>NC_045785.1:25433287-25777227 GCF_009873245.2 Balaenoptera musculus | reverse complement strand
GAACAAATCATCTTAAAATTTGTATGGAGACACAAAAGACCCCGAATAGCCAAAGCAGTCTTGAGGGAAAAAAACGGAGCTGGAGGAATCAGACTCCCTGACTTCAGACTATACTACAAAGCTACAGTAATCAAGACAATATGGTACTGGCACAAAAACAGAAACATAGATCAACGGAACAAGATAGAAAGCCCAGAGATAAACCCACGCACCTATGGTCAACTAATCTATGACAAAGGAGGCAAAGATATACAATGGAGAAAAGACAGTCTCTTCAATAAGTGGTGCTGGGAAAACTGGATAGCTACATGTAAAAGAATGAAATTAGAATACTCCCTAACACCATACACAAAAATAAACTCAAAATGGATTAGAGACCTAAATGTAAGACTGGACACTATAAAACTCTTAGAGGAAAATACAGGAAGAACACTCTTTGACATAAACCACAGCAAGATCTTTTTTGATCCACCTCCTAGAGTAATGGAAATAAAAACAAAAATAAACAAATGGGACCTAATGAAACTTCAAAGCTTTTGCACAGCAAAGGAAACCATAAACAAGACGAAAAGACAACCCTCAGAATGGGAGAAAATATTTGCAAACGAATCAACGGACAAAGGATTAATCTCCAAAATATATAAACAGCTCATTCAGCTCAATATTAAAGAAACAAACACCCCAATCCAAAAATGGGCAGAAGACCTAAATAGACATTTCTCCAAAGAAGACATACAGACAGCCACGAAGCACATGAAAAGATGCTCAACATCACTAATTATTAGAGAAATGCAAATCAAAACTACAATGAGGTATCACCTCACACCAGTTAGAATGGGCATCATCAGAAAATCTACAAACAACAAATGCTGGAGAGGGTGTGGAGAAAAGGGAACCCTCTTGCACTGTTGGTGGGAATGTAAATTGATACAGCCACTATGGAGAATAGTATGGAGGTTCCTTAAAAAACTAAAAATAGGGGCTTCCCTGGTGGCGCAGTGGTTGAGAATCTGCCCGCCAATGCAGGGGACGCGGGTTCGAGCCCTGGTCTGGGAAGATCCCACATGCCGCGGAGCAACTCGGTCCATAAGCCACAATTACTGAGCCTGCGCGTCTGGAGCCTGTGCTCGGCAACGAGAGGCCGCGATAGTGAGAGGCCCGCGCACCGCGATGAAGAGTGGCCCCCGCTTCCCACAACTAGAGAAAGCCCTCGCACAGAAACGAAGACCCAACACAGCCATACATACATACATACATACATAAATAAAAAGAATGTAAGCAGACAAGAATAGCATTAAAAAAAAAAAAAAAAACTAAAAATAGAATTACCATATGACCCAGCAATCCCACTACTGGGCATATACCCAGAGAAAACCGTAGTTCAAAAAGACACATGCACCCGAATGTTCATTGCAGCACTATTTACAACAGCCAGGTCATGGAAGCAACCTAAATGCCCATCAACAGACGAATGGATAAAGAAGATGTGGTACATATATACAATGGAATATTACTCAGCCATAAAAAGGAACGAAATTGAGTCATTTGTTGAGACGTGGATGGATCTAGAGACTGTCGTACAGAGTGAAGTAAGTCAGAAAGAGAAAAACAAATATCGTATATTAACGCATGTATGTGGAACCTAGAAAAATGGTACAGATGAACCGGGTTGCAGGGCAGAAGTTGAGACACAGATGTAGAGAACAAATGTATGGACACCAAGGGGGGAAAACTGCGGTGGGGTGGGGATGGTGGTGTGCTGAATTGGGTGATTGGGATTGACATGTATAAAGTGATGTGTATAAAAATTGATGACTGATTAAAAAAAAAAAAAAAAAGATACATGCACCCCAGTGTTCACTGCAGCACTATTTACAATAGCCAGGTCATGGAAGCAACCTAAATGCCCATGGACAGACGAATGGATAAAGAAGTTGTGGTACATATATACAATGGAATATTACTCAGCCATAAAAAGAAACGAAATTGAGTCATTTGTTGAGACGTGGATGGATCTAGAGACTGTCATACAGAGTGAAGTAAGTCAGAAAGAGAAGAACAAATATTTATATTAACGCATGTATGTGGAACCTAGGAAAATGGTACGGATGAACTGGTTTGCAGGGCAGAAGTTGAGACACAGATGTAGAGAACAAACGTATGGACACCAAGGGGGGAAAACCGCGGTGGGGTGGGGATGGTGGTGTACTGAATTGGGCGATTGGGATTGGAAAAAAAAAAAAGAATGATATTTAGGACTTCCCTGGTGGCGCAGTCGTTAAGAATCTGCCTGCCAATGGAGGGGACACAGGTTCAATCCCTGGTCCAGGAAGATTCCACATGCTGCGGAGCAACTAAGCCTGTGCGCCACAACTACGGAGCCTGTGTGCCACAACTACTGAAGCCCGCAAGCCTAGAGCCTGTGCTCCACAACAAGAGAAGCTACCACAGTGAGAAGCCTGTGCACCACAACCAAGAGTAGCCCCCACTCGCCGCAACTAGAGAAAGCTCGTGCGCAGCAACGAAGACCCAATGCAGCCCAAAATACATAAATAAATAAAAAAATAATTATTTTTTAAAAATATTATTTATTATTTATTATTTATTAATTTTTGGCTGCGTCGGGTCTTCATTGTGGCACTCGGGATCTTCACTGAGGCATGCGGGCTCTTCGTCGCGGTGCGTGGGCTTCTCTCTAGTTGCCGCACGTGGGCTTCTCTCTAGTTGTGGTGTGCAGGTTTTCTCTCTCTAGTTGTGTCGCACGGGCTCCAGGGCGCGTGGGCTCTGTAGTCTGTGGCACGCGGGCTCTCTCGTTGAGGCATGTGAGCTCAGTAGTTGTGACATGCGGGCTTAGTTGCCCTGTGGCATGTGGGATCTTAGTTCCCCGACCAGGGATGGAATCCCCGTCCCCTGCATTGTAAGGCAGATTCTTTGCCACTGGACCACCAGGGAAGTCCCAAAGCTGTAGCTATTTAAAAGCTGTTACTCTAATTGTTTCAGTGGATGCTTTTGTTTACCAGTCTGTTATGTAATTTCCCTTCTGTTTATTCATTATTCTATTCCTACTACTCCCCCTACTCACTCAGTACCTTTTTCTGGTAATAACTCCTCAACTTTTCTTAAGAGGATCACCGCTTCACTTTCCTTCTTATGGTTTGGGAGATATTGACTCAACTCATCACTCCAGAGGTCAACTTGTGACCTAGACCTGGCAAATCAGAGCACTGCATTCCCACGGCCAGTTACTGGTCTGGGGATGGACATGTCAAACAAGGCCAGAAAAAGAGGTTCAATCAAAGCAAATCTTAGCATTTTTTATTGGAGTGACCAGAAAAGAAGACCACTCTTATGAGGATGTGAGCCTGGAGCTATAGTAGATTTTCTGCCACCATGAGGAGAGAGCCTACATGAGAAAGGACCAACACTGAGGAAAGCAGAGCAAAGAAACAGAAAGGCCAGATCCTGTCAACATCATTTTTCCCTAGACCAGAGGTTTTATGGCTGTGCAGCATGGTATGTGGGATCTTAGCTCCCCGACCAGGAAGAACCTGCATCCCCTGCATTGGAAGTGTGGAGTCTTAACCACTGGACCCCCAGGGAAGTCCCGGTCATTCATTTCTATAAAGGGTCAGATAGGAAATATTTTAGGGCTTGTGGGTGTGAGAATGTGATTTATAATAAATATATATTTTGGAGTTTGTCCATGGTTCTTGGCTCACGGCTCCCCAAACCCTTGGAATTTCCTAAGCAGTAAGAGCAATGGGAACATCTTTTGTTATAATATTTGGTCTTTTGTCCTCAGTTCCTGAAATCGCATCAGAGCCATAAAGGTGAAATGGACATCTTGTTATTATGAAAAGCCCCTTTCAACCATAACTGAGTTTATGTTAATAAGGTGACTTTCAGAAGTCCCCTAAAGACTGGAGGAGGTTGCCAGGGAAACCAATCAGTGGATTAGATTAATTAGATTAGAGGGTTGGAACTTTCAGTCTCACCTCATGACCTCTGGAGAGAGAGGCTGGAGGTTGAATCAATCACCAATGGCCAATGATTTAATCAATTGTGCCTATGTAATGAAGCCTCCATAAAAACCCAAAAGGACAGGGTTCTGAGCTTCCAGGTTGGTGAAAGAGAACTCATCCACTTGCCAGCCCTAAACTCCACAGGGACAGAAGCTCCTGGATTCAGCATCTTGCCCTATGTATCTCTTCATCCAGCTGTTGATTCATATCCTTTAATACCCTCTGTAATGAACCAGTAGTCTAGTAAGTAAACTGGTTTCCTGAGTTCTGTAAGCCACTCCAGCAAATTAATCAAGGAGGGGGTCCTGGGAACCTTTAAAACCAGTTGGTCAGATGTACAGGTAACAACCTGACTTGTGACTGGCATCTGAAATGGAGGCAGTCTTGTGGGATTGAGCTCTTAACCTATGGAATCTGATGCTATCTCCAGGTAGATAGTATCAGAATTGAGTTGAGTTAGTGTTGAGAGAATGGCTTGGTTTGGGGGAAAACCCCACACATCATAGTGGGCCATAGATCTCTCTCACAACTACTCAACTTCACCACTATATTGCTCAAGTCAGAGCACAAAAGCATCTAGACAATATGAGAAGGAATGGGCGTGGTTGTGTTCCAATAAACCTTTATTTGCAAAAACAGACACAGGCTCCTTTTGCTAACCCCAGCCCTAGACCCAGTCATGGCTTAGGCTATATCTGTCCTTGGACTTTTCAGTTACTTGAGCCAATAAATGTCCTTTTCCTTAAGCCAATTTGAGTTGGCTTTCCTTTTAACTTGTAACCAAAGAATCCCAATCTATGTTATATCTGAAGATTCTGAATTCTTTGGTAACTTTCATCCATTAGTGCAACTTTTCTTTAAAATCCATTCTTAACCCGGAAAGGAATCAAAGTTGGCTTCATAGAGGAAAGATTAATTGATGTCCAAGTCACTGCCAGTTCTTTTTCAGACATAAAAGTGTTACATAAACACAAATTCTATTCTTAAAAGATTTAATAAAAAGTTAATTCCTTGCGGGGGAAACAGATTTTCTTTTTCAGTTTAAGTTTCAATAAGAATTTGCTTTCCAGGCAATTTGTAGACATTTGAAGTGAGCGTCAGCATTGTCAAGAGCTGCAAACCGCAGTCACTTGGTACAAATTTAAACAGGCTCCTCACTGAGAGGTGATAGGGAGTGGGGGGGTGTTAACAGTGAAAGTAAAGTGGAAAATTACCTTCTCCTGACTGCAGAGACTTGAGCACTGCCTGTGACAAGCAGAAGAAACAACAGAGGACCTCTGAAAAGGCTGAGAGCTGTGGGGAATGACTTCAGCAACGGACTGTGTCAAAGGGCAGTCACACGACTCTTCCCTAATGTGAAATACCCCAAGTTGGCAGCTGAATTCCTAGTGCTATATACTCTTGAAAATATAATTTCAAGATAGGATTGAGAGTGAGTGCCAGGGGCTTAATGAAAAGACTCCAATAAATAAAAGGGAAAAGGCAATTCACACACACACACACACACACACACACACACACACACACGCATCTAGGTAACACACATATGGCAGGGAGGAGAAAGAGAACAATCAAGGATGACTTCAGGCTTTATGGCCTGAGTACTGGCAAAAGGGACTTGCCATTTGTTGAAATGGGAAAGACTGGGAGAGAAACAGGTTGTAGGGGGCTGGTATCTGGAGCTCAATTTTGGACATACTAAGTTTAACATGTCATGTTATTTATCCAATAAGAAATAAAGAGTGGGCAGCTGGATATATGAGTAGAGTTAAGGAAATAGGTCCAGGCTGGGGATATAAAATTGGGAATCGTCAGCATATAGACGGTATTTACAGTCATGAGATTAGATGTGATTACCAAAGGAGGAGGCTACATAGAACAGAGACGAGTCCTTGGCACTCCAACATTTAGAGAACAGAGAGATGAAGAGGACCAAGAAAAGATACCTGAGAGGAAAGCCAGAAAGATAGGAAGAAACATCCTGGAGGTGAAGAAAGTGTTTCAGGGAAGAAGGGGTGATCAACTCTGTTAGTTTTGGTAAGATGAGGACTAAGAGTTGACCACTGGGATTTATCAGTGGTGCGTGTGTGTGTGAGTGTGTGTGTGTGTGTGTGTGTGTGTGTGTGTTAGGGTGGGTTTAAGGGAGAATGGAATGAGAGAAACAAGCACACACAACTCTTTTCAAAGAGTTTTGCTGTAAAGGGAAAGAGAATAAGGGAGGAAAGTGGGGTCAAGGCTGAAGAAGAATCTGAATATTTTAGAAAGAAAAAAAATAACTGAAGAAATAAACTTCCAGATGAAGCAGGAAGGGATTGAGAACACATTAAAATGGTTACTATTAGAAAGGATTAGTGAGGGGTGGGAGAAGAGGGTACCCTCTTTGCAACAGGAAGAGAGAGTGAAAAAATGTACAGATATCTAAGAGAAGGAGGTGATGTGGGAGCTCATTACAGATGCCTTTGATCTCTAAAATATCACTATTTGTGAAAATGATGAGGATGGGGGAAATGTGGTAGAATTACAGTAGTTAAATGCAAAAATGTATAGCTGATTTTTAATCTACTCTGATTTATACTTTTCACTCAAATCACAAGATTAAAGTATCACAACATAAACTGAGCTTAAACTATAGTAGATACTCAATAAATATTCAGTGGATTTGTACTGGTGAAACTGTTTCATTGCTAGACTATAGCAATTGACAGGCAGGAAAAGTTGCCATTTTTCCTTAACCTACCCATCTATGGCTGAATAAGTTTGTTTTTTGCTCTTGTCAGGAAGCAGGGCTTTCATAACTAAGGCAACAGATTTTGGTTTCCATACTGATCATTTTTACCTATGGCTTACCTATTTAAGCCAAACAACTGTCCTTTTGTATTCTGCTCTGTTCTGATGGGTAGCGTCTGGGGCTGAGAGTCTGCAACTTCATGACCCAGGATCTTTCATCAGTTAACTTTCTGTAGGATATGCTAAATGGGTCATAATGGATATCAGAAGACCAGGGGAAGAGAGAAATTTCCAGCTTCTAGCTCTCACAGTTGCTGGTGTTTGTTGTAATAGTAGCAGGATGGGAGGATTCTGGACAGCAGCTCAGGCAGATGCAGAATCTTTTTGGTGGTTCCAATTCTGATCGAGGTGGCAACTCTTCAGCAGATCTAAAACTGTCTCCAAAGGTCCAGCAAGCAGTATATGCTTGTGGGCTCAGCTTTAAGGGCAGGTGGACTCTTAAGCCCTTGTGATTAGCAGCTTGTCACCTCTGAGTATCATTTCCTTCTTTCTTTTTGTTCCTCTAGACCCCATCCTCATTTGTGCTCTTCTAGGCCTTCCCACACCCTTGTATTGGGTTGGCCAAAAAGTTCATTTGGGTTTTTCCGTAACACGTTACGGGAAATAATTTCGTGTATTATATTATCTCTGTCTGGAATATCTAGAATGACTCCCATTTTCTGGATAGGACTATATAATCTTGGTGACAGAAAAGGTTCCAGGAAATAGACCTTCTAAGCTTGAACAGAGTGATGGCCTTACTGCCAATGGAAAATGGAGATGTAGTAGCACTATGATTACCTACCTACCTTATCACCTGTGTTTGCTTAGGATGAAGTCCTATTGAAGGCAATGCTTTGGGAGATGAAGTGTAATTGCTGCCTTTCCTCAGCTCATACATATGGTTCCAAAGTGAGTTCCCTACAACAAGTTGACTGAGGAAGAAAAAGTTAAGGCCGATTTAGAGATGGTTTTGCACAATATGCCAGCACCAGCTGGAAGTGGATAGTTGAAACATCACAAATCCCATCAGGAGTGTCCCTGAAAGATTTTGGGAAGGAAAATCTCCCCAGTGAGCATCTGGTTACCCACTCTGCATAGAGAAAGAGATAGACACAGGTATAGATTTTACCCTGATTCATGGACAATGGCTAACAAGTTGGCCAAACAGTTAAGGATTTAGAAAGAACCAGACAGAAGAACTGGTGACCAAAAGGCATGCGGGGAAGAGGCAGGTGGAAATATCTCTTGGAATGGGCACAGGGTAAGAGACGTTAGTGTCTCACGTGAATGCTTAATAAAGGGTACCCATTGCAGAAGAGCCTCTCAGAGATCAGGCAGACAAGATGACCTGTTCTGTGGATGTCAGGCAGCCTCTTTCCCTAGCCACCATGAAGCTTGCTGTATACTCCATCACCCAGAAGCAGCTTACCTGATAAAATGGTGGAATAACCAACTGAATATTCCATTATGGCCCCATAAGAGAGATGATACCCTGAGAGATTGGGGTGCTATCCAAATGGATGTGGTATATAATTTTAGCCACTGACCAATATAGATGCTATTATTTCCATAACTACAATACTCACTTCTAGAAATCAAGGGATGAAAGTGGCAGTGCCTCCTTTCACTTTTACCTCTAATAGCCCACTTACAGAATTCTTGCTTTCTGTCCCTGCAGAGGTCTTATCTCTCAAAATAGGAATGTTGACACCAGGGAAACATTGCATGTTTCCACTAAATTTGATCATGACTGACCTAAAAGAAGAATGAACGTCACCCATTTTGGGGAAACGATGATGGTGTCATTGTTTGTATGAAGGATAGTTGCATACTGGAAAGCAGACTCGTGAACTTGTTTAGAATTTTAAATATGGGAAGAGTGGTATATGTGGATGCCATGTAGCCAAAGAGGGTGGACTATATTGGTCATTTACCTGTTGTCTCTCAGTTCAACACCTGCCATGCTCTACCCTACTCTCTACTGATGTAACTAGAATTCTGCAAATGACATTTCCCACGCTTCCATCCTTGCAGCTGGCTTCCTGTTAGAGTCTATCAGTAGGAGGCACCAACAGGAGATCAGTAAAAGGAAAAAAGTTTCCTGCTTTGGGCAGTGAAAATGCAGCAGTTTCTGGTGGCTGCTGGCTGTTGGCGTAGCGGCAGCAGGAGCAGGTGATTCTGGACTCCAGTAGACTTTCCAGCCTTTGGACTTTCCCTCTCTGATAGAAGTGGTACCTCTCTGGCAGATCCAGAACGACTGTGACAGCAACTCCAACTGCACAGCAGCCAGCACAGACTTGAGAGCTCCAGCTCAGGGGCACAGCAGCTTCTGATCTATGATTGGAATTCTTTTTTGTTGTTGTTTTTAAACATTTATTTATTTAATTTATTTTGGCTGCTCCAGGTCTTAGTTGCGATACGCAGACTTCTTAGTTGCGGCATGTGGACTCTTAGTTGCAGCATGCATGCGGGATCTAGTTCCCTGACCAGCGATCGAACCTGGGCCCTCTGCATTGGGAGCGTAGAGTCTCACCCACTGGACCACCAGGGAAGTTCCTATGATTGAAGTTCTTCTAGCTCCCCTGGCCCCTTTTTTTCCTTTTGCTATTCCAGCCCTTCTTAAGCTTTTGGAAGCACTTTCATATATTAAACTTCTTCTCTTTGAAATGCCCAGAGTGGTTTCTGTTTCCCTGAGGAGACCCTGACTGATAACATTTCTAGTCCCTAAAACAGATGAATCTAAAAAAAGGATCTATCCTGAGGCTTGCCCTTCTGGACAAATGATATAATCTTCCCTCTCAGCTTCTCTCTTAACTTTTACTTCTTACAAACAACCATAGTCCATAGAAACTGCATTTATTTTGTTGTTGTTATTGTTGGTGCATTGTTTTTGTCATTAACTTATTTAAGCAAAATTTTAAACACTCACCAAAGTAAAGCAGATAATACATGGAATACTTGTGTATTTATTACCCAGCTTTAACACTGAGCGATTTTGCTAATTTTGTGTCTTGTATCTGCCTCCATTTTCCCCCCAGAATATTTTAAAATAAAATCACAGGCATCAAATCATTTCACCCATAATATTTCCTGTGTACTTTTTACATGAGCCTCCTTCCATTTCTGTAATTACAGTTGGACCTCTGTTATCCTTTGCCTGCACAGGACCCCTTTCTCTTCCTCAGCATAGGATTCTTTTTCTTTTGGGAACTGCCTTCCACAATTTGGTGATGCTGTTCATCCCTTTGCCTCCCTGACTCCATGGACATATGAACTAGACTCGTCAGTCTGAGTGTGTTATGGAAGCTAGAGAATAAAGGTCTCACTACACAAGGGCATGGGCCTTAAGGATCGCATGAGCCTAGAACTGCAAAAAGTTACCTTCAACAACTGGGAAAGCCCACCTAAGAATGATGCTAACACAGAAGAAAACCAGATAAAACTGTTTCAGAGAGAGTCCTGATGATATTATTTTAATACCTGAATCCAGCTGTGCCTAAAACCAATGCTCCTTCTGGATTTTTAGTTAAGTGAGCCAATAAATTTCCTTTTCTGCTTAAAATTAAGTTGGATTTCTATCATGTGTGACCAAGAGTCATTTATTCCTAATTTGTAACACTCTCCAAGCCTGCAGCGATAGCCCATTCATGAATACTCTATTTAGCAGGGAGAACATATTTCTATAAATGGGAACGTTAGTAGAATCAGTGCAATTAAGGTCATCATATCACTAAAGCATAGTTTCTGGTGTTGCTATTTTGCAGTTATTTTTTCCCTTCATATTCCCTGAAATCCTGGTATGCCTCCAGGCAAAGTTTCTTCCAACTTTGTTCATTCAGATAGTTGTGAGTCATTTCTTCTCAGGCTACAGTAATTCCTATGATAGCTTTCATGATGTCAGAAGTCTTCCACCAATCTCTAATTAACAGCTGATCAGTTTTTTAAAAGTGTTTCCCTGGTTTGAACCACTGTAAAGTATCGATTTTAACATCCAAAGTAGTATTTTTGTTTAGCACTCTTACGGTAACTTTAGCTTTAACACTTGTGATAAGTTATTACGGGTCAAAATCATTCGGCAGAACATGAAATAATGACAGAAAGTGAGACTGTGGCATAGAAACACAAGTAGATTAGTGAGGCCTCTCAAACTCAGGAACATACCATCTGCTAAATCAGCTCTCTTTAGTGCTAACTGTATTGACTGGCTGAGTGGTTATTTTTTAAATGCATTAACCACAATTCAGTACTGTATCAAATTTATAAATATGAACATATACAGAGATGAAAAGCACTATAATAAATTAGTGCTCAAGGAGTTACGTCTATAATGAAATTTCTTTCATGTTTAAAATAATCTAGGTTCTAGCTAATAGTAGGCTTTGAAATCCCAAACTTCCCAGAAATTATTTCATAAAAAAGACTAAAGCAGTTGGCTAGAGATTGGGGCCTTCACATTCTCATTATAGGCCCAAAGATCCAGCTTTTGCTGAATCCTTATATGCCCAAGGATTGTCTCTGGAATACAGACAAACCAGGGATACTATGCTAACAGAGGTAGAATATACTCAAGGTTATATCATACAATTGCCGAAACAGGACATCTGGGAATATTGCTAAAGAAGCATGAAATCAATACCCAATCTTTTACTATCATATCCTAGCAGTTAAAATCTAATAATTCCTCTATTCTAATCTGAAGCACAGTAGTAGGTCATGACTTTACAATTTTTTGCTATTATAAATAATGCTGCAATGAATACCTTTGCACACAGATCCTTGAGCACTTGTGAAATAATTTGATTCCTAGAAGTAGAGTTGCTTAGTGAGTACAGACAGATTACCTTCCCAAAACACTATATCAATTTAAATCTTTACCAACATGAAATGACAGTGCCCTTTTCCCCCAACACTTTCATTAACTCTGGATATTATCTCTTTAAAATGCTTCCCTTCTACCCTTAGGGAAAAATACCAGCGAAATATCAATTCTATTATTTAACATTGTCCTGGAATTACGAGCCAATGAATTAGGCAATATAATTAAAATAAGAATATTGGAAAAGATGGAACGGTTATTGTTATTGCAGATATTATATATCTTTAAATGCAAAAGTAAAATTAGAAAACTATTTCCTAAAGTAAAATTCTGGGCTTCCCTGGTGGCGCAGTGGTTAAGAATCCACCTGCCAATGCAGGGGACACAGGTTCGAGCCCTGGTCCGGGGAGATCCCACATGCCGTGGAGCAACTAAGCCCTTGTGCCACAACTACTGAGCCCACGAGCCACAACTACTGAAGCCCCCGCACCTAGAGCCTGTGCTCTGCAACAAGAGAAGCCCCCACGATGAGAAGCCCGTGCTCTCCGCAACTAGAGAAAGCCCGTGCACAGCAACAAAGACCCAATACAGCCAAAAATAAATAAATAAATAAAAATTAAAAAAAAATAAAGTAAAATTCTTGGGCTTTTGTCATGTTGGAGTAACTGGTACTAGACTTGGCCTTCTGCTATAAACAATTAGAAAACTGGACAAAATACATGAAAAAATTGTCTTCAGACAATGAAAACAAGGCAAGTGAGACTGTGATCTCCAAGAAAAGGAATCAAATGAGGCAGCCTATTATCACTTTGGCTTTCTGGATTTTGATACAGGGAGGGGAAATCAAACTGGATTGAATAGACAGAGGTGGTGTTCAAGAAGGCTGAGGTGCCTGGCAGTTGTGGGGCAAAGTACCAGAGGAAGCAACTACACAGGCAAAGAGATCAATAAATCTGCACAGGAGTATTCTAGAGTCTGTGCTGAACAGTAATCTACAAATGTGTAGGGTTAAACTACAAGAGTTCAGCTGAAAAACAATTGGGGAACTGTGAGCAGAAAAATTCCCAGAGCTCACACAGGGTTAAGAGACAATTAAGTTTTGACCAGTCAGGATAAAGACTCTTTGCTGAACACCTAGGGCATTTACTAGAGACCCCAGAAGAGAAACACCTTAGTAGAAGGACTAACCTAACTCAACAGTAAAGATGACTCTAGAACTTTCCCGAAGTTCAAAAACAAGCTTCAAAATCATCAAGCTGATTCATCTGCAACTTAACTAACACATAAACCAAAATTCAAAAGTCTTTGAAGGAAAATAACAAAATTCAGATACTCAAAAACATATAATTACAATGTCCATCATTCCATCAAAAATCACTAGACATGTGAAAAAGCAAAAAAAGTCACCATAAAATCAGAAGAAAAATTGGTCAATGGAAACAGATCCAGGAATGAAAGAGATGCTAGACTTAGTAAACAACGATGGAAAAAAAGAGTTAATATACTTAATAAAATTTTATATTTAAAAATTTTATATTTAAGTTTAAAATTTGAAGAAAAATATGAATATATTGAGAGAAAGACAAGATATAAAAATAATCAAAAAAACTAGAAACAAATACAATATCTGAAATTAAAAATTCAGTAGATGGGCTTAGTGGCAGATATTATAAACTGCAGAAGAATAATCCATGAATGTGAAGACTTAGCAATGGAAATTATCCCAACTAAAGTTTTATAAAAGAACTGACAAAAAGTAAACAGAGTCTTAGTGACACGTTAAACAATATCAAATTGGTCTAATATATTTGTAATTGATGTTCCAGAAAAGGTGGGGGCAGAAAAAATACTTGAAGCAAAGAGGAGAAACATAAATATACTGTTTTAAGGTCCTTACACTATACATCAGAGGTTGACAAACCTTTTCTGTAAAAGGCCAGATAGTAAATATTTTAGGCTTTGCAGGCTAGTGGTCTTTGTTGCAACTACTCAGCTCTGCCACTGTAGCATAAAAATATGCCATAAACAATACATAAGTGAATGGCTGTGGTTGTGTTCCAATAAAACTTTACTTACAAAAGCAGGGAGTAATCAACATTTGGCCTGAAGTCTGTAGTCTGCTAACCTGTGCTATATATGAAGTGGTACAATATGTGATAAATAATAAGGGAAAATGCATATTGCAACTCTTGGAGCAACTGTTAAATATAAAACAAAGAGATTAAGCTAATAAGCCAACAGTGGGGATAAAACAAAATACTGAAAATTACTTAATATTCTTTTATTGAGGCAGGAAAAAAGGGGAAGAGAAACAACAAAGAGATGGCATAAATAGGAAACAAATAGCAAGACGGTACACTTAAATCCAACTATATTGATAATTATATCAATGAAAATATTCTGAACTGCATTTAAAAAGGAGATTGTCAGACTGGATAAAATATGATGACTCAAATATATGCTGTCTACAAGAAACACACTTTTAATCTAAAGATACAAATGTTAAAGTAAATAAAGGTAAAAAAGCATATGATTAATTGTAAGAGAGCTGGAATGGTTATATTAATATCAGACATATCAGGCTCAAGACAATACCAGAGCTAAAAAGATATTTTATAATGATAAAAGGATCAATTCATTAAGAAAATATAACAACCATAAATGTGTACATACTTAATAACACAGCTTTAAAATACATAAAGCAAAAACTGGCAGAAGTGAAAAAAGAAATACTGAAATTCATAATTATTATTGTATATTTCAACACTCCTCTCTCAGTAACTGGTAGAAGGAATAGATAGAAAAATCAATACGGATATAAAACACCTGATCAACACTATCAACCAACTTGACCAAACTGACATTTATAGAACACTCTATACAACAGATTAATGGAATAGAAAGAGTCAGAAAAAGACATGCAAATATATTATCAATCAATTTTTTTAAGTAAGGCTCATTTCATCAATTTTTTTTACAAGGGTGACACAGTAATTCAATGGGGGGAGTAACATTTTCAAACAAATGGTGCCAGAACAACTGTATATCCATTACAGGAAAAAAATGAACCTTGATCCTTACTTTACACCACATATTGATACAAATTTTCACTCAAAACGGATCATAGAACTCAATGTAAAAGTTAAATTTCTAGAAGAAAACATAGGAGAAAAATCTTTAGGACCCTGGGGTAGGCAAAGATTTCTTAGGATACAAAAAGCATGGACCGTAAAGAAAAATTTGACAAACTCTGCTCTTGAAAGATACCATTAAGGAAATGAAAAGCCCAGCCATGAACTAGGATAAAATATCTGCAATACATATATCTGACAAAAGACTTGTATCTAGAATATATGAAGACTTCAAAAAACTCAATAATAGGACAAACAACTCATTGGCAAATGATTTGAACAGATATTTCACTAAAGATATACAAATTAGCACATGAAAAAATTTCAACATCATTAATCATTAGGGAAATACAAATTGTGGTTTTACACAATGAACAATGAAAGGTCATTACACACCCACTGTAATGGCTAAAACTAAAAAGACTGACAGTACCAAGTGTTGACAAGGATGTGGAGAAAGTGGATCTCATACACTGCTGGTGGGAATGTAAAATGGTACAATCAATCACTTTGGAAAACTGTTTAGCAGTTCCAATAAAGTTAAACCTACTCTAGGACCCAAGAATTCCATTCCTAAGTATTTACCCAAGAGAAATGAAAACATATGTCCACAAAGAGACTTGTATCAATACAAGAATCTTCATAGCAGCTTCATTCATACTAGCCCTGATCTATAAAGAAATGTCCATCAACTGGTGAATAGATAAATTGTGGTACATCCATACCATGGAATAGTAGTGAGCAACAGAAAGGAACAAACCTCTGATACAGTGACATGAATGAATCTCAAAAGCATTAGCCTCAACAAAAGAAGCCAGACACAAAACAGTACAAACTGTGTGATTCCAGTCACATGAAATTCTAGAAACAGGCAAAATTCATCTAGAGTGACAGAAAGGAGACTGATAATTGCCAGGGGCTGAGAGTGAGACAGGGGCGTTTACTTCAAAAAGGCATGAGGAAAAAAAAAAGATAGGACGGAAGTTCTGGGTGATAGAAATGTTCTATATCTTATTTATGCTGATTGTTACACATGAATACATATCAAAACCCACTGAACTTGTACACTTAAAACCGGTACATCTTATTGTATGTAAATTATACCTTAATAAAGTCAATTTTTAAAAACTCCTTAGAAACAAGAGAATTTGGAAAGATATCCCAGTTATAAAATACACAAAGTGAATACACAAAAAATGAGTAGCTAGTTATCAGATGCAATGGAAGGTGCTTCTTGCAAAATAGTGAAAATTAAATATTTTAACAAGAAATACACAGAAACTTTATGAAGAATATGATAAAACTCTGTAATGAGGATCATAAAAGAACACCTGAATAAACAAGACTACTGCCTTAGCTTCCTTTCTGTTCTCTGCTTTTACCAGAGGGATCTAGCTGCTAAAATGTAAGTCAGGTCATATCATTCCTCTACTCAAAACTTCCAATGGGGGCTTCCCTGGTGGTGCAGTGGTTGAGAATCCGCCTGCCAATGCAGGGGACACGGGTTCGAGCCCTGGTCTGGGAAGATCCCACATGCCGCGGAGCAACTGGGCCCGTGAGCCACAACTACTGAGCCTGCGCTCCGCAACAAGAGAAGCCGCGATAGTGAGAGTGAAGATGAAGAGTGGCCCCCGCTCGCCGCAACTAGAGAAAGCCCTCGCACAGAAACGAAGACCCAACACAGCCATAAATAAATAAATAAATAAATAAATTTATTTAAAAAAAAAAAAAAACTTCCAATGGTTTCCCTCTCAGAAAGAATGCCAAAATCTTCACCCTCGTCTAAAAGGGCTGCAAGATTTCCCTTCCCCCCTCTACCTGCCCCTAGCTCTAACCTCATTGGTTTTGATGTTTCCCAATGTGCCAATGCACTCCTGATGGCCCTTGTGTCGGGAACACTCTTCACCCAGATCTTCACATAACTTGTTCCCCAACTTTACACAAATCTTTGATTCAATATCACTATCAGAGGTTATTTTGACAAATCCATCTTTAGTGTGGGAAGTTTCAGTTGATCACTAGGGCTCAATAGCTGTCGTCATAGAAACTATGTCATATGTGGCACAGTTTAGAAACCAGGGGAAAGGATTAAAAGGAAACATGATAGCTGTCTTCCAATATTGAAGGACAATTATGTGGAAGAGGAAGTAGAATTATTCTTTTAGCAGCTCCAGTAGACTTAGTCCTCTGGACTGATCACTAGAATGTAAGTTCCAAAAGGGCTGACTGTTTTGTTCACCTCCGCATCCCTAGCACAGAGCATGTCTGGCACACAGATGCTCAGTCATATTTGTTGAATAAATGTTCAGTGTAGTTCTGGAAAGCAAAAAGGACGGATGGATAGGACTAAAGGGGGACAGATGTTAACTCAGTATAAAGAACAGTTTCTTAAAAATGAGAACTTGATGGGATTTTTTTGAACTCAGGTGTCTTGATCTAGTGCCTTCATATTTATATGCAAGCAAACTAAGGTTTGGAAAGTTTATTGCAAATAGTAAGAATTCTTATATGAATTTTTTGTTTCAGATAGAGAGAGAGATTAATAAGCAGAATCCCAGGTATGTGTGTATTGGGTCAAGATGTAAAATATAGTATTTCTTACTGTGGGTTTTGGTAAAAAAAATTTGTTTTTGAGAAATACTGGGTTAAGCTGTTCAACAACAGAATTTGCCCCCTTGCAAAGTAACGAGTTCTATTTGCAGTTGAGGTAGAGGCAGAATGTCATTGACTTAGGGTGAATACACTTGGGGAGAGGTGGGGCTAGATGACTTCAGGAATTTATATTGTTTCTTTATATTTGTCTATATTTTCCAAAAGGATCATACATCCTTTTTAAAGTGATTTAAAGTAATTTTAAATACATATATATGAAACATATTTTACAATAGAAATTAGAAATTTTAAATGGAGGTGAGATGGTTTCTGTAGGTTGACATTTAGCACCATTTGTCCTGGAATCCAAGGCAAAAGCAAAAAACAGAGAAACACAAACAATTTATATAGTGCTCACATCATTTGCCCAGTAGAAATGAGCATTGTTCTGGCACTAACTTTTAGGAGGAATTTGTATGTGAATTATTATGAGGACACAAAATTTCATTATAGAGAATATTTGGACTAATACAATAAACTTCCTAATTGGTCTCCTTGCCTTTTATCTTTTTCCCTTCAATCCACCCTGAAGTATGTTATCTTTCCAGATTCTCCTGTTTAGAATTCTTTAGTGGCTCCTTCCTGCCTACTAAAGTCCATATTTCTATGAATGGATTTAGTACCCTTTATGACCCAGCTTCTGCCAATCTCTGCACTCTCATCTCCTACCAGCTACCTCACCTCCCACTCTTAAACTATATGCCATTCCCAGGCACACTATACCTTTCATGCTGCCAAGCTTTTGTACATATTGTTCCTGTGCTACGATAAAACCACACTTCTCAGTCTGAGAAACTCTCACTCTTCATTCAGAGGCAGCTCAAACAGAGCATCCTTTGGGAAGCTTTCCTTGACTTCCCTGGGCTCATGTTTTTGTTTGTTTGTTTTTTGGCCATGCCACGTGGCATACAGGATCTTAGTTCCCTGACCAGGGATCAAACCCGCGCCTCCTGCATTGGAACCGTGGAGTCTTAACCATTGGACCACCAGGGAAGTCCCCTCTGGGCTCATGTTAATTGCTATTTCCTCCATGCCCCATTGTACTGTATACATGTATGCCATGGCAAGTGCTGAAATGCATTTTATTTGCCTATCCTGATGTATGTTTCCCTGCTACATTGTATTGAATAATATCCATAGGAGGAGAGACCATGTCTATGTGTATGCCCAACCTTAGTTTAATGTTTGGGATGTGGTAGACATTCAATAAATATCTTCACCAGTGTCCTTACTGAACTAACAAAGGTTCTTTTTTATTTATTTATTTATTTATTTATTTATTTATTTATTTATTTATTTATTTATTTATTTTTGGTTGCATTGGGTCTTTGCTGCTGTGTGTGGGCTTTCTCTACCTGTGATGAGCAGGGGCAACTCTTCATTGCAGTGCATGGGCTTCTCATTGCGGTGGCTTCTCTTGTTGCGGGGCACGGGCTCTAGGCGCATGGGCTTCAGTAGTTGTGGCAGGCGGGCTTAGTAGCTGTGGCTCGCAGGCTCTAGAGCACAGGCTCAGTAGCTGTGGCACATGGGCTTAGCTGCTCCACAGCATGTGGGATCTTCCTGTACCAGGGCTCGAAGCCATGTCCCCTGCAGTGGCATGCAGGTTCTTAACCAGTGCGCCACCAGGAAAGTCCTGAACTAACAAAGGTTCTTTACATGACTTTCCCTATATGTTGCCTCTAAAGTCAAGGACGTCCTGGGACTTCCCCGGTGGTCCAGTGAGTAAGACTCGCGCTCCCAATGCAGGGGGCCTGGGTTCGAGCCCTGGTCGGGAGCTAGATCCCACATGCATGCCGCAACTAAGAAGTCTGCATGCCACAGCTAAGAAGTCCACATGCCGCAACCAAGAAGTCTGCATGCCGCAACTAAGAGCTCACGTGCCGCAACTAAAGATCCTGCATGCCCCAGTGAAGATCCCGTGTGCTGCAACTAAGACCCAGTGCGGCCTAAATAAATAAATAAATATTTAAAAAATAAAAATAAAATAAAGTCAAGGACATACTATAATTAATTCAACAAAAACATTTCAAAGGCAAGCTAAGCTAATATGCTTTGAGTACAATGTCCTTTGGAATTTTATCTTGACATGGGGTTCAAGCTGATTAGCTATCACCTTTTTTTTGTGTTCCCACTGTGTACTATACATAACTTTACTGTGACACATATCACACTAATTTTTGTGTCTGTCTTTTCCTGTAAACTCTTTGAAGGCAGGTGGAGTCATACTCATCTTTTTTAAATCCCCATTTTATGGCACAGAGTCTGGTCTACAATCTATTAAAAGTTTGTTGGTGATAAAATATATCTATTTTAGCCCCAAACCCAGCATCTTAATAGAAGCATCCCAGTAAAGTCAGCAACAGAACAAGGATGCCCTCTATTACCACTACATAGTATTTAACACTGTTCTGGAGACATTAGCCAATGAAATTAGACTTGAGAAAGAAACTACAGAAAGGAACACTGGAAAGTAGGAGGTAAAATTACCATTGTTTGCAGATAAGATGATTGTATACCTGGAAAATACAACAGAATCAACTGTAAAATTGCCACAAACAAAAAGAGTATTCATTCAGGGCTTCCCTGGTGGCGCAGTGGTTGAGAATCCGCCTGCCAATGCAGGGGACATGGGTTCGAGCCCTGGTCCAGGAAGATCCCACATGCCGCGGAGCAACTAGGTCCGTGCGCCACAGCTACTGAGCCTGCACTTTAGAGCCCATGCTCTAGAGCTCATGAGCCACAACTACTGAGCCCATGTGCCACAACTGCTGAGCCCGTGAGCCACAACTGGTGAGGCCCGCACACCTAGAGCCCATGCTCCACAATGGGAGAGGCCGCCACAATGAGAAGCCCACGCACTGCAACCACGAGTGGCCCCTGCTTGCCGCAACTAGAGAAAGCCTGTGCGCAGCAATGAAGACCCAAAGCAACCAAAAATAAATTTAAAAAAAAAAGAGTATTCACAGGGGGAAGGAGGTTATGAAATTAAAGACTCCTGTTTACAATAGCATCAAAAATAAAAAATACCTAGGAATAAATTTAACAGTAAATGCACAAGACTACTCATGAAAAAAACCAAGGGACACCAGAGAAGACTATGGAAAATCAAACCCTTCAAACAGGAAGATTCAACATATTAAGATGTTAGTTCTTCCTAAGTTATTTTATAATATAACATGATCACAATAAAAATACCAGCAGGTTATTTTAAGATCAATACAAGTTGATGCTAAAGTTTTATGGAAAAATAAATATACCAAAGGGCAGGAATTAGCACCAACAGATATTCAATTATATTACATATTGATACTTCATCAATAATTAAAATTGTGATGCTGGTCATAAAGAGAAGGACGGGGGGACTTCCCTGGTGGCGCAGTGGTTAAGAATCCACCTGCCAATGCAGGGGACATAGGTTCGAGCCCTGGTCTGGGAAGATCCCACGTGCCGCGGAGCAACTAAGCCTGTGTGCCACAACTACTGAGCCTGAGCTCTAGAGCCCGCAAGCCACAACTACTGAGCCCACATGCCACAACTACTGAAGGCTGCGCGCCTAGGGCCCATGCTCCACAAGAGAAGCCACGACAATGAGAAGCCCGCGCACCACAATGAAGACCCAACACAGCCAAAGATAAATAAATAAATAAATTTATTAAAAAAAAAAAAGAGAGAGAAGGACAGACCAGTGGAGTATACTAGGAAATCCAGAAATGTACCCCAGTATATGCAGGAATTTAATATATGATGAACAATAAAAAGATGAGCAACTTACTAACTGGCACTGGGACAATTTTTAGCCTTCTGGAAAAAGAAATTAAGATGTATTTTCACCTCCCATCGCATATCAGGATAAATTACATACGGATCAAAGACTTAGGTGTGAAAATAAGGCCATAAAAGTGCTAAGAGAAAATTTGGAAGATTTATAAACTCAAAGTGGGAGAGGCCTTTATAACCATGACTCAAAATACAAAAGCCATAAAAGAAAAGATTGATACATTTAATTACATAAAGATAAAACAAAATTCTGTATGGCAAAAAAATATCACAAAAAGGCAAAAGACAAATAACAACATGGCAAAAATGTCTGTTAGAGAAAGGGCAATCTCCATAATATACACCAAGCGTCTAAGAAATTGGCACAATAACCTAAGATAAAATAAGACAAAGGATAGTTCACAGAAAAAGAAATACAGATGTCCCTTATCATATGAAAGGATGTTCAAACTCAGCCATAAAAATATAAATGCAAATTAAAACTATACTCTAACACAACATTGTAAAGCAATTATACTCCAAAAAAGATGTGAAAAAAAATAAAAATAAAACTACACTGATGTTTCATTTTTCCTCTCTCAAATGAGCAAAAAAATCCAAACATTTGATAATATTGATAAGACTGTGGGAAAGCAGGCACTTTCAATCTTTACTGGCAGGAATATAAATTGGTATGACCCCATGGCAGGCAATTTGGCAACAGTTCTCAAAATTATGAATGTATATATTCTCTGACCAAGCAATTTCACTTCTGGGAATTTATCCTACAGGTATACTGGTACATGATCAAAGTGACATATGTACATAGTTATTCACTGCAGCACTGTTTGGAACAGCAAAAGACTAGAAAAATGTCCATCAGTAGGGGAGGACAGTCATATGGAAAGATGGCTATGATACATGCATGACACATATGATACATGATACACATAGTTAAGTTTGTTTAAAGAAGGGAAGGAACAGGGACTTCCCTGGTGGTCCAGTGGTAAAGAATCCGCCTTCCAATGCAGGGGATGTGGGTTCGATCCCTGGTCGGGGAACTAAAATCCCACATGCCGAGGGGCAACTAAGCCCGTGTGCCACAACTACTGAGCTCGCACACCTCAACGAGAGAGCCGGCCTGCTGCAATCTACAGAGCCCACGCACCCCGTAGCCCATGTG
Source organism: Balaenoptera musculus (assembly GCF_009873245.2). Lineage (NCBI taxonomy): Eukaryota > Metazoa > Chordata > Mammalia > Artiodactyla > Balaenopteridae > Balaenoptera > Balaenoptera musculus. The sequence continues at coordinate 25,754,898 of NC_045785.1, read as the reverse complement.
CCACAACTAGAGAGAGAAAACCCACATGCCACAACGAAGAGCCCACACCACTACGAAAGATCCCGCACACCTCAACGAAGACCCCTGTGCCGCAACTAAGACCCAACGCAGGCAAAAAAATAAATAAAAATAAAATTTAAATATAATAAAAAAATTTTAAAAAGCAAGGAACAGAGTATATATGTGTGTGTGTGTGTGTGTGTGTGTGTGTGTATACATACACAAAATACAAGGGAAAAAAGCAGAAACTCTGGAAGGATTAACAAGAAACCCAGGATGATGGTTGCCAGTTGGAGGCAAGGTGGGACCTGGGAGACACAGGCAAAGATGGAAGGGAGACTTTATATGGTAGACTTTTTTAATATTTTGAGTTTTTAAAAAAATTTTTTTAAATTATTTATTTATTTATTTTTGGCTACGTTGGGTCTTTGTTGCTGCATGCAGGCTTTCTTTAGTTCTTTAGGCTACTCTTCGTTGCGGTGCACGGGCTTCTCATTGTGGTGGTTTCTCTTGTTTCAGAGCACAGGCTCTAGGTGCGTGGGCTTCAGTAGTTGTGGCTCACGGGCTCTAGAGCGCAGGCTCAGTAGTTGTGGCGCACAGTCTTAGTTGCTCCGCGGCATGTGAGAATCTTCCTGGACTAGGGCTCGAACCCGTGTCCCCTGCATTGGCAGGCGGATTCTTAACCACTGCGCCACCAGGGAAGTCCCAATATTTTGAGTTTTGAATCATATGAATATATACTAAAAAATAAAAATTTTAAAGTGTGTCAAACAAGTGGGTGAAATATTAACTATCAGTCTCATATTTAGCCAGATCTAGGTTGTAATTCAAGATTAAGATATCTTGGGAGCTCTCAGAGTAATGATATTCTGTGTCTACTTAAGTCAAGATTCATGTGCTACATGAACAAGTGACAAGATGACATTCCATTATGAAACGTTAAGGGGTTGTATTTCTTGGGAGAAAGAGAGAGAGAGAAAGAGAGAGAGAGACAGAGAGAACAAACCAAGCTACTGCCACATGAACAAACAGCTACACTATTGCAACTGTCAATCTGCTTACTGGTCTGAACACAGTGATGATGACTGGAATGGGAAGGAAGGAAAAGATACAAATGTCTTGAATGGGAAATAAATCCATGGGTCTTGATGGCTGATTGAAAAATCCTACTACATATTTTCAGAAAGCCCCACTGTAATCCCCAGAGCTCTTATAGTTCTTATTCGATTTGCCTAACTGTACCAAAATGTACCACGATTTGTAATTGGCTGTGGAAGGCTAGAGAGACATAAAGAGAACACAGCGATTTTAAAAACATAGGTGTTTAGCAGTATCACTAACAGAAATTAGGAAGCCAGGAGGAAGAAAGCCAGGTTAGAGAAAAAGCAATGACTTAGGTTTTTAAGTACATGGTGTTTGATGTGAGTGGGAAATCAGGTAGCCGTGGCCAGAAGGCCACTGGAAATGCTAGTCTGAAGTTTAAGAGGGGAAGTCGGACTTGAAGGTGAAGACGTGGGAGATATTTGCAAATAGAGATGAAGGGGTTCAGAGGAAATACGGGCTGAGGTGAGAACCAGGAGGACTGTGCCGACCGTGGAGCAGAATGGGGAAGAGAAGCCAGAGTTTCAGACAGAGAATTACAGGGAGAATCAGGAGAGCATGTGACATGTACACCGAGGGTGGGGAGCTTTAAGAAGCAGTGAAGGGGGCTTCCCTGGTGGCGCAGTGGTTGAGAATCTGCCTGCCAATGCAGGGGACACGGGTTCGAGCCCTGGTCTGGGAAGATCCCACATGCCACGGAGCAACTAGGCCCATGAGCCACAACTACTGAGCCTGCGCGTCTGGAGCCTGTGCTCTGCAACAAGAGAGGCCGCGATAGTGAGAGGCCCGCGCACCGCGATGAAGAGTGGCCCCCGCTTGCCACAACTAGAGAAAGCCCTCGCACAGAAACGAAGACCCAAGACAGCCAAAAAAAAAAAAAAAAAAAAAAAAGAAGCAGTGAAGGGGTCAACACGGTGAGAAATGAAAGGGCCACAGCAATAATAATAGTAGCAATGTGCACTGTCTCCTGAATCCCGACACACAACAACCTATCAGGTAGATGGTATTGCTAGCCCCATTTTACAGAAAAGGGTATTAACCCAGGGAATCCCCTGGTGGTCCAATGGTTAGGACTCCCTAGGACTCTGTGCTCTCACTGTTGAGGGCCAAGGTTCAATCCCTGGCTGGGGAACTAAAATCCCATAAGCCGCAGCAAGGCCAAAAAAAAAAAGGGGGGGGGGGCGGATATTAACCCAGACAGTGACTCCAAAGCTGCAGGATGTAACTGATGAGCTATACTCCTTCAACACTGTCTCAGGGAGAGCTGGGAGATCAGAGTTCTGACACTAGTTCTATCACTAAATCAGCTATATGTCCATGGACAAGTAACTTTCCCTTTCTAAGTTTCATTTCCTTCTCTGCAAATAGAGGGTATTGGTCTAGATAAACTCCAGCTCTTATGTAAATTTGAGTTTTTGATTAAAACAGAATGGAAGAAATACATACACAAGATAGGCAATGAATTAAAAATTTAGCCATAAGTGAACAGGGAGACCTGGCCAAGAAAATCAGAATGTTGAATGTTTTATACAGTGACTTTTCAAGCAATAAACCCATACTCTGATACATAAAATCTATAATTGCAAAACTCTACCTTTTATCTATATATTTAAGTCAGGTATAACATCAAGAATTAAAATTTTTCATACCTGGAAATTTATAAATGCTGCTCTTGAAACCCTGCTAAGTTGATTGAATGGAGTAAAAAAAGGGAAGATTCCAAGTCTGTGTATGAAGGATTGTCCTGTAGAGACAGAAAAGAGCTATTTACAATGAACTTTTATAATAAGAGACAGAAACATCTGCTAAGGTACATAATAAATACTTATTCAAATAAATTATATGGGAGCATTTATCAGGTATCATTTTTTAGCATATATAAATAGATAATCTGGCACAGAATATTAGCTGATGGGAATCTTATCCACCTATCTATCTACCTATTTATAACCCAAACCTTAAAATTAAAATCTGTAAGAAAAGATTTCCAAAATTAAAATATATTATGGCAAACTGAAAGCAAACATACTTTTTAACTTTGAGAATAAAGTAAACTTCTTAAGACAACAGCTATTCAAAGGCAGGCCAATAGATGAAATACCAAGAGAGCAACATATGTTCTATTACTCTTTTCCTGCAAGTGGCATCAATATGATTTGCAAGAAAACCAAACAGAATAGCTTTAAAGATTCAACTTGAAAAGTTAAACATTTCTTTAAAACTCTATGGTTAAGAGGGAAGTGGGGGAAAAAAGTCCTACTACATATGTTCAGAAAGCCCCACTGCAGTCACCCAGATCTATCATTCGATTTGCCAGATTGTACTACAGTGTACCACAATTTGCAAGGAGCTGCAACAATGTGTATTAAAAATGTTTCAGTTTCTACTACATTCCAAACCTTGTTCATTACCAACAAAAAAAAAATCTGTTCAACTATTTTGTTCATTGACCATGAAGTCTTGTTAACGTAGTGACTGTTAAAGCTTTATGTCCATAGGCAGTGGAAAAATGAATTTAATGCTTTTTAAATCAATGAATTAAGCTAAGAATTCCCGCCAAAATAATTTTGACTAAATTAATGAAATCACTTTTTAAAATAATGTTTTTTTCTGATTATAAAAGTATTATATACTTACAGAAAATTTTAAAACTACAGGGAGGTATAAAGAAGAAAACAAAATGAAATAACTTTTAAATGAGCATCCTGAAAACACCACCAGAGAAAAGAGAACTGCTCAAATATACTTTTGTTAGTAAAACAAATGCATCAGCTACCCACTCATGAGGAGGTCTAAATTCAGGCAACTTAAACCATTCAAAACACTGCTGTTTAAAACACTGACCTAGAAGTTTACAAAAAAAATTTTTTTGAACAGCAACCAAAAGAGAAAATAGCCAAGATGATCTGCGTATTCCATAAAGTGTAATGTGATTTCCTCTCATGATTGGCAAAGTTTATTTAAGAAGAAACAAGTCCCACGGTCTTTATAGGTGGGAAGAATGTGAGATTTTTAAATTTTGTTTTTTAAATAAAGGGACAAAAAACAAACAGAGCAAAAGGTGATGGAGTTGGGAAGCAGCAAACCTCTGACAGTGGTTTATCGACACTTTTTATGTGTTTACATTTAAAGTACAGCAAAGAATAGAATTGGCTATGAAAAGGATTTTAAGAAATACCCATAATTAAAACAGCAGGATCTAATTTAGGGGTAAACTAGGATTCTGTACTTGCAGGAACAAAACAAATAACTTTTGAGAACAATTCCTCCCGACCCTAAAAGCTCATCTACCCCTAGCCCCAGTGAGCAAGGAGGGCACTTAGTAAAGGGTATTCACTTTGATAGCTTTAATGTCACTATTTCAACAATGCTACTTAAGAGCACTAACTAGCACTGTCCAGTGTACTGGGTCTGTACAGTGGCAAGCAAAATTAATTCTGAGGCTTTTTAAGAGAACTGACTTCTGAACATAGTCTGTACCCAAAACAGTTTATACATACTTGATGAAATGTCAGGTTTAGTGATAACCAAGTTCTACCCTGACAGAAATTAGTTAAGAGTAGATTTGTGTATTAACCCCCAGCATCCTTTCTAACTTCCTTGTGGAAAATGAAAAAGACCATTGGGCTTCCCTGGTGGCACAGTGGTTGAGAATCTGCCTGCCAATGCAGGGGACACGGGTTCGAGCCCTGGTCTGGGAAGATCCCACATGCCACGGAGCAACTGGGCCCGTGAGCCACAACTGCTGAGCCTGCGCGTCTGGAGCCTGTGCTCTGCAACAGGAGAGGCCGCGATAGTGAGAGGCACGCGCACCGCGATGAAGAGTGGCCCCTGCTTGCCACAACTAGACAAAGACCTCGCACAGAAACGAAGACCCAACACAGTCATAAATAAATAAATAAACAAATTTAAAAAACAATCTGTTTGTACTTAAAAAAAAAAAAAAAAAAAGACCATTTCCCAGACTCCTTTACAGTTACGTTTCCCCATGTGAAATGGGGCCCATCCATCAGATGTTCTTCTGTGAGATTTGGAAGGCAGAAATGAGGTGGGAGCCATCTTTCTGCTGTTCTGGCTGTTAATGCTGGCAAGCACATTTATGGAAACATTGGGTTTTTCTGCAGCATTCCAGTGTCCAGAGCCTCATGGCTGTCAAGAGACAAGTTTGGTGGAGACAGCCGTGACCAGTTGGTGGGTGTTGAGGGGCAGTTTCAGAATAGCAATTTCTCGACCCTTGAATTGCAGTGAGCAATGTCATCTGGAACTCAGAAGTGCCAGTGGTGGCCTCCCAATTCCCTCCCCTGGAGGCCCTGTTTGGCAGTCTGGTCCTGGGAATAATTTCTGAAGGCCCAGCCCAGAGCCCACTCCTCTCAGCCCTTCCAATGATTCTGCAAACGAATTAAAATGCTAGAGCGGTTGCTCTTTCCTGCAACTAGGCCCAGATGACATATTAGCACATCAGTTGCCTCAAAATGTAAGCAGAAGGGCGATCAGTCTGTGAGCAGCAGTACTGGGCAGTGTGCTTGCCGGAACAGGCTCTGGAATCAGACTGCCTAGGTGCAAATTCTGGCTCTGCCACACATTAACCTCCCTGGGAAGTTAACCTCCCTGTACCTTAGTTTCTTCATCTGTAAAATGGGACTAGTAATAATACCTATACCTTCTAGAGTTATGCGACACAGTAAATGAAAAGATAATCTAAGTAAAGTGCTTACGACAGTGGCTGTCTTATAACAAGCCCCTGAGAGATGTTAGCTATTATTAGAGTAATAATAGTAATCACTATTATTAATTATGCAGGCCACTTTAAAACACTGCTTTAACTGAGTAGGAAATGTAAACATTTTAGAATTTTATTACCACACATTTTCTTGTAGCCTAAAGAATGCTAACTTATACAAAAGTGGACACAGAAAAAATTTGGTTCCCATATTTGTATACTCAGAGAGAGTGATCATTTCAAAACCACAGTGTACCTGAGGATAGCAAACCTCTACTCTAACTAGTCAATTAATTAGTTACTCTAACTAGTTATTGTAGACCTCACTCTAAGGAAGAGTTATTCTTTTTTTTCAACTGAAGTATAGTTGATTTACAATGTTGTGTTAGTTTCTGCTGTACAGCAAAGTGATTCAGTTATACATACACATATATTCATTCTTTTTTAGATTCTTTTCTCATATAGGTTATCACAGAATATTGAGTAGAGTTCCCTGTGCTATACACTAGGTCCTTGTTGGTTATCTATCTTATATATAGTAGAGTGTGTGTGTTCATCCCAAGCTTCTGATTTATCCCTCCCCCCCTCCACATTGCCCCTTTGGTAACCATAAGTTTGTTTTGGATATCTGTAAGTCTGTTTTGTAAATAAGTTCATTTGTTTCTTTTTTAAAAAAATTAGATTCCACATATGAGTGATATCATATTTGTCTTTCTCTGTGTGACTTACTTCACTTACTATGATAATCTCTATGTCCATCCATGTAGCTGCAAATGGCATTATTTCATTCTTTTTTATGGCTGAGTAATATTCTATTGTATATATGTATCACATCTTCTTTATCCATTCCTCTGTCGATGGACATTTAGGTTGCTTCCATGTCTTGGCTACTGTAATTAGTGCTGCAATCAACATTGGGGTGCATGTATCCTTTCGGATCATGTTTTTCTCTGGGAGTGGGATTGCTGGATCATATGGTAGTTCTATTTTTAGTTTTTTAAGGAACCTCCATACTGTTCTCCATAGTAGTTGTACCAATTTACATTCCCACCAACAGTGTGGAAGAGTTATTCTTTAGAAACAATTTTTGCCATTTTCCCATTTCAAATGTTACCTCATTAATTATGCTCTATGAACCAGGGTGTTTGTTACTTAGGTTTTTTTTCAGCTTCATTTAGATATAACTGACAAATAAAATTGTAAGATATTTAAAGTGTACATCGTGGTATACATATATATTGTGAAAGGATTCCTCCCACCTAATTAATTAATTAATTAATTAATTCCTCCCAGTTAATTAATACATCCACCACCTTATATATTTATCTTTTGTTGTTGTTGTTGTTTGGTGAGAACATTTAAGTTCTACTCCCTCAGCAAATTTCAACTATACAATACAGTGTTATCAACTATAGTCACGGGGCTTCCCTGGTGGCGCAGTGGTTGAGAATCTGCCTGCCAATGCAGGGGACACGGGTTCGAGCCCTGGTCTGGGAAGATCCCACATGCCGCGGAGCAACTAGGCTCGTGAGCCACAACTACTGAGCCTGCGCGTCTGGAGCCTGTGCTCCGCAACAAGAGAGGCCGCGATAGTGAGAGGCCCGCGCACCGCGATGAAGAGTGGCCCCCACTTGCTGCAACTAGAGAAAGCCCTCGCACAGAAACGAAGACCCAACACAGCCAAAAATAAATAATAAATAAATAATAAATAAATAATTAAAAAAAAAAAAAACTATAGTCACTATGTTATACATTAGATTCTCAGACCTTGTTCATCTTATCGCTGAAAGTTTGTGCCTTTTTACCAACCTCACCCTACTTCCCCCACCCTCCAGTCCCTGACAACTACTTTCCTACTCTCTGCTTCTATGAATTGGACTTTTTTTTTTTTTTCAGATTTCACATATAAGTGATAACATGCAGTATCTGTGTTTCTCTGTCTGGCTTAATTCACTTAGCGTAATAAACCCTCCAGGTCCATCCATGTTGTCACAAATGGCAGGATTTCTTTTTTCTCATGGCTGAATATTATTCCAGTATATATACAATCATATTATATATATATATATATATATAATAATATATATATCACATCTTATTCATCCATTCATCCATTAACAGTTAGGTTGTTGTGTTATTCAAAACTTAGGTTGTTTTTAAAATGTTATCACAGAGGAGGTTTCATAAGAATGAGATGTGTATAAGATTTGCAATCTCAAAGTTTAAAATTTTAATGTTTAGGCTTAGAATACTATTCTAATTTACATATTAAGAAGGTCTTAGATAAAATGATGGCCTGGTTTGGTTTGCAGAAGTGTCTTCTGATGATAAAAAATATATTGTAGATTTTGGAATAAAGCTTCCCCCAAATATTCTGAAATTGTAAGAACCTTGTGTTGCGCCTTATCCAACAACGCCAGTGAGATAGAGGGACCTGAAGTCTAAACAAAGGTGTTTGTTATACCCTCGACGGTTCAGATGCTGCTGAGAGTCCAGGACTCAAAGCAGTGCAGATTTACTGAAGGGTTAGAAACAACAATTGAAAGAAAGCAACTTCATCCTTTGATTCAGTAGTTAGGTTTACACTGTTCTGAACTTCATACAGCTATACATATTTTCTCTTCCTTTTTTTTAAGAAAAAATCTTTTAATTCTATTTTCATGAGGTCAGATATTCAAACTGAAATGTGAAATGTATTCATTCAATACCTATTTATTGAGCATCTGCTCTATGCCAGGCTATCCCTGGCCCTGGGAATACAAAGATGATGACATGTCAAAGATCAGTGCTCTAGAACAACTCAATGTCTATCAGCAGAGAGAGAGAGTCAGAGAAAGAGAGAGAAAGAAAATACTCCTAGTAGAAGTAAACTATAAAACCAAGGAAGCAAATGACTTTGCCTGGGAGTGTCCACAAAAGTTTCCAAAAGGCAGAACCGTCGAGTCTTGAAGGATGAGTAAAAGTTCATACATGAAAAAGAGGACAAAGGGCATTCTCAACAGAAGCACCAAGGGCAAAGGCACAGACAGGTATTAAACAGCATGACCTCTTCAAAAAAAGTGTGCTATGGCTAGAGACTCAGGGTCTGTGGAGGGACAGTGGAAGATGACAGAGAACAGTATGTAGGTGCCAGATCCTGAAGCCCCTCCACTTTTGTAGGTTTGGGGCACTTTTGAAGGATTTTAAGAAGAGTGACATGGTTATAGGTCCACCAATGACTAGCTATGTGACTTAGTCAAGTTGCTTAATTCTAAGCATCAGTTTCCTTTTTGTAAAGTGGGGATACTGACTGTTAAGAGGCTCTAAGGAAGTCTGTTAAGAGGATTACATAAGATAATAGCTAAGATAAATAAGATTAACAGCAATAAGAAAAAATTAAGACAAACAGCAATAAGCACATGAAAATATGTTTAGCATCAGTAGTCAGTAGGGAAATGCAAGTAAAAAATCATAATTAGATACGACTTCACACCCGTTAGGATGACTACAACACACACACACACACACACACACACGAAAATAACAAGTGTTGGCCAGGATGTCGAGAAATCAGAACCTTCATGTACGCTGGTTGGAATGTAAAATGGTACACCCATTTTGGAAAACAGTCTGGCAGTTCCTAAATGATTAAACACAGAGTTACCAAAGGACTCTGGAATTCCACTCCTAGGTATATGTCCAAGAGAAATGAAAATATGTCTCCATAGAAACTTGTATACAAATGTTTATAGCAGCATTATTCATAATAGTGAAAGAGTGGAAACAACCCAAATGTCCATCAACATTTGGGAAAATGGATAAACAAAATGTGGTAGATCTATACAATGGAATGTTATTCAGCCATAAAAAGGAAAGAACTGATTACCTGCTACAACATGGATGAACCTTAAAAACCTCAAGCTAAGTGAAAGAAGCAAGTCACTAAAGACCATATATTTTATGATTTCATTTATGTGAAATGTCCAGAATCGGCAGATGAAACAGACAGAGAGTAGGTTAGTGGTTGTCGGGGGTTAGGGAGATGCAGGAATGGGGAGTGACTATTAATGGATATGGGGTTTCTTTATGCAGTGGTGAAAATGTTCTGTAATTAGAGGGTAGTGATGGTTGCACAACTTTGTGAATACACTAAAAAACAGTGAATTGTACACTTTTAAAGGATGAATTTTATGGTATATAAGTTATATCTTAATAAAACTAAATAGCTAGTATTTGAATGTTTACTAGGCACAGTACTAAGCATTTTACACTTATTATCTTATTCCAGTCCTCACAATAGCCTCATGAGGTAACTGCTGCTGTGATTCACATTGTATAGATCAAGAATTGGAGGCACAGAAAAATGAAAAGAAAATCTTCTCCAAGACTGCGCAAGGAGCAGCTGAACAGAGATTGGAATTCAGGCTGACTGATCTCAAACCAGCACTCCTAAGTCTCGCACTTTTCTTCTGACCATAATGTATGCAAAATGCCTAGCACAATACCTAGCATGCAGTTAGGGCTGAATAAATATAAGGTATTATTGTTATGATGATCCAATTTGTATACCCAGAAGAAAACCTGAGACAGCATGGAGGAAGAGAAACAGTGGGAGAGGCAGGGCCAGCGAGGTCATTTTAAAGGCTTGATGCAGTTGTCAAAGCAAGAAATGGAGAGGAACTAAATTCAGGCAGAGGACAGTGAATAACAGAAGTGATAACAGGAACCTTTGCAAGAAAATAGGAATTGTCCTATAAATTGGGATCAGTTACAACTTGATAATACTACAAAGCATTAACATAACCTGCATTCATAATTGTACTCTTGAGTCACCAGGAGAGGTTTAAGTTATTCTCAAAATATGTGATTAAGTCATGGAAATGGGTAATACGTTTCAAATTTTCTTTTCAGTAGATTGACCTTATAAGTTGAAACAGCTAGTTGTACTAGTTCATGTAGACAGTCCAAATTCAATTTGAAACATTTAAAATATCTATAAGAGTTTAATATCTATAATAGTTCTAAGAATATTAAAGAATTAATGATTCCCATCAAGTTCAAAGATCTTTAAAGGTGGGTGAAAAAGACAATTACATATTTTAGAAACCATTAAGTGCAAAGGTCTTTGGAACAGAAGGAAAAGACATGAATTTCCACAAGCAGACGAAAGATTTAGGTAACGAGTGTAACTCCAATTAAGGTTGTGGGATAGAAGACCATCTTTATAAAGGCACATAGTTTTTAACTAAGAATTTAGTGTGTCCCATCAGGGTCACCAACACAAATCTCATTAGCCTTCTTAGCATAAATCTCTGGGCCATAAGGAACTTCAGCAAACTGGCATGGTAACTGTATGGATAAATATCTTTTAACACTGGAGAGATTTAGAATTAAGTATAAAGTGTTTAAGAAAATCAAAACCATATTTGGGAAAGTCTCAATGAGAAGATGGTATTTAAAGTAAAGACCAAAGGAGGTGAGAGAGAGTCATTTGGGCACCTGGAGGAAGGGTGTTCCAGGCAGATGGGACGGCAAGTGCAAAGGCTCTGAGGTGAAGCAGGCAAGGAGGATTGGAGGAACATCAAGGAGGGCTGGGGAGAGCAATGAGAGATGGAGTCAGAAAGGAAGGACAGATCGTGAGGCAGGTAGGACATCATGGGACCAGTTCCTGTAGGACTTTGTAGACTACTTAGGGGCCTTTGGCTTTTGGTCTAAGGTGGGGAGCCACTGAAGATGGGGAGCCACTGACCAATTCTGAGCAAAGAAGTGACAAAAACTTCACTCAAGGGGATCAAAAAGCTTGCATCAAATCCTTTAAATATTATAAACATATAGTTAGGTCACTGAAAAGGTTGAGCCTCTTAGATGTAAATTCCATTTTACCTAGAAAATAAGATTTAAATGATATAGGATGAATCAAGTATTACCCTATCTTACAAACTTTGGGGCTCAAATCATCAACAGCAGAGCTGGTGATTTCAAGGCCATGAGATAAAGTCTGGCAGAGGGCCGTCTTTCATGGGGTTGGAAATTTACATGACTTGGAAGAAGCCTAGGTCCTCATGATGCCTCCTGACATTTTACAGCCAAACCCAAACATGCCCATTTGGCCAAGGGTGGCAGGTTAGATTCTCACTTCCCATTTACTGCTTGTGTGGCCAGAGGTGCTCCCAGGAATAAAGATATCTGATCCGTGGTTATCAGTGAAGGGCTCTTCTTGTTCCAGGGGTCTCACAAACCCAACCATACCCGAGGCTTGGGGAAGATTACAGAAGTTTGAGCCTTGGTTCTTCTGCTGAGGATTTTAGACTTGTTCCTGATAAAGATCAGTTAAGGTCTTTAGAGCACGGTAGCGATATGACTTGCTTACTGGAAGACTCTGGAGGTGACTTTAGGAGGAAATAAAGAGCAAGAACAGGAGGCAAGGGCGCTGGAAGGCTGCCACCGGTCACCTGGCTTAATGCTTAAATGCTTAATGTGTTTCCTCACCTAGAAAGTGGAAAAAGCATCAGCCTGACTGGGTGGTTGTTTTATGTGAAATAATTCATACAGGCGAAAGCACTCCATTTACTAAAGTTCTGCAAATATAAACGTTTATTAAGAACAAAAGTAATACTGACGTGTGTAGTTTAAAAGCCCAATAGGTGAGAATCTACCGCTTCCAAACACGTCTTGGACTAAACCTAACACGATGTTATATGTCTACTATATCTCAATTTAAAAGGGAAAAAAGAAAAAGGGGAGGGGAAAAAAAACACGCCTTTGAACGATACAGAGCCTGGCTACTGACACAATCAATAATAAATAAGCACATTTGAAGGGGAAGGGGCCAAACCGCTATTAACTTACAAAAGATGCCGTCTGCATAGGTAGGAAGTGCGTCTGTGTGGGTCCGTCATAAAGCAATAATTATAGCACAATATTTGTTAGGTATAGTAAGTCTGCCTTGGGTTCTAAGCTCGGATCTGTCGCATCACGATATAAAACCAAAGGATGAAGGATGTACGGAGAAACTCGGACCACTGCCCAGGCAGCCACCTTCCCGAGGAAGCGCCCGGGGCCGAAGGGGTGAAGCCCCAGACCTCGGCCAACCCATCCCGCGGGCCATCCATCAATCGCCGCGCAGCCCGAGCCCGGCCAGCCGCCGACCCTCCGGGAGTCCGCGGCGCCCGACGGCTCCAGACACGCCCGGCACCGGCCCCCGCGCCGCCTTCCAGCCGCCGCCGCCAGGAGGCTCCGCGCGCCTTCCCGCCTTTCCCCGCGCCGCGGCCGAGCCGGGCCGGGCGGCCAGGCGGGCGCGGCGCTCAGCGGGGGCGGCCGGGCGGGCGCGGGCGGCGACGGCGCGGCCATTGTCCCGCTGCCCCTCCCGGGCGCGCAGGCGGGCAGGGCCGGGCGGCTGGGCAGGCGCGGCGGCCGCGCAGTCCGGGAACCGGTGCGCCCCGCCGCCGGCCGCCTCTCCTCGCCGGCCGCCGTCCCGAGGCCGGGTCCTTTGCGCCAGCCGGCCGCGCCTCCTTTGTGACCGTCTCCAGACCCTCGGAGCCGACGCACCGCCGCCGCTGCGCCCCGGGCTGCAAATGGCGCCCGCTCGCCTCTGCGCCTCCCGCCGCTCTCCCGGGCCGGGGACGTCCGGGGGGCGCCGCACCCGGGCCGCATCCCGCCGCTGCCGCCGCCCGGGGCCAAAGCCCGCGGCGCCTTAGCCTGCGCCCCCGCCCGCAGCGAGGCTCGCGGGCCCGTCCCGGGCTGCCCCGACGCCCCGCCCGCCCTCCGCCCGCGCCGCGCGCAGCCACTTACCGCGGGCCGAGGCGCACCGGCGGGTCGCGTGCGCGGGCCGGGGTAAGATTCCCGGTTCTCGGCAGAGGAAATACCCCCTTTCGAAGCCGTTCCTTTGCGCCCTAAAACAAGTAGCCCCAACGTGAGAGAAACAAAAGGTATTTGCTGACGTGGGCGTTGGACAGAAACGCCCGAGGGCTGGGGACACAATTAAAGGGGCAACGCACAGATTTCAGGCACCAACCAGCAGCTTCGCCCACTCCCCTGCCCTTGCCTACACCCCGCTGCACCCTCCAGAGGCACTGGGGTGCCCGGATCCCCTAGCAGTTGACTACAGAGTCATTATTTAGTCAGGAGCTTAAATTTTAAATTGTACTTTACGTTGGGAAAGGCGCCTCCGGAGGGCAGAAGGGCTGGATTTCTAGGATCTGGGGAATTTGGTTTAGGAAAGAGGGAGGGACTTAGGCGTGCCCACAATTACTGTGTAAGTACATGTGACATTATTGTACTTAAGTTTAGCAACGTCAAATGGAAGAGATCTGCACAGAATTTTTCCCTTTATTGAAGCACTCGTTTTAGTCGGGGATAACCTTTTCTAAATCTCTACAGGTCACAAGCATTTTCTTTGAAGAGGATAACCCAAGAAGCTGAGATAAGAGAAAATAACTCTTGGTTAAGTTCAGAGAAAAATATAAAACTAGTAAGAATAGCAGGTTTTGTGTTTTCAAATACAAAAATTCATTGTATATCAAGCCTTTCTTCTGACATATTTATGTCCCTAATATTTAGAGTTCTGACGTCAGGTTATATATTTGCTAAAATCTTAAGTCACTGAATTTTCATTGTTACTACGGAAACAATTCTATAAACTAAATTAGTTTTCTAGTTCCTTATGTTGGGATCAGGTACTGAAAAGTACTGTGATATAGTAAAACTGAAAAAAAGACTAAAATTTTCAAAACATTTAGTTTTTGATGGATTTCTCTCTTATGTCATACTCAGTTATACTGGACAAAGTTTATTACTTTGGTTTGATCATAATTAGCTATGCGTTTTGAGGATCATACTCTCTACTAGAAGGATACAAAGTATTCACAACTATCTCTTAATGTCACTTCTGTATTACTCTTGAGTTGTTTTCCTATTTAGTTGCATTTCCTCACATTCTGAACAGGTAATTGAAAACGTGTTCGAAAGCCACTTGGTATCAGGAGTGTTGGATGTACTCAAACTCTTTTGCTAGCATCCCCATTGAGAATTCTCCCAGAAAGACCTGGGCATTGTTATAGCAAAAGGGTTTTTTTTGTTTTGTTTTGTTTTTTTAGCCTTAATTAATTAAAACATGCAAAAGAATTCTACAAACTTGTTCCTCAAGAGAGCACATCAGATGGGTGATAAACTCTTTGTTTCAAGGAAGAAGTAACGGGAATTTTTTTCCCTCAACTTCCCCCTCTAGCTTCTGCAACTCCTTTATATATTTGGAGAATTCCTTACATTATGAGTAATTGGTAGGAGGTGGAATCTGCCTTCTGCAACAGAATCTGGAAATGCCAGTGACTTGCTTTCCCAGAATCCCTTGTGGCTAAGACAATGGCCAGGATCTATACTTTGATAATCGGATGCACCCACCAGGGACTTTGAAGAGGGAGCCGTGAGAAGCAGGAAACTCAGAGAATCTTTTCTGGCAGTGGTGATAGTTGCAGCAAGATAGTATCTCCAGGTGCCACAGTGGCAGTGCTGCTAGTGGCAGTATCCCCTGTCCAGTGCCAGTGCTATCAGTGGTACCAGCTGCCATGGCTCTGCTGAGAGCAGTGTTGGTATCCTCACCAGACCAGTTCTGTGGTATGACTTGGCTATTGTTTCTGCCTGGTTAGCATAGGCTCCAATCCCTGTGCTTTGCTCTTCCTGTGATTCTGTGAACTTTTAATACATTCATTTCTGTTTAAATCAGCCAAGGCCAGTCTCTGTGCAACTAAGAACTCTAACTAGTACAAAATGTTAAAAGGCATTTGGACATATGGCCTGAAGCTTAATAGATAAAATTGTTGCAGGTAAAATGTTGTCATCAATGTTGTATAGATGGGAATTAAAACCATGAATATAGATAGAAAAGAGAATATGAAGTAAGAGAAGAAACTAAGAACCAAGCATCACCAACTTCATCATCCAGTGGCTGGCTAGAGGAAGATGAAATTGCAAATCAGTCTAAGAAGTGACTAGAGTAGAAGGAAGAGATGTGGGATAGTGTGGTGTTACAGAAACTAGAAGAGAGTAATTCAAGAAGAGAGAATTGGACAATAGTGTTAAATACTTCTCTTAGCAGTCTAAGAGAAAAAGTCTATTAGATTTAAAAGCTTGGAAATCATTGACTTCAGAGAACATTATTAAGCTTGAAAGAAGGGAGCAAAATCCAGATTATCGGACTACGTGGGGATGAAGAAATAGAGATGGTGAGAATAGACAACTCTTGAGAGATTTGGTTATAAAGGGTGATATTCCAATTACTATTGCTGTGTAAAAAGCCAACCCAAACATAGTGGCATAAATCAAAGATTATTTTATTGTGCTCATGGATTCCATGTGTTGCAGGAAGGTGGACCTCTTCTCGGGCCCAAGAGTGGGCTCTTGTCTAACACTCGGAAATGAATTGTCTGAGGAGACACAAGTGCTGACAAAGCAAGAGACTTTACTGGGAAGGGGCGTCCAGGTGGAGAGCAGCAGGGTAAGGGAGCCCAGGAGAACGGCCCTACCACGTGGCTCTCGGTCTCAGGTTTTATGGTAATGGGGTTAGTTTCCGGGTTGTGTCTGGCCAATCATTCTGACTCAGGGTCCTTCCTGGTGGCGCGCATCACTCAGCCAAGATGGATTCCAACGAGAAGGATTCTGAGAGGTTGGTAGGAGATATGGACTGGCATCTCTTCTCTCCTTTTGACCTTTCCCGAATTCTTCTGGTTGGTGGTAGCTTGTTAGTTCCACATTCCTTACCAGGACCTCCTGTTGTAAGATAACTCAAGCAAGTGGTTACTATCTTGTCTGGCCAGAGCGGGCGGTTTCAGTCAGTGGTTCCCCTAACACATGGGTCAAGAATTTGACAAGTCACAGCAGAGATGGCTTGTCTCTGTTCCACAATGTCTGGAGTCTCAGCTGGGAAGACTCAAATGGCTGAGGGTGACTTGAACTGCTGGGAACTGGAATCACCTGGAGGTTTCTTCACTGACAGATCTAGTACCAAGGCTGGTGTAGCCAAAATTCAGCCTCTGTACCCTGGTACCGAATTGAATCTCGGAGACAGAATTTTGGGTGAAGTAGAAAAGAATAGGTTTATTGCTTTGCCAAGCAAAGGGGGCCTCAGAGGGATAATGCCCTCAAAACTGTGTGTCCCGAACTGGAGGGGATAGTGAGGAGTTTTACAGTAATGGTTCAAAGAGGAGGGTATGATCAGCTTGTGGACATTCTTCTGATCGGTTGGTGGTGAGGCAACTGGGAGTCAGCACCATCAGCCTTCTGGTTCCAACCAGAAGGGGTCTGTGTGCTTGTGGACAGCATACAGTTAACTTTTTTCACCTCATGGGGTTTTAGTATCTTCAAAACAACTCAAAGACATTGTTATGTATAGCCCTTGAGGAGGAACCAGGACCCTGCCCCAAGGCTGTACTATTGTTTCTTGACGCTCCTCCCTTGTCTCCGCATCCCCTCCCTTCCCTGATTAGCAACTGTTTGAACCTGCCCTTTGGAACTCAGGGAAGATCATGGAGGCTGAATGAAGCCTATTTCCTGTAATCAAGAAATGGGGGACACAGAAAGACTTTTGTGCCCAAGAGCCCCACAGTGTCTGCTCTGTTTCACTGGGACTACTTGAAAACTAGGCTCAGCTGTGACTGTCATCTGGAGCCCTACACATGGCCTCTTCATGTGACTTGAGCTTGCAGCATGCTGGCTGGGTTCTGAAAGGGAGTGTCTCCAAGAGAGAGCATACCAAGAGGGGGTATTTCAAGAAAACTAGGAAGGAACTGCACAATCTTTTATACCCAGCTACAGAAGTTGCATTGCCTCACTTGCCATATTCCATTGGTTAAAGTAGTCACAAGCCTACCAAGATTCAAGAAGAAGGGGATATAGCTACGATCTCTTACGGGGAAGAATGTCAGAGAATTTGAGGCTATGTTTTAAAGCTATTCCAGGCAAAGAGACAGGGTATTAGCTAGAAGGGGATATACATAAAAGACTTTAAAATGTTTAATGATGATGGAAAGCATGAAGATGAGAGGGAGATACTGAATATTCAGGAGGAACAATTAATAGTGGCTGAATCTCTACAAATTCAGGGAGAAGAAGATCAAAATCTCAAATAGAGGAGCAGCCCCTAGATCAGAAAAGTGATAACACTGCTATCCCCATTGAAATTGGGGGGGGGGGGCAAAGAGAAGAGTATGGATAGGTGTGTTGGTTTAAAAATGCCCACATATTGACACTGCTCCCTTCAAGAGGTAGATCCTAATTCCCCTCTGCATGAGTGTGAGCTGGACTTAGTGACTTGCTTCTAAATAATAGAATAAAGCAGAAATGATAGTGTTGGATTTCAGAGTCTTGGTGATACAGGGGAAAGCAGCGTCCTGCTTTTTCTTTCTGTCTTGGATCAGTTGCTCTGGGAGAAGCCAACTGCCTGAGGATGCTCAGGCAGCCATGTGGAGATGAACAGAGGCTTCCTGCCAATAGCCATGTGAGTGATCCATCTTGGAGTGCATCCTCCCACCCTAGACAAGCCTTCAGCTGACTGCAGCCCCAGCTAACAGCTTGACTGAACCCTCAGGAGAGACCCTGAGCCAGAACCAACCAGCCAAGCTGCTCCTGAATTCCTGACCCTGATAAACCTTGTGAAGTAATCAATGTTTGTTGTTTTAAGCCATTAAGTTGTGGGGGTAATTTTTTATGAAGCAATAGACAACTTATACAGATTGTGGTGATTAAAAGTGCTATTATAACAGGGACTTCCCTGGTGGTCCAGTGGTAAAGAATCCACCTTCCAACGCAAGGGACACGGGTTTGATCCCTGGTCGGGAACTAAGATCCCACATGCCATGGGGCAACTAAGCCTGTGCGCCACAACTACTGAGCCTGCACACCTCAACTAAAGAGAGAAAACCCACACACCACAACTAGAGAGAAGCCCACATGCTGCAATGAAGAGCCCGTGTGCCACAACAAAAAGATCCCGCATGCCTCAATGAAGATACCGCATGCCACAACGAAGACCTGACACAGCCAAAAATAAAAATAAATAAAATAACTATTTTTTTTAAAAGTACTACCATTGGGCTTCCCTGGTGGTGCAGTGGTTAAGAATCCGCCTGCCAATGCAGGGGACACGGGTTCGAGCCCTGGTCCGGGAAGATCCCGCATGTCGCGGAGCAACTAAGCCCCTACGCCACAACTACTGAGCCCATGCTCTAGAGCCCGTGAGCCACAACTACTGAAGCCCACGCACCTAGAGCCCGTGCTCTGCAACAAGAGAAGCCACCACAATGAGAAGCCTGCACACCGCAACGAAGAGTAGCCCCCCGCTTACCACAACTAGAGAAAGCCCCTGCGCAGCAGCAAAGGCCCAGCACAGCCAAAAATAAATAAATAAATTTTTTTTTTTTTAAAAAAGTGCTACCATAACAAAAACCTAAAAATGTGACTTTGGAACTGAACAGTGGGTCGAAGCTGGAAGGACTTGTATGTAAGTGTTAGTGAAATCTTGAGCCTTTCAAAAAATAGTAGAGTCCTGATTGCCTTTGTGGAAGCTGTAAATGAGGACTTAAAGGAAAGTCGTAAAAATCTTACTGGACATTGAAGGAGATGGTGTCCTTGTTATGTACTGGCAGAAATTTAGCAACACTGTTGCCTACAGTAAAGCAAAAAGTAGAAAATGTACCTAGTGAATTGGGTACTCTAGCTAAGGAGATTTCTAAGCAGAGCATTGAAGGGGTCACCTGGTATCTTCTTGCCACTTGTAAAATATGAAAGAGAGAGCTAAACCAAAGCAAGGACTGTTAAAACAAAAGGAAACCAGAGCTTGCTGGTTTTGAAAAGTCCTAGCCTCTCCAAGTGGTAAATGATGCTAAAATTAAGAAATGGCTTCTGAGAACAGATTAAATGCCAGAAAACACAGTCTAAAGATGAAGTCAAGGGAGTAGCTGTAAAAGCCTTTGTTAAGATAGAAGAAAGATCTAAGGTGGTACCTCAGAGCACTGTTCAGTTGATTTTAAAAGTCCTCTAAAGATTAAAGAATGTGACTCATGGATCCTCTCAATCAAACAATAGAATTCTAAGAAGTTTAAAGGCATTGTTCCTCAGCAGAGGGCCAGGATAGAGAAGAACTTATCTTGAAGAGCTTTGTGAGGGTGCCTTTTGTTTAACAGAGTGAACCTTAAGAAGATTCACAGGAGATCCATGTTTTTAAAAGACTGTTCAGAGGAACACTGCTTGGATGGAAAGAGTCAAAGGCAATACAAAATGAAAAAATATCTTCTGACCCCCAAAATTCAACTAGTAGGATGCAATCTGTGCAAACTATGCAGTTGCAAACATGGGCTGTCTTTCATGCAAAAGGAAGAGTGACTCAGAGGGAAGAACCAAGAGCCCAGAAGGTAGAACCAAAAGCCATGGAGGATTATCACTAGGCCTTGAGTCCTAATCAAGGAATTTCCAACATTTGCCCAGCTGGATTTCAGAATTGCTATGGACCAATGATTCATTTGTTCCTGCATTTCTGCCCTTTTTGAATAGGAATGTCTATAGTGGTTATCTTATATGTACCCCCATTGCCTGTTTGGTGTGTATGAGGTAGATAACTTGTCTTTTTAGTTCATGGGTCTTCAGATCAAAAGAAGCTGTACTTGAGGAGCTGTACTTAAGGAACTACACCCTTAGGCAGATGTGGATTAGAGTGGTCAGAGACTCAATGAGATGGAATTTTTAACCAGTCCCTGAAATACGAACTGGAAATTAATGGACAGAAAGGAAGGGAGTATATTTTCTGAATTGGGGCAGTGGTTTACTGATCATTGCTTCATTTGAATTCTGTTTGGCTGAGAGTGACAGAAAACCCAAAGTAACAATGGCTTAAACAAGATGGAAGTTTATTTTTCTCTCACAAAAGAATCTGGAGGTAGCTTATCCAAGGCTAGTATAGGAGCTCCATTCTATGAAGCCCTAAGGAAACCAGGCTGTTACCAACTCTCTGTTCTACCATTCCTAAAGTGTGGCCCTCATGCTCCTATTCTAAAATGGACCTCCAACTCCACATTCCAAGCAGAAGGATAGAGGAAGGGGAGAAGAGGAATAAAGGGCATGTACTTGTTGTCTCTTAAGGAAAATTGTGGAACTGCCATATCACACTTTTATTTACATCCCATTGGCTAAAACTTAGTCTCATGGTCACATCTAGCTACAAGAGAATCTGGGAAATATAACCTTTAAACAAGGTAGTAATGTGTATAGCTACATGTTCTATTACCAAAGAAGAAAGAGAGAAAAGATACTGAGGGACAGCTAATAGCCTTCTATAGTCAATATTGTTACTTGTAGAGAATAGAATCCACTCTAGGTAGTTTAAACAGAAGGGGATCTATTAGGCAATATTAGATGGCTTATGAATCTCTAGGTGGTCCAGGGAATCATGTTTAATTGCTGAAAGTTCAGGACATTAGCAGCCAAGAGAAACTGCCAACTGTACCACATGGCTATAGTTATAGAACTCCCAATGCTGTCTCTTCTTGATACTATGACATTAGGAATAGACAGGGCAGTCCCTGCCAGAGCTACCCCAGAAGAATCAAGTGCCTTCAGACTCTGCTTGCAAGAAGAGCTGATCTACCCATGAGTATGGCTTCTGCCTCACATTTCTCATTTCCTCCTTTCCAGTCTCAAGTCGATGCATCTTTTTGAACTATATAGCTTCAGGGGAGTCTAAGAAATATAGTTTCTAGCTTTCCAGCCTATGCAGTATAAGAATGCATACTAGAAATTGGGCCATTTGTAGAGATGTGGATGGATCTAGAATCTGTCATACAGAGTGAAGTAAGTCAGAAAGAGAAAAATATCATATATTAATGCATATATGTGGAATCTAGAAAAAATGGTACAGATGAACCTATTTGTAGGGCAGGAATAGAGACACAGATGTAGAGAACATGGTCACAGGGTGGGAAGGGGAGGGTGGGACGAACTGGGAGATTAGGATTGACATATATACACTACCATGTGTAAAATAGATAACTACTGGGAACCTGCTGTATAGCACAGGGAGCTCAGCTCGGTGCTCTGTGATGACCTAGATGAGTGGGATTGGGGGTGGGGGGTGGGAGGGAGGTCCAAGAGGGAGGGGATATATGTATACATATAGCTGATTCACTTCGTTGTACAGCAGAAACTAACACAACATTGTAAAGCAACTATACTTCAATTAAAAAAAAAAAAGAAGGCACACTATAAGGGGATTGGAAAGTATGTTTAGTGAGCCAGTACACAGTATATGCAACAGTCCATCATTTTGTGTACTAGTTATTCATACAACCTTCCCATAATTAAATTTCAAAAAACAATAACAATAAAATAGTCCCACTTAATATAATTCAACTGTCATTTTAGAAAAAAAAAATTCTCACCCTGTCTGTGAAAGGGAATACCCAATGTCTCATCAGGAACTGCATCAATTTCTGGGAAATGTTCATATCTTATCTGTTCAGTCATAATATAATATTCCTTTTTTTTTTTTTTTTGGCTGCGTTGGGTCTTCGTTGCTGCGCGCAGGTTTTCTCTAGCTGTGGCGAGCAGCAGCTACTCTTTGTTGAGGTGCATGGGCTTCTCATTGTGGTGGCTTCTCTTGTTGCAGAGCATGGGCTCTAGGCACATGGGCTTCAGTAGTTGTGGCACGTGGGCTCAGTAGTTGTGGCTCATGGACTCTAGAGCACAGGCTTAGTAGTTGTGGCGCACAGGCTCAGTTGCTCCGTGGCATGTGGGATCTTCCTGGACCAGGGATCGTACCCATGTCCCCTGCATTGGCAGGCAGATTCTTAACCACTGCACCACCAGGGAAGTCCCATAATATGATATTCTGTAATCAAGAAAGAAAATGGGTGTAGCTACTACAGTCCTATTTCTGAAACTGGTCACAAGGCAATAGTTGGCATTTATAATTTCCTTCCTCTATGCCCTAGTCTATGTTCCATATTCCATAATATCTTTTGTCTCCTATGATCTTTTTTACCTCAAATCTATTTTATTAGATATTAGGATTACTCTCTTCTGGATTCTTTTGATTCATATATGCCTGTCATAGCTTTTTCTATCCTATTTTTAACCTTTCCTTTTTTCAAAAGAAATATATGCTTTGGTAAATCATATTGTTGGATTTTTAAAGCTGGTCTGAGAGTCTTGGCCTTTTAGTTTTGAATTTAATGCAATTACATTTATTGTATTTACAGTTAAATTCGGATTTACTTCTGTCATATTTTTTTAATTCTTTTCCCTTAGAGTTTATTACATGATATTGAATATTTTTCCCTGTGCTATAAAATAGGACCTTGTTGTTTACTGTCATATTATTTTATATTTTACATTTGCTTCATGTTTTATTTATTTTATGCTATTGTTGTTGTTCTTCCATATAGTCCATTGGCTATATTGAGTTTTCTTCTGCTGATTTAAAAGTTATATATTTATATTTTGTTTGAATTGTGGTTGCCCTTAATTTATTACCTATATTCATGTTTGTTTGTTTGTTTTACCCTTTTGGATAATTAAATATATAAATATATATTTCTTCCACTTAACAAGCAAATACTTAAGCACACCCTCATGTCTCTTTTTCTCCACCCTCTGCCAATATTGATATTTTGGTAATGGATTTTTTTTTCTCTTTTTATCTTATTTGACATAAACCTTTTTTCTTTAAAGACAAAGATAAACTTTACCAAAGTATTTGAACACTCTTATTTCTTCCATCTCTTGGAGCATCTCCCAGATTTGTTTCTCATCCTGAGTACTTTCTTCAAGATCCTTTTTTAAAAAAATATTTATTTATTTATTTGGCTGTATGGGATCTTTCTTGTGGCATGTGGGATCTAG
This sequence comes from Balaenoptera musculus, assembly GCF_009873245.2. Lineage (NCBI taxonomy): Eukaryota > Metazoa > Chordata > Mammalia > Artiodactyla > Balaenopteridae > Balaenoptera > Balaenoptera musculus. Next base: position 25,731,215 of record NC_045785.1, on the reverse strand, counting down.
TTCCCTGACCAGGGATTGAACCCAGGGCCCCTGCATTGGGAGCACAGAGTCTTAGCCACTGGACCACCAAGAAAGTCCCAAGATTGTTTTCAGATGTTTGTCTTTGTGCAGCAAAGCATCTAAGGCTTCGTGTGATGGAGAATATGTTTATTATGCTCTAATATTTGAATGACAATTTGACTGGATATAAAATTCTAGAATCAGAGTTCTCTTCCTTTGGTACTTTAAAGCATACTGCTCTATTCTTATCTTGCATCCAGTGTTGCTGCTGAGTAGTATGATATCAATTTGCTCTTCCTATGGGGACCTTTACAATTTTCTCTTTGTCTTTGATATTCTTACATTTTACATTTGATATTCTTAGATTTTGTTATAATGTGTCTAGATTTTCCCTTAATGCTCCTGTTTGGCACTCTATGGGCTCTTTTAGTCTAACACCTTTGATCCTTCTTTAATTCTGTGAAGCTTACCTTCATTATTTAAAATTTTATTTACTCCTCTCCATTTTCCCCCTTCCTTCTGGGACCCCTAATTTTCTAGATGTTGACATTTCTACTCCTATCCTCCATGTCTCTTGACTTTTCTTTTTATATTCTTTTTGTCCTTTCTTGCTATTTTATGGGAAATTTCTTCAATATGGTCTTGAAATTTACTATTTTTTCTTCACCCGTATCTGTCCTTCCATTTATTCTATCTCTTGTGTTCTTTCTTTCAAGTATTACATTTAAATGCTAATATTTCTTCGTGGCTCTTTTTTATGATTTCTCATTATTGCCTCATATTGTTAATGTAATCTGTTATCTAAGTATATTTATCATTCCTATCTTAAAACTTTGATCCTTTTATTCCAATATTTCTTAGATTATATGTGTGTAATTGTGTGTGTGTGATTTACTTTGTGGTTTTTTTATGATGGTTGTATTTTGGCCTGTGAACTCATGTTAGCCTGAGAGTATTAGCTAGTCTGTCTGCTAATGCTTCTCACACTGTGCTTCTCAAACTGTGGTGAAGAACCAGATTGCTTTTTTCCCAATCTGTTGCAGGCCTATTTATTATATAAAACTTTTTACACACCTATTTTCATTTTCTGTACTTATTATAAGCCAGGGACATAAGTCCTTGAACTATATAATTTGACTAGTATTGTCGTAATGCATATTGGGAATTGGTATTGGTTCAGGGTGGTATATTGTATTAAACTTTCCAACTATTCCCTTCTTTTACTCTGAGAGGATTATATATCATCGCCCATTGCTATGTGACTTTCAATGCCTCTCTGGAGACAGTGTTTTTCCCTGCTTCATCGTCTGGTTTGGTTTTGTGACTGGCTTGGACCAGTGGAATATGAGCAGTGACAGCATGCCTGGTCTGAGCAGGAGCTTTAAGAGGCATCCTTTGTTTCCACCAGCTTTCTTGTTCTTCCATTCTGCTGCAAGAATAGTGTGACCCAAATAGGGGCTGCTCTTACAGCCCAGCCTATGCCCTAGAGTGAAGCACATGGAGCCACAGAAGCTGACCTGCAATTGCCAACATGTAATAAGCAATAAATATTTGTTGGTTGTTGTAAACCAAGGGTTGGCAAACTACAGTCCATGGGCCAAATCCAATCTATTATCTTTGTAAGGCTAGGATTTTTTTTGTCATTTTTGAAAGGTTGAAAAGTAATCAAAACATGCATATATGTAAATTAATTTATGACAAAGGAGCCAAGTATATATACTGGGGAAAGGACTGTCTCTTTAATAAATGGTGTTGGGAAATTGGACAGCCACATGCAAAAGAATGAAACAGGACAACTATCTTATATCATACACAAAAATCAACTCAAAATGGATTAAAGCCTTGAATGTAAGACCTGAAAGCATAAAATTCCTAGAAGAAAACTCACAGGCAGTAAGCTCCTTGACATAGATCTTGGTGATGACTTTTTGAATTTGACTCCAAAAGCAAAGGCAACAAAAGCAAAAATAAGTGGGACGGGCTTCCCTGGTGGCGCAGTGGTTAAGACTCCGCCTGCCAATGCAGGGGACACGGGTTCGAGCCCTGGTCCGGGAAGATCCCACGTGCCATGGAGCAACTAAGTCTGTGCGCCACAACTACTAAGCCTGCGCTCTAGAACCCGTGAGCCTCAACTACTGAAGCCCGCACACCTAGAGCCCATGCTCTGCAACAAGAGAAGCCACCACAATGAGAAGCCTGCGCACCGCAACGAAGAGTAGCCCCCACTCACCACAACTAGAGAAAGCCTGTGTGCAGCAACAAAGACCCAGCTCAGCTAAAAATAAATAAATAAATAAATAAATAAATAAATAAATAAATAAATAAAACAAAAAAAAGTGGGACTACATCAAACTAAAAAGTTTCTGCATAGCAAAGGAAACAATCAACAAAATGAAAAGGCAACATACTGAATGGGAGAAAATATTTGCGTATTATTTATCTGATAAGAGGTTAATATCCAAAATACATAAAGCACTCATACAACTCAACAGCAAAAAACCAAACAATCTGATTTTAAAATGAGCAGAGGATCTGAATATACATTTTTAAAAAGAAGACATACAAATGGCCAAACAGGTACATGAAAAGGGGCTCAGCATCACTATCATCAGGGAAATGCAAATCAGAACTCACACCTGGGGACTTCCCTGATGGTACGGTGGTTAAGAATCCGCCTGCCAATGCAGGGGACACAGGTTTGAGCCCTGGTCTGGGAAGATCCCACGTGCCACGGAGCAGCTAAGCCCATGTGCCACAACTACTGAGCCTACACACTGCAACTACTGAAGCCTGTGTGCCTAGAGCCATGCTCTGCAGCAAGAGAAGCCACCACGATGAGAAGCCCGCGCACCACAACAAAGAAGAGTCCCTGCTCACCACAACTAGAGAAAGCCCACGCACAGCAACGAAGACCCAATGCAACCAAAAGTAAATACATACATTTATTAAAAAAAAAACCTCACACCTGTTAGAATAGCCATTATCAAAAAGACAAGCTATAAGTGTTGATGAGGATGTAGAGAAAAGGGAGCCATAGTGCACTGTTAGTGGGAATGTAAATTGGTCCAGCCACTATGGAAAACAGTATGGCAGTTCCTCAAAAAATTAAAAATAGAACTACCATATGATCCAGTAATTCCACCTCTGGGTATTTATCTGAAGGAAACAAAAACACTAACTCAAAAAGACACATGCACCCCCGTGTTCATTTGCTGCATTATTTACAATAGTCAAGACATGGAAGCAGCCTAAATGTCCATCAATGGATGAATGTATAAAGAAAATGTATATATACAATGGAATATTATTCGGCCACAAAAAAGAATGAGATCTTACCATTTGTGACAATATGGATGACCCTGAGGGCATCATGCTAAGTGAAATAAGTCAGAGAAAGATAAATACCATATGATCTCACTTATATGTGAAATCTAAACAAAACAAAACAAATGAGCTCATAGATACAGAGAAGAGATTGGTGGTTGCCAGAGGCAGGGAGGTGGGGGATGGGCAAAATAGGTGACCCCCAAAGGTACAAACTTCCAGTTGTAAAATAAATAAGTCATGAGGACGTAACGTACAGCATGGTGACTGTAGTTAACAATATTGTACATTTGAAAGTTGCTAAGAGAGTAGATCTCAAACATTCTCATCACAAGGAAAAAAATTTGTAACTATGTGTGGTGCCGGATATTAACTAGACTTTTAGTGGTGATCATTTCACAATATATACAAATACCGAATCATTATGATGTACACCTGCAACTAATATAATGTTATATGTCAATTATATCTCCAAAAAAGGTAATCAAAAGAAGAATAATATTTTGTGACACGTGAAAGCTACATGACGTTCAAACTTTACTGTTCATAAAATTTTGTCAGAACACAGTCATACTCATTCCTTTATGTCTCTGGCTGCTTTCATGCCACAAGGGCAGAGCTGAGGAGCAGCAGCAGGGACCCTATATCCCACAAAGCCCAAAATATTTACTATCCAGCCCTTCACAGAAAAAGTTTGCCAGCCTCTGTTGTAAGCTACAGAGATTATGAGGTTGGTTGGTACCTCAGCAAAAATGACTAATATAGTCAAGATGAGTTTAAGGAGAGATAGGGGAGTAGCCCCAGAGAAGGGAATGCCAGGCACCACAGAACTATTCTGGATCATTCCCATTTTCTCTCACTGTGGACACGCAGCCCTTCTGAACTCTTACCTTGAAGCTCTTCCAGAGAAGTAGCATTGGGATGAGGTGGTCTCTTAGCGTATAATTCCTTAGCTTTGTGTATTTGGAAGAGAGGCTGGCAGAGAGAATGCCCACATGCTGTAGTCAGCCCACTCCCATCTCTAATCCCCCAGCAGGACTTGGCACTGACTCGATATTAGTCTGTCCGTACTGGTAGCCTGGGGTTTTGCTCTTTGCACTGCAACCTGAACCTGCTGAATATATCTTTATTTCTCTGGGCCCCACTCAAAATTGGTAGTCCTTTGGGTTACTTGGCAAATGGATCAGAGCAACACCCAAACGTGCTATATGTAGCCTCCAAAATTCATACTCATACAAGTGCGCTGCTTCTTCTTCTCCTTCTCCTTCTCCTCCTCCTCCTTCACCGTCTCCTTCTCCTTCTCCTTCTCCTTCTTCTCCTTCTTCTTCATTGGAGTAGACATGACATACAATATTACAAGTGTGCTTCATAATGGTAGGTATTGGAAAGTGCGGCAACTTGCTTTTTACTTAAAGGAACTATCCTTACATGCCTTAGTCCATTGGAACCTAGAAAGTTCACCTTGGTGGCAGCCCCTTGAATTATCATGGAGCTTCCCTTGCATCCTCTGGCCTGTATGTGTCCGACCAATGCATCTAGATACTTGTTCTCTTCACCAAGTCGTATTGCTACAATGTCATCACTGACATGGCAGGCATCTTATATGACCATGTTACCCAGTATAACAAGTTGTATGGAAATCTCAGTGGAGGGCTAGCCAGACCACCAGCCGGGAATGGTGATGCCTGTGGTTGGGCTCCAGGACCCAGAGCTATGATAGGTCATTCCAGCCAAGGGAGCTGCAGAGAGTCAAAGATGACTTCTGAACCAAATCCTTGGAGGAAACCCAAGGTTAAGCCAGGGAAACCAAGTTCAAATTGTGGAAATGGGATAAATACGGCTGTCGGAACAGAGTAGGAGCAAGGTAAGGCATGAGCCCTCACATATGAATAGTATCTTGGTTGACTGTAGGATTCTCGGATCAGTCCTCTTTTCTCCAAGGCCTGGAATGTTCCATTGTCTTCTAGATTCCAGTTTTGCTAATGAGTTGTCTGATGCCAGTTCAATTCCCTTTCCTTGATAAGAAAACTATTTTCTCTATCTGGAAGCTTGTAAAAATTTTCTTTGATCCTTGGACTTCAGAAATTTCACCAGGACTAGTCTAGGTGTGTGCCCTTTTTCATTTGCCTCTTTCTACCCTCTCCCTCAATCATTTGACTCCAACCATCTCAGTCTGACAAGCCAGTTCCTGCCTCAGGGCCTTTTACTCTCTCTCTTTTAAATTGTGGTGAAATATACATAACATAAAATTTACCATTTTAACCATTTTTTTAGTATACAATTCAGTGGCGCTAAGAACATCCACAGTGTTGTACAACCATCACCGGTATTCATTTCCAGAACTTTTTCATCATCCCAAACAGACACTCTGTAGCAATTAAACAGTAACTCCCCATTTCCCCTGCCCCCAGCCCCTAGTTATCTCTAATCTATGAATTTGCCTATTCTAGGTACCTCATCAGGACCTTATATTCCTATTCCCTCTGACTGGTTTCTTCATTTTCAGATCTCAGTTCCATTGCCACCACCTCAAGAGAAGCCTTCCTTGATCACCTCACCAAAGCAGCACTCCCCAATCCAGTGAGTCTCTATTCCAATACTCTAACCTTATCGCCATCTGAAAATTATGTTGCGTATGTTTTGTTATTGTCTATCCTCCCCAACTAAAATATATGATTCATGCCTTGTCTATCTTGATTACTGCTGTGTCCTTAGCATACAGGACAAGTCTTAGGAAGTGTCTGTTGAATGAATGAGTGACAGTGGAATATAAGAAGTGTTTTTTCCTCCCGTGGGCTTAGAGCAAACAGTTCGCAAGCTGGGATCTTTGTGTTGAGGTATGTGGAAGTGTCCTTTCTGTTTGCTGGAAGCCAGCAGGAAGCATTGAGTTCAGCCCAGCATGGCAGCTTCCTCCATGCCACCTGCATCTGAGCAATACAAGCTTCTCCCAGAGCTGCATGCAGAAAGCAAGCATCAGTATCTTTGCCCTGGCTGCCTCTTGGGAGGAAACACTGTCTTCCAACCTTGCATCCTTTGACCTCGCCCCAAGCTGTGCTCCATTTTGCAAATGCTGATGTTCTATGCCTTCTTCGCAAGAACTCAGGGTCTTGGCTGTACCTGAGATCTCCCCCAGACTCCAACAGGGTCAGTTGTCGAGTGGTTCAGCTGTCCCAGCAGAGAGTTGGAGAAGGTGGAGGAGAATGTATGCATTCTGATTTGTTTTCTTAAATGGAAGAGAAGGAGATAGAGTTAGAGGCAGCAATTTTGTGTAGCACACAGCCTATCTTATCTATGCTACAGATGGTAATAAGCAACCATTACTGATGCTCCATTGATACTTGAAGCAACTTTGAATTATAGACGTTGTGTTACACTCTCAAATTAATGGAGGGTTGTTTCAGCAAGAACCTGGCACAGGTATGGAACTGTTATGAATATGAACGTTAGCTGTCCTGGATGTCTTGGTGCAAAACAGGTTGAAAATCTCTGTCCTAGAGCCCCAAATCCAAACTACTTACAGTGGCTCACAGGATCTTTCACATTCCTTACCATCCCCTCCAGCCTCCTCTTCCCCAGCCTGTGGAGCAACCTCACTTACAATCCCCCAGATGTAATGTGCTTCCTCTTGCCTCTGCACATACTTTCTCCCCTCCATCTGGATTTTATTACTCTCCACCCCCACTTGCCTTGAAAACTCTTAATTTCCTTCAAGATTCAGTTCAGACATCACCCTGTGAAATCCCTAGAGGTAAGTGCTCCCTCCTCTCTGCTTCCCTGTGGCCCTAAACAAACATCTCCATTACTGTCCTTATGAAAAGTTTTCATAACTTTTCCTTGGTCCATTTCTTTCAACTACTGAGGGCAGGCATTTTATCTTATTTCACTGTGTAATCTCCTTGTATGTGCCCTGTATCAGATATACTGCTGATATCAATCAGTGCCTGGTCAGGAGACAGAAACCACACCACGAATTTTGTATAAAGAATTATTAACTAGTAAACGAGATAGACAGATAGGTAGAGAGATAGACAGATAGGTAGATAGACAGACTATAAAGATTATACAATTACGGAGCCAGGCAAGTCCAAAGCTGCAGTGTGGGCCAGAAGGCGCAAGACCTAGGAGAGCCAATGTTCCAGTTCAGTCCAAAAGCAGTCTGCTGGTGAGTTCCCTGTTTCTCATGGAGGCCAGTCTTTTTGTTCTATTCAGGCCTTCAGCTGATTGGACAAGGCACACCCACATTATGGAGGGCAATCTGCTTTACCCAAAATTCACCAATTTAAATGTTAGTCTCATCCAAAAACACCCTCTAAGTTGACACATAAAATTGATCATCACAGGTGGTTATCTACTAAAAGGGTAAAAGAAAACAGGAATAGCAAATGTAGCAAATGGCAAAGAAAACAGGAGAAGCTAACACCTCTAGGGTTGAAGGAAAGTACTGAAGGAGGGAACAAATTTGCAAGGCTCCCCACCTTCTTCATCTCTTGACAAGACTGAGATTCAGACAACTATGGAGAATGTATTTGCAGCCCACTGGATGGTGAAGTTCACTGAAGTGCCACAGGCCTGGACTAGAGGATCAGAGGACAGCCACAAGGATGCCAGTATATCTTGCTAGAAAGTGAACACTACTACATTGGCAGCTGCCATGAAGGATCAAGAAGACAGTCCCACTAGGTCCAGGACAAGAAACCCCTGCCTCTGCTTTTGTAATATCCCTCCAGTGTCCTCTATTAACTAGGCTTAGGATTGCCCCAGCTGACAAAGAAGACTTGTTGATAGGGTCCAGCTCATTTCATGAAGCAGGGCAAAGAAGGGTAGATTGGGCTTTCCTGGTGGTGCAGTGGTTAAGAATCCACCTGCCAATGCAGGGGACACGGGTTTGAGCCCTGCTCCGGGAAGATCCCTCATGCTACAGAGAAACTAAGCCCATGCGCCACAACTACTGAGCCTGTGCTCTAGAGCCTGGGAGCCACAACAACTGAGCCTGAGTGCCACAACTACTGTAGCCCGCGTGCCTAGAGCCCGGGCTCTGCAACAAGAGAAGCCACCCAGTGAGAAGCCCTCACACTGCAATGAAGACTAACCCCTGCTTGCCGCAACTACAGAAAAGCCCACGCACAGCAACAAAGAACCAACACAGCCAAAAATAAAAATAAATAAATAAATTTAAAAAAAGAAGAAGGGTAGATTTAGAGCTAAGTGACAATAAATTGATAACTTGCTACAGTTGAGGAATAAATAAATAATAAACAATAAATAAATAATAAATAAAAAAAATATCTTCATCACCAAAAACTGTAACTAATTAGGAAGGTCATGTGTTGTCTGAGATATGCAAATGAGAAAATTTTTTAATTTAATGAAGGGAGTGGGGCTCTTCATAGGAAGGAAAGGGGGAAATAGGCTATAAGACAGGATCATGGTGACCAGAGAGATAGAGAATAATAAAGCGCTATGAGGACAACAAGATGGGCCAGATACCTGTGAAGTTGTACCAGCTCTTTAACAAATATAATTATCTTGGGGCTTCCCTGGTGGCGCAGTGGTTGAGAATCCACCTGCCAATGCAGGGGACGCGGGTTCGAGCCCTGGTCTGGGAGGACCCCACATGCCGCGGAGTCGCTGGGCCCGTGCACCACAACTACTGAGCCTGTGCGTCTGGAGCCTGTGCTCCACAACAAGAGAGACTGCGACAGTGAGAGGCCCGCGCATCGTGATGAAGAGTGGCCCCCGCTCGCCACAACTAGAGAAAGCCCTCGCACAGAAACAAAGACCCAACACAGCCAAAAATAAATAAATTAATTTTTTAAAAAAATGTAATTATCTTACCCTTATCCCAGAATTAGAAACCTTTTACTTTGTATGCTTGTTATTCCAGTGACCATAAATTCATTCCCATGCCACAGTTAAAAACACATTATCAGAATAAACTATTTTCCAATTTTTGAATTTATTTTCATGAAAACATTTACAAAAGGAATAAAAATTAAATCTCACTTCATTTCATTTAATGTTTTGCTTTAAGTCCAGTGGTTAGGACTCTGCGCTCTCAATGCCAAGGGCCCAGGTTCAATCCTTGGTCGGGGAACTAAGATCCCACAAGCTGCGCAGTGTGGCCGAAAACAAACAAAAAAATGTATTGCTTTATCCAAAATAATATCTTATTTAAAGGTATTCGTTAATGTAATATTAGGCTAGCATTTCCATAATTCATTCTGTTTATCTCCCTACTCTATTGGCTACAAAATGTTACCCCAAAAAGGGAAAGTCCTCGTTTATCAAGATCAATTGTGCTGGACCCAGATTTGCTCAGTCCCCGTTTCTCTCACTGCTGTTGAAAACTCCCCCAGAAGGATTGCCTGGTAGTAAGCACATTCCTCTAGGCTGCAGGAGGGAGGCTTGCCAAGTTCCTAAGGCAGAAGCGATACTGTCTTGGTGCTCCCCCACCTTGTCCAGGAGGGCCTATTGTGGGGACTACTCTTGGCCCCCCAAGTTGCTCACAGGCACAACCCGCTCTTAAGCCTCAGAACTACCTCTGGGGCTTATCTGTTGCTGCTGAGACAAAATGTTCTGCAAGACCCACTCAGCACTCATGCTTCCAGACTAGCTGGCTAGGGTGGTTCCAGAAATGTGGGGGAGTTGATGCCTTTTGGGGTACACTTTGGTGAGATACAGGAAGCAGCAGATACGTTCTTCTCCCTTCTTCCCCACCATGGACAGTTAGGGGATGCAGTAATTTCATACAGCCTTGCTGATGACATCCCCGGAGACCAATCACCTGTACTTGTTATGAAGCTGTGGCCAGCTCAGTAATGCATGTATATTTTTATTGAATTCCTTCCCTGCTTTACTCCCGTTTCTCCCTCACTCCTGCTTCCCTGGAACTGCACTATTCCCCAAAGTGTTAGCACATAAGCTTTTGCCTCAGGCTTTGCTTTCTAGGGAACTAGGCTAAGACACCAGTGCTCTCATTCTACTTTCTTCCCTCAAAGGTTACCATTTTTAACAGTTTAATATGGATCCTCTATTAATTGACTCACATAAATGAGGTTTACTTGTATTAAGTATTGTGTAGTTGTTTTATGTCCATGATATCAAACTATACTTTTCCCCTGAGGTTTGTTTTTAACAATATGTTTTGGATATCTTCCTATGTCAGTACACACAAAATTGATCTCATTCTTTTTTCCCAATATTTTATTTTGAAAAATTTCAATCATACAGCAAAGTTGAAAGAATTTTACAATGAATACCCATATACTCACCACCTAGACCCTTCCATTAACATTTTACTAGGCATATCTATCCATCCCTCCATTCATCCATTCATTTTCCCTTTTGATGCATTCCTAAGTAAATTGCAGGCATCAGTACACCTCCCCCTTAAAAAATCAGTATGAGTATCATTAATTAGAATATAATGTTTATATATATATATTTTGTTCCAGGTAAAATGTATATACAATGGAATGCACATATCTTAAGCCTGCTTTTGCTGAGTTATAAAAAATTCATACACCTGTGTAATCAAAGCCCATATAAATACATAGAACATTATCATCACCCCAGTAAATTCCTTTAGGTCAATTTCTGCCCGTAATCCCCCATTGTCAACAATTGTTCCAATTTTATTTCATCAAAGTTTAGTTTTACCTGTTCTAGAACTTCATATAAATGGAATTACAAAATACGTGCTCTTTTGTGTAAGAGTTATGTCACTCAGCATAATGTTTTTGAGATTCACTGTTGTTCATTACATAATTGAGTAGTATTCCACTATATGAACTTATAAGTGTTTATGTATCTATTCCCCTACTTATGGACCCCGGTCTGTTTCCAGGTTTTTGGCCATTATGAATAGAGCTGCTATGCACATTCTTGTACAAGTCTTTTTATGCACAAAAGTTTTCATTTCTCTTGAGAAAAAACTGAGGAGTAGAATTGCTGATTTATAGGGTAGGTATTTGTTTAGTTTTATAAAAAACTGCCATACTTTTTTCCAAAGTGGCTATACCATTTTACACCTCCAAAAACAAAGTATGTGAGAACCAGTTACTGCACACCCATGCCAACATTTGGTGGTGTCAGTTTTATTCATGTTAGACATTCTGGTGGGTGTGTAGTGAAATAGCATTGTGGTGATATTCTCTTTAAGGGCTGCATAGTATTGCATGGTATATATATATCACAACTTTCTTGACTATTCCCTATCAATGGACATTAGATCACTGATCAAAGATCCCCCTAACAAATATAGTAATAATGAAAAGTTTGAAATATTGGGAGAATCGCCAAAATGTGACAGACACAGAGACATGAAGTGAGCAAATGCTGTTGGAAAAATGGTACCAATAGACTTGTTCGACGCAGGGTTGCCACGGACCTTCAATTTGTTAAAAAACTCAATATTTGTGAAGCACAATAAAGCCAAGTGCAATAAAATGAGATATGCCTTACAAACAGTGATGCACAGACATGTATCCACTCATGTGTCTGATTTGTAATGTGTCAACTTGGTTGGGCTAAACTACATTTCCCAGAATTTCCTCTCTTGTATGTTTCATTTAGTGTGGGCCACAAGGGAGATTTGGAGGACAGAAGGAAAGCAGCAGGCATTTTGTAGTTCATACACCTTATTGGTGATCTGCTGACTAACCTCCTTAGAGGTAAAGCAACAGATGGACCTGCAACTTCTCTACCTTACCCTGGATCCTCCTTCAGCTTCTCCAACTCCTAGGCCAGTTGCACATATTTTGCTCCGTGACAAAGGGCTCTGGCTTCTGCAGGATGCCCACATTAGCAAGAATGGAAGCAGTGAGGACTAACATGGGTTCCATTCCATCCCTGTGGTGTGCTAGCTCTTGTTTGTGGGTCCAGTCTGCTTCTGATCTCCCCACTTACCTCCATCTTCCCTTACACATTGCCTGCCTGAGCTTCTGCAAAAGAGTTTCCCTAGAAGTAGAATCGCTAGGTCAAAGGGTATGCCTATTTAAAATTTTGACATACTGACAAATTGCCTTTCAAAAGATGCTATTGCAAAAGATGCAATTTGCACTCTCACAAATGGTGTATCAGGGTGCTCATTCTCCTGCAACTTCATCAAACTGGATTATTACAAATCATTTTAATTGTTGACAATTTGATTGGTTAAAAATAATAACTATTGGAAATTCCCTAGCTGTCCAGTGGTTAGGACTACAGGTTTCACTGCCGAGGGCCCGGGTTCAATCCCTGATTGGGGAACTAAGATCCCACAAGCCACACAGCACAGCCAATAAATAAATAAATAAATAAATAAATAAATAAATAAATAAAAGAATAATAACTGTTGTTTTAATTTTCATCCCTGCTGATCAGTGAGGCTGAACATCTTTTCATATGATATTGGGTATTATCTTTCTTCTTCTGTAAATTCCTTTCTTTTTTCCTATTGAGATATTTGGGCTTTTTCTTAAGGAGTTCTTTATGTATTATTGATATTAATCCTTTTTCTGTTATATGTTTGGCAAATATATGACTCCAATCTTTCTTATCTTTTAATCTTGCTTGTAATATCTTTCACTCTACAAAATATTTTGATGTAGTAAAACCTGTTCATCCTTTTCTTTTATTGTCTTTGGGTTTTCTATTCTTCCTTAGGAAAGATTTTCTCACATAAAGATTATAAAATATTATCCTTTACTTTCCTTTAATACTTTTATAACTTTGTCTTTTTATGTTTAGAACTCTGATCCATCTAAATTTTATTTTGATGTATAGGGTCTAATTTTTTTTCCAATATACCTATCCAGTTGTCCCAATGGTATTTATATAATAAGTCATCCTTTCCTTATGGGTTTAAAAAGTCACTTTTATCAGGTATTAAATTTACATACATTCAAGAGCCTTTTTCTGGATGTGTTATTCTGTTTCATTCATCTATTATCCATTGATGTACTAATACCATACTAGTTTGATTACTGTAGCTTTGTATTATATTTTACAACACTAATTTTAAGTGGAATAACTTTTTTATTAAGGCTTAATAAGGTAAATTTCCTTTTCTGACCATTTTAGTATTCATTTTTACACTAAAAATAAAATTAACATCTACACACAACTATATGTAAAATAGATAATCAATAAGGACCTACTGTATAGCACAGGGAACTCTACTCAATACTCTGTAATAACCTATGTGGGAAAAGAATCTGAGAAAGAATAGATATATGTATATGTATAACTAAATCACTTTGCTGTACACCTAAAACTAATACAACATCGTAAATCAACTATACTCCAATGTAAAATTACAACATTTTTAAGTGTATAATTTCAGCAAGTAACCTTGTACAAAAGCACTAAGAAAATGTTTACTATTGTCATTACCTCCTATGCAGTCAATCAACTTTGGCTTATTGCCACAATTGTGTGGGCTTTTCATACTAGTCTAGAGTGAGTGGGTTTAAGACCAAAGTCCCTTGTCACAGGTTGGGTTTTCTGGGAAGTAGATGTTGAGTTAGAGTTGGGAGTATAAAAGGATTAATGGGGAGTAACACCTGTGAAGGAAAGGGAGCAGAAGCAGGACTGAGAAAAGACTTCAGTAGTGACAGTCTCTGCCAGCCCATTGGGAATCTCCAGAGCGAACTTTGCTGGATGGAAGACTCCCAAATTTTGGCTGGGCTCCTGGAAAGCTGAAACAGTCAAAGGCACTAACAGCTGGAGGCTTTCAGCAAGTTCTTTCATGAAGGGAGGTCTCAGAGGCACATCTCTCCAGGTCTGCCACATCACTCTTCTCAGCTCTGTGCTGGTGAGCACAGGGAGGTCTTGTAGTCATTCAACAAACGTTTATTAAGCAGTTCTTATATACCAGTTATTGAGCTAGATACTCGTGCTACGAAGATGACTGGAATATTTTCAACGAGCTGCTTTTCTCAAATAAGTCTCAGTCTCTGCAGAGGTAGGATAGGAACTCACCACCCAGGGGGAGAAAAGCCAGCACTATTTCCGGGGTATTTTTTAAATGCATGAACTTTTCCTTATCCATAATACAAGATGAAATATGCTAAATGCAAAAGATTCAAAAGCTCTAGAACCTAACGCAGGATTTGGCACATAGTAGGCATTGAATAAATATTGTTGACAGAGAGGCTATGAGAATTGGAGGAGAGAAGAATGATTTGGTTCTGAGGAGAAGATTTGTTTGTCACCTACCAATCAGTCAACAGTAAAATTTTTTTAAAAATCAGTTACAATCTATTTAGCTGATGCAGAATTCAAATAAAACTCACAAAGTAGACAAAGTTTGTCTTTACAGTTCTCCCATCCTCCTGCCTCCTTCGAGCCCTTCTCCCATCCATAATTTTCTTTTCTTCCTCCCAATCATAATTAAAACTTTCATCCCCTAACTCTGTTGTGTGTCGATTTGGTTATTTTACTATCATGCCTCATGACAATTTAAGAATGATGTTTAAATTTCACAAATATACTTGCATTTAGAAAGAGGAGGTGTTTAAACACAATCATTCTGTAATTGGCAGAGAAGTGGGATCACTACTCTTTCCAACCACCAGTGCTATCACCAACAGCACTTCCTCCCTTCTTTAGAACCATCCTTTCTTCCTTAGACGTTAGAAATAAAGTATGGGCAGTTAGCCCTGCAGCCTCACCTCTTTGCTCCTCCCCACTTTGAAAGCAAAATTCAGAAGATATTATAAGTGACAAATCTGGGGCTCCCTGGGGTTTGTGACAGCTGACTTTGGTGTATGTCATTGTCATTTGATGACTCAGGCCTCAAGAGGAAGCTGTTCACCCTTGGACCTGGCCCCAGGATTGCTACTGTGGGAGAATTGTTTCTTTAGATTGGTGCAGGCAGGGGTTTCCAGGGGAGGAGCGTACTGGGGAGTTTTCCCTGCTGTGGAGGCACACACATTATAATATTTGTATAGGGGAAAAGAGAGAAGGGTGTCTAACATCTGTGGTCACTCTCCCAGGGACCTCCACTTAAGTGTCCCCCCAAATACAGCTCGGCCAATGGCTGGCTGAGGTTGAGTGGACACAGGGACTCCAGGCTTCCAATGCAGGGGATGCAGGTTCTATCCCCAGTCAGGGAACTGAGATCCCACAAGCTGCTCAGTGCAGCCAAAAAAAGAAAAAAGAAAAAAAGGGCTTTTCTTTTTTCCTTGATGAGTTCTGGCTAAAGGTTTATCAATTTTATTTATCTTCTCAAAGAACCAGCTTTTAGCTTTATTGATCTTTATTATTGTTTTCTTTGTTTCTATTTCATTTATTTCTGCTCTGATCTTTATGATTTCTTTCCTTCTACTAACTTTGGGTTTTGTTTGTTCTTCTTTCTCTAGTTCCTTTAGGTGTAAGGTTAGATTTTTTGTTGTTGTTTTTTTGTTTGTTTGTTTTTAAAAATTATTTATTTACTTATTTGTTTTTGGCTGTGTTAGGTCTTCGTTTCTGTGCAAGGGCTTTCTCTAGTTGTGGCAAGTGGGGGCCACTCTTCATCACGGTGTGCGGGCCTCTCACTATTGCGGCCTCTCTTGTTGCAGAGCACAGGCTCCAGTCACGCAGGCTCAGTAGTTGTGGCTCACGGGCCTAGTTGCTCCATGGCATGTGGGATCCTCCCAGACTAGGGCTCGAACCCGTGTCCCCTGCATTGGCAGGCAGATTCTCAACCACTGCGCCACCAGGGAAGCCCAGGTTAGATTGTTTATTTGAGATTTTTCTTGTTTCTTGAGGTAGGCTTGTATTGCTATAAACTTCCCTCTTACAACTGCTTCTGCTGCATCCCATAGGTTTTGGATCACTGTGTTTTCATTGTCATTTGTCTCTAGGTATTTTTTGATTTCCTCTTTGATTTCTTCAGTGATCTATTGGTTATTTAGTAACATATTGTTAAGCCTCCATGTGTTTGTGTTTTTTACGTTTTTCTCCCTGTAATTTATTTCTGATTTCATAGCGTTGTGGTCGGAAAAATGCTTGATATGATTTCAGTTTTCTTAAATTTACCAAGGCTTGATTTGTGACCCAAGATGTGATCTATCCTGGAGAATGTTCTGTGTGCACTTGAGAAGAAAGTGTAATCTGCTGTTTTCGAAGGGAATGTCCTGTAAATGTCAATTAAATCTATCTGATCTATTGTGTCATTTAAAGCTTGTGTTTCCTTATTAATTTTCTGTCTGGATGATCTGTCCATTGGTGTAAGTGAGGTGTTAAAGTCCCCCACTATTATTGTGTTACTATCAATTTTCTCTTTTATAGCTGTTAGCAGTTGCCTTATGTATTGAGGTACTCCTATGTTGGGTGCATATATATTTATAATTGTTATATCTTCTTGGATTGATCCCTGATCATTATGTAGTGTCCTTCCTTGTCTCTTGTAACATTCTTTATTTTAAAGTCTATTTTATCTGATATGAGTATTGCTACTCCAGCTTTCTTTTGATTTCCATTTGCATGCAATATCTTTTTCCATCCCCTCACTTTCAGTCTGTATGTGTCCTTAGGTCTGAAATGGGTCTCTTGTAGACAGCATATATATGGGTCTTGTTTTTGTATCCATTCAGCAAGCCTGTGTCTTTTGGTTGGAGCATTTAATCCATTCACGTTTAAGGTAATTATCGACATGTATGTTCCTATGACCATTTTCTTAATTGTTTTGGGCTTGTTTTTGTAGGTCCTTTTCTTCTCTTGTGTTTCCCACTTAGAGAAGTTCCTTTAGCATTTGTTGTAGAGCTGGTTTGGTGGTGCTGAATTCTCTTAGCTTTTGCTTGTCTGTAAAGCTTTTGATTTCTCCATCGAATCTGAATGAGATCCTTGCCGGGTAGAGTAATCTTGGTTGTAGGTTCTTCCCTTTCATCACTTTAAATATATTGTGCCACTCCCTTCTGGCTTGTAGAATTTCTGCTGAGAAATCACCTGTTAACCTTATGGGAGTTCCCTTGTATGTTATTTGTCGTTTTTCCCTTGTTGCTTTTAATAATTTTTCTTTATCTTTAATCTTTGTCAATTTGATTACTATGTGTCTCAGCATGTTTCTCCTTGGGTTTATCCTGCCTGGGACTCTCTGTGCTTCCTGGACTTGGATGGCTATTTCCTTTCCCATGTTAGGGAAGTTTTTGACTATAATCTCTTCAAATATTTTCTTGGGTCCTTTCTCTCTCTCTTCTCCTTCTGGGGCCCCTATAATGTGAAGGTTGGTGCATTTAATGTTGTCCCAGAGGTCTCTTAGGCTGTCTTCATTTCTTTTTTTTTTTTAATTTTATTTATGTATTTATTAATTATTATTATTATTATTTTTTGGCTGTGTTGGGTCTTCGTTTCTGTGCGAGGGCTTTCTCCAGTTGTGGCAAGCGGGGGCCACTCTTCATCGCGGTGCGTGGGCCTCTCACTGTCGCGGCCTCTCTTGTTGCAGAGCACAGTCTCCAGACACGCAAGCTCAGTAGTTGTGGCTCACGGGCCCAGTTGCTCCGTGGCATGTGGGATCTTCCCAGACCAGGGCTCGAACCCATGTCCCCTGCATTGGCAGGCAGATTCTCAACCACTGCACCACCTGGGAAGCCCTGTCTTCATTCCTTTTCATTCTTTTTTCTTTATTCTGTTCCGTGGCAGTGAATTCCACCATTCTGTCTTCCAGGTCGCTTATCCATTTTTCTGCCTCAGTTGTTCTGCTACTGATTCCTTCTAGTGCATTTTTCATTTCAGTTATTGTATTGTTCACCTCTGTTTGTTTGTTCTTTAATTCTTCTAGGTGTTTGTTCTTTCTTTCTTCTAGGTCTTTGTTAAATATTTCTTGCATCTTCTCGATCTTTGCCTCCATTCTATTTCCAAGGTCCTGGATCACCTTCACTATCATTATTCTGAATTCTTTTTCTGGAAGGTTGCTTATCTCCACTTCATTTAATTGTTTTTCTGGGGTTTTACCTTGTTCCTTCATCTGGTACATAGTCCTCTGCCTTTTCATTTTGTCTGTCTTTCTGTGAATGTGGTTTTCGTTCCACAGGCTGCAGGATTACAGTTCTTCTTGCTTCTGCTGTCTGCCCTCTGGTGGATGAGGCTATCCAAAAGTGCTTCTTTAATTTGTTGGTCATCCCCACCGACCACAAGGTATTTGGGGACAGGGCTGTGTCTCATTCACCCAGGTACTGAAACCAAGCAGGACCCTGTGGGGCTCCAGGGCACAAAAGCCTTTTTGTGTCCCCTTCCCTGAGTTCCAAAGGGCAGATTAGAACAGTTGTTAATTAGGGAAGGGAGGGGATGCAGAGACAAGGGAGGAGCAGTCAAGAAACAATAGTGCGGACTTGGGGGCAGGGTCTTGGTTCCCCCTCAAAGGATACACATAACAATATCTTTGAGCTCTTCTGCAGAACTAAAACCCCCACCAAATGGAAGATGTTAACTATTTGATGAAGTACTTTTCATTCCAGAGAAGGTCACAGTTCACCCATTATCACCTGCTGCCAGATGATCTCTGGATTGAAGGAATGTGAGCCCTGCACGCACCCTGAGCCTTATCAGCAGCCCTTGACTATAAAACTCCTCATAACACCCTCCCACTCCCCAACCTGGGATTGGGACACACAGTTTTGAAGGCATTAGCCGGCTGTGCCTCTCTTTGCCTGGCAAAGCAATAAAGCTATTCTTTTCTACTTCACCCAAAACTCTGTCTCCGAGATTTAATTGAGTTTCACGGTACAGAGGCCAGATTCAGCTTCAGTATCCCCAGCACCTAGAGGTACTCAATAAACATTAGAAGAAAGGACAATGGTGAGGGCCATTATATTGTGTGTGCTATATTGTGATTCTTTCTGGCACAGAGCCCCTAAAACCATTGGAATTTCCTAAGTGATAAGAGCCAAAAAGTGTCTTGATATTTATAACAAACCTTTTCAACTGCACCTGAGTTTATCTTAATGAGGTGACTGTTGGAAAGCACCTAAAGGTGGGGGCTGGTTACCAGGGGAAATAACCATGTGATTAGAGGGTTGGAACTTTTAGTCCCACCCCACCCTGACCTCAGGGGAGGGAAGAGAGGCTGGAGGTTGACTCATCTGACAAAGGCCAATGATCTAATCGATCATACCTATATAATGAAGCCTCCATAAAAACCCAAAAGAACGGGGTTTGGAGACCTTCCAGGTGTGAAATAAAATTCAAATTTATGGCAAGACAAGAAAAATTTAAACATAAAAATTCTTGTTTGCCCTTTGGCCTTCCCTCTCCCCTCACTGTGCATTGTGTATCTGCATTATGCATTGACCAAACCTCCCCCATCAGCAGGAATACCTGCTCAACTATAAACAGCAATATTCTTCCAGGATCAACAGGACAACTCCTTAAAAGATAACATTCCTTCTTGATCTTATAAAGGGTCACATGACCCACCATGACCCACATGGCGCTTAAATCTGTATTATGTAAACTGTCAATAATATGTCATTTAATATATAGCCCTCTGTCTCAAAAAGCTCTTCCTGTGTTATAATCCTCAAATTTGGCTTGAATAAAATTTCCCAATTCTTTCTTAGATCGACTGATTAATTTTTCATCGACATGTACTTGGCAGAGTCAAGGCAGCATACCAGAGACACCCACCAGAGGACACCTGGAGTCCACCCAGAACCGGTGCTTGGTACCAGCACGGGTGCATTGTGTCCCACCGGCTTCTCGGTACTCCTCAGGTGTGCCAGTGAGTTCTGATATTCAGATCTCATTGTTTGGGTGATGATCCTAAAAACTTTATTTGAGCTGGTTTTCACTTAAGACTTGGAGTCTTAAGGGGCACCAGTGCATTTCCTAGGCAGGGCCTAGGGGTTCTGGGCGAGAGGCTCAGGGAAACGTAGGTGGCTGGGTTTTTGTTAAATTTGGCTTAAATTGAAAAACAATGAGTTGATAGATGGTCTGAACAAAACTTTTGCTAGTGAAATGAGAGACTGAGTTATTCAGGTCCAAAGAATAAAGGGAGATTTTGCTCCTTCTGGCCACATGGCATCCTCAGGCGATTGAGGACCTTGCCGAAGTGAGTGAGGATCAATCCTCATGATGTGCAGTGGTCCAATAGGGGAACCCCACTATGACCATGAAATAAGTACTGCTCATCCGGGGGGCACCACAGAGACTGATCGCCTAGTGCTCTGAGCACCCATGATGGTTTTAGGCTGTCATTGGGAGAAACAAAGCCACATCAAAGAAGTTGAACCAACCCAAGGGTAACTCCTTGGGAAGCAAGACTCAGAAGCAGCACATGTGCGATCCACCACACTGTCCTCAGAAAGTTGTTCAGATCATGTCTCATATCTGAATTGGATAATGAAATTAATACTGGGAAATTGTGCCTCAAAGGCCAAACAACTCCCATGCAAACAGCCACCTATGGGAATACCAGCTGAGTTTATGTATGTTTGCAAGTACTTAATTGGGAACTAAAGGAAATCAGGCCCTGAAATGGCCAAATTGGTGTTCTTTCGACACTCTGAAACACTTTTGAGCGTGCAGTTAAAGCTGGCAGTCATCTGTGCCTGCAGGGTCTACTGGAAACAACAGTGGAAAGTGTTTTTCTTTTCTAAAATTATATTAGCAGGAAAAATATTTGTATGGTTAGCTCCATGCATCCTTTGAATTGGGGAAACATCTAAATTGTTAAAATTTTAGAGAGCGCTCATCTTAAACTATTTCACCTATTTTAATTGGTATGAAGAAGCCCCCAAACGCTTCAAAATTCCAAAATAGCTTCATTGAAAGATCTGTTGTAGAAAGCTAATGAAAGTAATGATATAAAGGCACCTAAAGTCTTAACTGCTGCTCTCTTCTATCCTTTATTTTAGTACTCATTCTAGAAATCTTTTGAATTGCCTTTCCACTCAGAAGGCACTATTAAATGGTTACCTTTAGAAATGGGACCACATGAGGCCGTATGCAAGCCTCTTCAGATCAAAAGCCAAACTGACAACCATATTAGAGAATTTCTTAAACCCAGGGAGGATCCTCAAAAGTGTTTGTAAATAGATTACCAAAATGGGAGGCCTCCAGTCTGACTAAACTGACTATAGCTGATATTCAGAACCTAATAGGAATTTGGGGGAGGCCTTCTCCCCTAAGCTAAATGAGGGAAAGTAAAACATACCAACTTAGGTAAATGGGTGTGTCAGTCATTTGATATCATTGAGGTGACCACCCAGTTCTGTGAGAAAAAAAAGTGTCCATGTTTTACAAATCTAGTCTTTACAGGACCAGAGGTGTGGCTCCAGAAATAATCCAAATCCCACCAATCCCTGACATGTACACTCTGCAATATTTAAAATAGATAACCAACAAGGACCTACTGTATAGCACAGGGAACTTTGCTCAATATTATGTAACAACCTAAATGGGAAAAGAATTTGAAAAAGAATAGGTACATGTAAATGTTATAAGTGAATCACTACCACTCCCAAACCTCCCCTACTTATCTTTTTTTTTTTTTTTTAATTTTATTTATTTATTTATTTATTTATTTATTTATTTATTTATTTATGGCTGTGTTGGGTCCTCGTTTCTGTGTGAGGGCTCTCTCCAGTTGCGGCAAGCGGGGGCCACTCTTCATCGCGGTGCGCGGGCCTCTCACTACCGCGGCCTCTCTTGCTGCGGAGCACAGGCTCCAGACGCGCAGGCTCAGCAATTGTGGCTCACGGGCCCGGCCGCTCCGCGGCATATGGGATCTTCCCAGACCAGGGCTCGAACCCGTGTCCCCCGCATCAGCAGGCAGACTCCCAACCACTGCACCACCAGGGAAGCCCTCCCCTACTTATCTTAAAAGGCTTGTAAGTATTGAGGAAAAAAAAAAGATTTTTTTTCTGGCCTTAAGGGAACAAAGTCATCCTAGGAGGAATTTACTTTTCTCCTCAAGCCTTTGAGATGCAAGTGTTATACTTGGTCTTCTCCAGGAACACTTATCTCTGTCATCTTTTTAAAATGCAAATTTTGGGAAAAAGAGTAGGTAATTTGGAACTTGACTTGTCAAAGCCAAATAGAAATACAAGTGCCGGGACTTCCCTGGTGGCGCAGTGGTTGGGAATCCACCTGCCAATGTAGGGGACACGGGTTCGAGCCCTGGTTCTGGAAGATCCCACATGCCGCGGAGCAACTAAGCCCGTGCGCCACAACTACTGAGCCTGCGCTCTAGAGCCCGGGAGCCACAGCTACTGAGCCCACGTGCCACAAATACTGAAGCCCACGCACCTAGAGCCCACGCACCTAGAGCCCACGCACCTAGAGCGCATGCTCCTCAACAAGAGAAGCCACCGCAATAAGAAGCCCGCGCACCGCAACAAAGAGTAGCCTCCTCTCGCCTCAACTAGAGAAAGCCCGTGCGCAGCAACGAAGACCCAAGGCAGCCAAAAATAAATAAATAAATAATAAATTAGAAAAAAAAAAGAAATAGAAGTGTCTTCCACAAATGTCAGTAAAAAGGGTTTAGCCATCCACACAGGGTACCTTGATTTGTCCCATCTGCCAGAAACCCAATTTGAATCCAACCTCTTTTGTAACTGATGGGTTTTGCATTGTTGGACCTGATTCACAGCTGAAATTTTGGAATGGGAACTATGAGGTCTCTGTGTTTGTACATATCTATATGCATGTTGTAGTTGTGTGGCATTGACAAAATTACCTTGTAAAAGAGCTCTAATTGGCTTAAAGGAAGTCAAGCGCTTATATAAATACTCAGAAATATGAAAGAACCTGGCCAGAATGAATTTTGGGTTCACATGATCTGGGAAGTATTCAGTACTGAATTAATATCTGCTATTGAAGCTAGCTTAAGCTTGTTGGTTTAATATAGACATGTCTTTAGAATCATCAATGTTAAGTATAATACTTCTGCTGTACCTACATTTATTAGAGATCAAATAAGACCTTATTATATCTGTTGCAAGTGTGTTGGCAAGGAAAAAACTTTATGATGAAACTTTAAGTAAATATGAATGAGATAAGAGCTTTTAGGTAAACTCTATAGGAATAATTATGTTTTGGAAATGTGTACCTAAAACAGGCTCCAGATTTTTGTAACTTACAACTAAACTAAGTTAAATGAAGAGAATTCATTGATTATCTGGGACATTTCAAATAGGATACAATATTGGGACATTGATTACTGGGAAAGTCTAAGTTTACCTACCTTTGCCTTCTTAGGAGAGGAAGACTAAAGCATAAGTCTGTCAATCAGGAAACGCTGGTATGATAGTTTACAATTACTTGCTTCTTGGTTTTCACTAGAGATTAAGGTTTTAAGGTTAAGAATGATAAAAGAAACATTTCAGTATGCAAGGAAAGTAGGATGTATGTTCAGCAAAAAAGGCATGAGGAATGAAAATGCATTTTGTTAAAAGAAAAAAAAAAAGGTGGTTTTATCCTAAAGCTGGTTGTTTCTGAATGGAAAAGAAAGTGAGGGAAAGATTAATATGGATCCAGAAAGGTGTGGATGAAGAACACAGAGTTTGGTTCATGGTCAGGACTGGCTAAGATAAGATTGAATTTAATTAAGAAAGTTAATTTTAAAGGTAAAGTGGTACAAAACCCAAATTTAGTTTTCTCTCTAAGAGGACAAAGTTTTCTTAAAATATTTAACTGCTTTTGGTAATAGATTGTTAGTTTCTTTGTGTTTAAGTGAGACCTGTATTTGCCATTGGGATATTTTATTATCACTGGTTGAGTGAATAGGTATTGTTTCAGAGTGACCTGTGATTCTATTTGACCAAGTATTTTAAAACTCTTTGGGACTTCCCTGGCGGTCCAGTGATTAAGACTTCGCCCTCCAATGCAGGGAGTGTGGGTTGTATCCCTGGTCAGGGAGATAACATCCCACATGCCTGGTGGCCAAAAAACCAAAACATAAAACAGAAGCAATATTGTAACAAATTCAATAAAGACTTAAAAAAATGGTCCACATTAAAAAAAAAAAATCTTAAAAAAAACTCTTTGATAAATTTGACAAACTTCCCAAAGATCAAATTTGAAATGAAGTTCATTTGACCTCTAGTTAACTTTGAGGTGTTCCAAAGGGTTCTTGGAACACCTCAAAATATTTGTTTTCTCTCCATTTCAGAGAGAGGAATATTAAACTAATTAGGCTTATTCGGTTATGTTAAGTTACATGGGAAGCATTGTCAAATGAATGATAAGCCATCTCAGGTTATATTATATGGATAAATTTTTTAATTCATGTATTCTAAAAATTATATGGAATTCCTAAAAATCTGGTATGTCCTGATAAAATGTTACCAGTCATAATTCTGGTTATTGTAGCCAAGTTTCTTTATTGGTTACACTGTAATCAAGTGTTTAACTGTGCCCTTTTAAGTCTTTTGTCATTTTTAGACAATTATCGTTGTACTCTGATGCTTTGCAAAATGCTTCATCTTCAAGAAGATTCAGGGCTTCCCTGGTGGTGCAGTGGTTAAAAATCTGCCTGCCAATGCAGCGGGCAGGGGTTCAAGCCCTGGTCCGGGAAGATCCCACAGGCCGTGGAACAACTAAGCCCATGCACCACAACTACTGAGCCTGTGCTCTAGAACGCGCATGCCACAACTACTGAAGCCTGTGCACCCAGAGCCTGTGCTCCGCAGCAAGAGAAGCCACTGCAATGAGAAGCCTGTGCACAGCAACAAAGAGTAGCTCCCGCGCAGCAACAAAGACCCAACGCAGCCAAAAATAAAATAAATAAATTTATAAAGAAAAGAAGATTCATAGGAAGGACTTTTGATAAGTATATATCACACTGGATAAGAAATTTCAAAAAATCGAATGGGGGGCTTCCCTGGTGGCGCAGTGGTTAAGAGTCTGCCTGCCAGTGCAGGGGACACGGGTTCGAGCCCTGGTCTGGGAAGATCCCACATGCCGCGGAGCAACTAAGCCCGTGTGCCACAACTACTGAGCCTGCGCATCGAGAGCCTGTGCTCCGCAACAGGAGAGGCCGCGACAGTGAGAGGCCCGCGCACCGTGATGAAGAGTGGCCCCCACTCGCCACAACTGGAGAAAGCCCTTGCACAGAAACGAACACCCAACACAGCCAAAAATAAATGATAAATAAATAAATAAATTTTAAAAAAATCGAATGGGAATGGCTGATGGTTTCATAAAAAGCTAACAAAAGGATTGGTTACTGAGTGAACTGGTGAATATGGTTATAATGTTTATGGTTTTCATCTGAAATGTCACTGGTTTTAATCTATGTTTTCTAGATACAAGGAAATCTTTAAATTACACCTGTAAGTAGAAATGAAACATTTATATTTTCTCTCTACCTGATCCCTCTAGAATTTGGAAACTCTTAGGTTCCCAGCAGCTTTCTCAGGTATATAAGGAAGGCCACCTCCTAACAGGTGCAGGAATCTCAAGGTATTTTGGGGACCTCAAGAAGAGAGGAATTCTCCCAAATCCATCACCCAAATCTATAGATATCATAGCCAAAATCTATGACACTCCCTTGGTATGGTTTTCCTGGCCTTTTAAAGTTCAATCTGAGATTCTTTGTGAAAAGTTTCAGCTCAGCTTAAAAGAGTCCATATGATCAGTTAACCAGATATTTGGTAGAAATTAAGGTAATTTTAGAGACAAAAAGGATTATGTTCAGTGAACATTAAATTCTAGTCTTGTTAATTGAGGTCTATATTTACTGGCTAAGACACACTTCCCAGATAGCTCCTTGTAAAGTTTAGTAATTATAAAAGGACACTCTAAGTTTGTTTCTGAAGTTTATCACAGTAATCTAACTTTGGATGAAGATCAGATTCGCCATGACCTGCAACCAGGAGATTATTCATACTGGAAAAGACATCAGATAAAGGACTTAGTAGTCATGTTCAGGCCTCTCCTGAATGAACTGCATCTCCTGTTTTTGACACCCGACTTCGACTAAGACCAGCGCTACCAGACTAGGATAAGAAGAAGACAACATCTGAAGTAGACAGCTACCCCAAGATCCTGGACCAGGCCTATGTATGACTACTTTGACAATTGCTCATACTTTTGCTTGTGAGCCAAATGTATTTCTTGGGCTTAATCATATGCAAGTTTCAAGTGAGCCAAATGTATTTCTTGGGCTTAATCACATGCAAACTTCAAAAATCAATGCAAGGGACTTCCCCAGTTGTCCAGTGGTAAAGAATCCGCCTTCCAATGCAGGGGACGAAGGTTTGATCCCTGGTTGGGGAACTAAGATCCCACATGCCGTGGGGCAACTAAGCCCGTACACCACAACTACTGAGCTCCCACGCCTCAACGAGAGATCCCACGTGCTGCAAACTACAGAGCCCATGTGCCACATCTACAGAGCCCATGCGCCCTGGAGCCCGCGTGCCACAACTAGAGAGAAGCCTGCGTGCTGCAAGGAAGAGCCCATGCACCACAATGAGAAAGATCCTGCACGCCTCAACGAAGATCCCGCATGCCACAACTAAGACCCGATGCAGCCAAAATAATAATAATAATAAATTAAATTAAATAATAAAGTCTTAAAAAAAATCAATCCAATTGCTGGATTTATGGCCAATTACCTATGTCCAGTACACCCAGGTTGCCTTGGTGGATTTCACCTCTCCAAGACTCTAATTGAATGGTCTTGAGAAATTTTATTTTAAGGGAAAGAAAGTCTAGCACCCTGCAAGATAATGTTACCGCCGATATTACTTAGTGAGACCCCTTTTACCCGGCCAGTTAATGATGTCGGTTCTGGCCATAAATAGTCCTTTTTATAAGATATTGAATATTGGGTAGCTCCTAACAGGACCCAGTGGATTTGTGGAACAAGTTTATGACCTTGGCTCTCCCCAGGTTGGTTCGGGGGAGGCACAGTTGGTTTCCCTTGCGCTCAAAGTCACTCATTTACAAGCAGCTTTGGAAACAGCCCCTGCCAATCTGTCAGTCTGTCTTTAGTGCAGGCATGCTGGTTTCTATCAGTTTTCCAATGGTATGCCCATTTGGCCACAATATTTGTTAATTCATCTTATGACCCGTAAGGTGTCAAATTTCTGCTCTGAACAATCCTCTTCCCAGTTTAGGGGAAATCTAGGAAAATGATTTGATTCAGGAGGATTTTGGTTTAAATCCTTGCTAATGACATCGTTGCTCCTACTACCAATTTAAATTACAGTTTGTGGAACTTATAAGGTGATAGTTTCTTGCTTTTCACGCTGTGTGTCATCAGCTGGTACTAGGATAATTATGTCTAAACTTGAAACTACAGATCACCTCTATAGTTCTCTGTAAAATAATGGGCATACACAATGCACATGCAAGGAAAATTGGCTTAATGGCCTAAGTCCCTTATCGGACAACCTAAAATTGGCTGTCAGCCCTTGCCAGACATTCTGCTAGTATAACCACCGAAAGAGAGAAACCGGGCTATTAGGACCCAGCATTGAGGGACATGATGGACACTGGGGCAGGCAAGCAGCCACCCTAGCTTCAAGGGACCTAATATTTGATCACCTAATGCTTTCTATAGAAATATTAATGATCAACAGCGGGAAATTGTGAAATAAAATTCATATTTTATGACAAGACAAGAAAAACTTAGTCTCGGAGGACTGATCTGATTCGATCTCCAGGTAGTGTCAGAATTGAGTTGAATTGTAGGACACACGGCTGGTGGTGGAGAATTGCTTGATGGGGCTGGAAACCCCACACATCTGAATTGGTATCAGAATTGCAAAGAACAAGGCATGGTTCCTGCCCTCCCGGAGCAGGAATTTGGGAGAAAAGGAAGTCCACTGGGACTAGGTCTAAAAGGAGAAGTAAATTTTCACCAGGGTGAAGTGTATATGGGTGTGTGGAGGGAGGAAGAGATAAGAGAGCAGAAGAAAACAAGAGCAAAAGCAACATGAAAGGGAGTGGTGTTTTCAGGGAGTACTGCAGATGATGCAAGTGGGAGAGTGATGTCATCTTTGAAGATGATGCCAGTTTGGTTGCATTAGCAAAAATATGACTCTCTTGAGTTAATATTTTTATAATTTTTCACTATGATTGTTTTAAGTTTTTTTTTAAGTCTGATCAGTTTTTTAAAATACTTATTTATTTATTTATTTATTTATTTTTGGCTGCGTCGGGTCTTAGTTTCCGTAGACGGGATCTTTGCTGCGGCATGCAGGCTGTGGTGCACTGGCTCCTCACTGGGGCCTGTGTGCTCAGTAGTTGTGGGCTTAGTTGCCCTGTGGCCTGTGGGATCTTAATTCTCTGACCAGGGATCGAACCTGCATCCCCTGCCTTGGAAGGCAGATTCTTAACCGCTGTCCAGGGAAGTCCCTAAGCCTGATCATTTTAAGTAGTATATTCTACTCGGTGGAAACATCCTACTTTCTTATGCTTAACTTTTTTTCAGATCATGATCTAGGCCTGTACTGTCTGATACGGTAGTCTCTAGCCACAGGTGGCTACTGAGCACTAGAACTGTGGCCCTTACAAATTAAGTTGTCCTGTAAGTGGAAGCTATAAATTCCTGAGACTTAGTATGAAGAATGTAAAATATCTCATTAATAATTTCTTACATTGATTACATGCTGAAATGATAATATTTTCAGTATATTGAGTTAAACAAAATATATTATTAAACAAATAATTTTAACATTAATGTTAATCTTTTTTCTTTTTAAATGTGGCCACTAGAAATTTTATTTTTTAGTTAACATACAGTAAAATTCACCCTTTTTGGTGCACAGTTCTGAGTTTTGACAAAGGCATAGAGTCACATAACTAGTACCACAATCAAGATGCAGAACAATTCTCTCTCACCCCCAAAAAAACCTCCCTTATGCTGAACCTTAGTAGTTAACACCCCTCCATCCCCCCCATCTCCTGGCAACCACGGATCTGTTCTCTGTCCCTATAGCTTTGCTTTTTCCAGAATGGCATATAAATGAAATCCTACAGCATATAGTATTTTTGTAAATTGTGAGATAGATATATAGATATCTATCTATATAGAGAGATATATATATAGATAGATATCTATCCATATATAGAGAGATATATCGTTAAAATTTGCCAGTTTAAACATCAAGTGGTAGTTTTTTGAGTCTGATTTCTCCCACTTCACATAATTTATTTGAGATTCATCCATGTTGTTGCACGTAACACTAGTTCCTCCCTTCTTTATTGTTAAGTAATATTCCATTGTACAGATGTAACACCCATTTATCTATTCACTAGTTGAAGAACTTTTGGATTGTTTCCAGCTTGGAGATTTATGAAAAACAAAAAAGCTGCTATAAACATTCACATTGGATTTTTTTGTGTGAACCTAAGTTTTCATTTCTCTTGGGTAAATACTTAAAAGTATTTACTTATTAGGAGTAAATACTTAGGAGGGTTTCCAGGGCATACACTAGGTGTGCATTTAACTTGATAAAAAACTGCCACACTGCTTTCCAAAGTAGCTGTATCGGTTTTTCATTCCCACCAGCAACATATGAGAGTTCCTGTTCTCTACATCCTTGCCAGTGCTTGGTATTGTCAGGTTTTGTTTTTGTTTTTAGCCTCTAATAGGTGTGTGGTGGTTTTGCTTCACATTGTGGTTTTAATTTGTATTTCCCTAATGACTAACGCCATCTTTCCATGTGCTTATTTGCCATCGTATATCTTCTTTGGTGAAGTTCAAATCTTTTGCTCATTTTTTAAAAATTGAGTTGTTTCGATGTGTTTCAAGATTATTTTTTAAAGAAAGCTTCAGCCCTGCCTCCAGTCTGTAGTCCTGCCTTCATGTTGAGATGTTGTAGACCTTGCCACTTTGTCTTCTTGTGTTTTAAAGCGTGTAAGGGACCTTCAGTCAACATCACAGAATTCCTGCAATCCAGACATCCACCAGAAAAGTTATCTTTTAATGATTGGCTGCTGACAAGCCCTTGCCAAAAGCCTGGTGTGTATGGTTGCTCAGAGGGTCAAAGGAATGTGCTATTTGTTCCTCTAGATTTTATGAGCTCTGTCTCTGCATCAAGCTACACACTTAGACAATATGAGTTTACAATTTAGTGTTGTGTACTTGGGGTTTATTGATGGTCCATATTAGAAAGAGCCCTTGTGAATTCTATAAAACTGCTGACAAAGAATTTGCCTATAATATTTTTTCAATATCCCTTTTATTTTTATTTATTTATTTATTTATTTCTGGCTACGTTGGGTCTTCATTGCTGCTCGCAGGGTTTTTCTCGTTGCGGTGAGCGGGGGCTACTCTTCGTTGCAGGGCGGGGCTTTTCATTGCGGTGGCTCCTCTTGTTGCGGAGCGCAGGCTCTAGAGCGCAGGCTCTAGAGCGCAGGCTCTGTAGTTGTGGCGCACGGGCTTAGTTGCTCCGCGGCATGTGGGATCTTCCCAGACCAGGGCTCAAACCTGTGTCCCCTACATTGGCAGGTGGATTCTTAACCACTGTGCCACCAGGGAAGTCCCTCAATATCCCTTTTAGAGGGAACTGTTTAATAAATTCCTTTTAGAGTTTAGTGAGAGAAAAAATTCCTTTCTCCTGACAAATAGCCGTTTTCCTTTATTATACAATGAGAACTATTACATTTAGCCACCTTTCTGCTTATATTTTTGGCTGCTAGAAAACTCAGAACTATATTTAATATTCAGTTATACTAACGACCTTTAGCTTTAATTATCCTTTCGCTCTCCATGGCTTTTCACTGGTCCTGTACTGAGACAGTATTGTTCCAGTTACTTTTGCCGTACAGCATCCATCCCAAACTTGGTGGTATAAAACAACAACCATTTGGGACTTCCCTGGCGGTCAAGTGGTTAGGACTCAGCACTTTCACTGCCGTGGGCCGGGTTCAATCCCTGATCTGGGAACTAAGATCCCACAAGATGTGCGGTACAGCTAATAATAATTATAATTACAAAAGAACCATTTTATTGGGCATACTGATTCTGTGGGTTATGAATTCTGAAACGGTACAGTGGGGGCTGCTTTTCTCTGCTCCACCCCGTCCCGGGCCTCAACTGGTGACTAACAGCTAGGAGTTAGAATGTTAGTTGCAGGAGTCACTCCAAAACGGCTTCTTCACTCACATGGCTGAGGCTGGGCTGGAGAGGCTATGTACGTGGCCTCTCCACGTGGCTTGGCTTTTCACTGCACGGTGGCTGGCTTCCATGGGGCAGCAAACCCAGGGGGAGTGTCCCAAGAGCCAGCATTCCAAGAGAGCTAGGTGGAAGGCACATGGCCTTTCCTAGCGTCCGAGCATCACTTCTGCCATACACGACATGGTAGAGCCATCATAAGCCCACCCAGAAGCAAGAGGAGAGTATAAAAGCCCCACCTCTCAATGATATAAGTATTGAAAAAATTAAATGTCACTTTCAAAACTACAGACATAAATAATACAAATAATAAACTCATGGCTGATCTTCAGTTAGAGAGATCTAAATAGAAGGTGTCTCAGCATTTATCCCTGCTCAGACCACATGGCTAGAGGTGGGGGAGACACAAGGTAGGAGAGGCCTCTTCAGCTCCCTACCATCTTCCCACGTTTGTTATAGAGCCATTTTCTTTTTTTGACTTTAAAAAAAAATTTTATTGGAGTAGAGTTGATTTACAGTGTTGTGTTAGTTTCTGCTGTACAGCAAAGTGAATCAGTTATACATCTACATGTATCCACTCTTTTTTAGATTCTTTTTCCATATAGGTCATTACAGGGTATTGAGAAGAGTTTCCTGTGCTATACAGTAGGTCCTTATTAGTTATCTATTTTATATATAGTAGTGTGTATATGTCAATCCCAATCTCCCAAATTAATTAATTTTTTTTATTGAATGAAAGATTCTTTAAATTCTACAGTGCTTTACACTTTTCAAAAGTTTCACACACATGATTTCATATAATCCCATAATAACCTTTTTATTTTCCCCCTACCCCTATCTTGCCCCTCCTCCCTTCCCTCTCCCTGCTGGTAACCACTAGTTTGTTCTCTACATCTGTGAGTCTTATAGAGACATTTTTACAACTCACCAAAGCTGCAAAACTAAGGGGAAAAGCTAGCTAAAATTAGACATATTACTAATTTGGTAACAACAAGATTATTTGGGGCCCAAATAATTTTTTCAAAGGACTTTAAGAAGCTATTATTTCAGTCATGAAAGACTGATGACAGACCTCTTTCCTTTTAATGACCAGACATCTTTTCCTCTAGTTGGGAATAATAAGTTCAGCAAACACCTGAAAAGAGACAAGTCTAACAGCCATTATTCCTCATCCTTTTCTTCCTCCTATTCCCTTCTCTTCCTGAATTATTTGGAAGAAATTCCTTTATTAAGCACCTAAAATGTGCTAAGTATTATTGTTGTCACTCAAATAATGTTTCAAAGCACAGATTTAGCAGCTAACTTAATAATGTGATTAAAATACAACATTTCAGGGGTTAGCAAACTTTTCTGTAAAGGGCCAAATAGTATTTTATACTTTGTGGGCAACACAGCTCTTCTACAATGATTCAGCTCTGCTGTCATCGGGAAAAGCAGCCATGGACAGTTTATAAATAAATATGCATGACTGTGCTCCAGTGAAACAATTTATGGGCACTTACATTTGAATTTCGTCCAATTTTCACATGTCACAAAATAGTATTCCTCTTTTGATTTTGTTTCAATCACTTAAAATTTAAAAACCAATTTTAGTTCATGGAAAAATACAGGCAGTGAGCCAGGTTTGGCCTGTGGGCTGTAATTTGCCTACCCCTACAAACTTAAATGAAAAAACAGGGTACAGAATTGTATTCACGGTATGATTTCCTGTAACTTTAAAGAGGAGACTTACACATAAAGAAAAAGCTGAAAGTAAATTTACAAAATGTGGGTTTTGTTTTTTATTTTAATGCTAAGATGGTTGATTTTCCTTCCTGCAGTTTTTGGTTTCAGATTTTATTGATAGGAATACTTTAATGATGGAAATAAAAGTTTTTGAAAGGATAAATGTAGTAGTATTCCCCTTAACAGCACATACACCAAAAATCAGTAAGAGAGAGAAAATTACAATGAATTCTGTGGTGTTGGGCTGGAATTGGATTTGCCTGTCTGTATGTCAATCTATCTCTCTGTTTATCTGTGTATCTATGGAAATATCCACTGAGAGGGCCTGAAAACAGCAACTCTTCATAAGCAAGGAACACACCATGCATCCAGATCTTGGTTTCTAAATAACGGTTCTCCACTAAAAAGAACCAAAGCTCCTTGGAGAAGTGTCTGATTCTGGGGCTGGGGCAGGAAAAAAGGACACGATGATCCTGGAACATCTTGTGTAAGAAAGGAACAAAGTGTTCAAATAACTATAGGGACACATCAAATGGACACAAAAGTTGGCTTCAATGGGCTTCCACTGGCCAAATCTGGGATACTTTGAGTATTAAAATAAATGATTGCAACAGATTACAGCCCAATGAATAAACAGGAAGCCATGAGTCCATATGACTTAATAAAATAAATAGTTGAGGGATATTAAGAAGTACAAACTTCCAGTTGCAAAATAAATGAGTCACGGGTATGAAAGGTACAGTGTGGGGAATACAGTCAATAATTATGTAATGCCTTTGTGTGTTGAGAGATCATAACCAGACCTATCCTGGTGATCATTTTTGAAATGTACGGAAATATCTAATCACTATGTTGTATAAAAGGAACTAACATAGTGTTGTAGGTCAATTATAGGTCAAAAACAAACAAACAAACTCACAGAAAAAGTGATCAGATTTGTGGTTACCAGAAGGGGAGGGGGAGTTTGAGGGGGTGGGGAGGTGGGAATTGGATGAAGGCAGTCAAAACAGACAAACTTCCAGTTATAAGTACTAGGGATGTAATGTACAACATGATAAATATAACTAACACTGCTGTATGTTATATATGAAAGTTGTTGAGAGTAAATTCTGAGTTCTCATCACGAAGAAAAATATTTTTTCTATTTCTTTAATTTTATATCTATATGAGGTGATGGATGTTCATTAAACTTGTGATAACCATTTCTTTCTTTTTTTTTTTTTAAATTGAAGGCAAGCTTTTTTTTTTTTTAATTTATTTTATTTATTTATTAATGGCTGTGTTGGGTCCTCGTTTCTGTGTGAGGGCTTTCTCTAGTTGTGGCAAGTGGGGGCCACTCTTCATCGCAGCGCGCGGGCCTCTCACCACCGCCGCCTCACTTGTTGCGCACCACAGGCTCCAGACGCGCAGGCTCAGTAACTGTGGCTCACGGGCCCAGCTGCTCTGCGGCATGTGGGATCTTCCCAGACCAGGGCTCGAACCCGTGTCCCCTGCATTGGCAGGCAGACTCTCAACCACTGCGCCACCAGGGAAGCCCAGTGATAACCATTTCATGATGTATATGACGCAAATCATTATGGTGTACACCTTAAACTTAGGCAGTGCTGTATGTCAATTATATCTGAATAAAACTGGGAGGAAAAATTAATGAATAAAATTTTAGCGGTTTGATGAGAAATGGGTGATGTATGTAGTTTCAAAGTATCTCGCTACAAATGGGAAAAGCGTACCTTTCCAGTGGAGAAGCTTGGCAGTCATCATTTTAATCAAGGATCAAAATGAACGTCATCAGTAATGAAACAAATTGACAAACAAAGTGGGCCACTGATGTGATGCTTTGAGAAGAACGCATTGAGAGTCCTGTGAGAGTCCTGCCTAAACGCATAGCCTGAATCTAGTCGAGACGAGACACACAAAACCAAGAGAGGGAGAGTCTACAGATTAGCTGGCCTGTCCTCCCACCCGCCACCACCTCCGCCGCTCCATCCGACGGGCCGCTCACTCGCCACGCAGCCTGAGCCCGGCCAGCCGCCGACCCTCCGGGAGTCCTCGGCACCCGACTGCTACAGTCTTCGGCACCGGCTCCGCGCCGCCTTCCCGCCGCCGCCGCCAGGAGGCTCCGCGCGCCTTCCCGCCTTTCCCCGCGCTGCGGCCGAGCTGGGCCGAGCGGCCAGGGGGGCGTGGCGCTCGGCGGGGGCGGCCGGGGGCGGCCGGGGGCGGCCGGGGGGGCGCGGCCATTGTCCCGCACACCCTCTCAAGCGCGGAGGCGGGCCGAGCCGGGAGGGCGCGGCAGCCGCGCAGTCCAGGAACCGGTGCGCCCCACCACCACGCGCCCTGCCGCCGCCCCGAGGCCGGGTCCTCGGAGCCGGACGGCCGCGTCTCCTTTGTGACCGTCTCCAGCCCCTCCGAGCCGGCGCGCCGCCGCCCCTGCGTCCGAGGCTGCAAATGGTGCCCGCTCGCCTCTGCGCCTCCCGCCCTCTCGGGGCCCGGGGACGTCTGGGGGGCGCCGCACCCGGGCCGCATCCCGCCGCCACCGCCGCCGCAGCCGCCCGGGGCCAGAGCCCGCGGCGCCTCCGCCCGCGCCTGGGCCAGCAGCGAGGCTCGCGGGCCAGTCCCGGGGCTGCCCTGACGCCCTCCCGGGAATACCTACGGGAGTCCCACTAAATAGACTTTTTTTTTTTTTTTTTGTAAAATGCATATAAAATTTATCATTTTAAAGTACAATTCAGTGGCATCAAGTATAGTCACAGTGTTGTACAATCATCACCACTATCTAGTTCCGGGACTTTTTCATCACCTCAAAGGGAAACCACCCATTACATCTGAGTGGTTATATCCCTCTCCAACCAGCTGCTGGCAACCACTACTCTGCTTTTTGTCTCTATGGATTTGCCTATTCTGAGTATTTTCTATAAATGGAATCATACAATACGATGTCCTTTGTGACTGACTTCTCTCACTTAGCATAATGTTTTCAAGGTTCGTCCATGTTGTAGCATGTATCAGGACTTCATTCCTTTTAATGGATGAATAATATTCTGCTGTATGCATACACCACATTTTGTTTTTATCCTTTCATCAGTTGATGGATATTTGGGTGTTCCCACCTTTTGGCTATTATGAATAGATCTGCTAAGAATGTTTGCATACAAGCTTTTGTTCGAACAGCTGTTTTCAAATTCAATTCTTTTGGGTATATAACTAAATAGACTTTTGCTCCCCTTCTAATGGAAAACACAACAGCCATCTGCAGTTTTCCTCCCATTGATTCTAGGAATTCCTGGAGCTGTATGACGCATGCTCCCCCAAAATTTCCTGTCTGCCTTGACTTTCTTGGTATAGGAGACATATATGTCAATATAGCTGCCCTCTCCAGGGCCCCTTCTCAGGGGCTCTGCCTCTCATACTGTCATCACCCACTCAAGTAACATCCAAAAAATATCCCCTGACCCCTCGACCCCCAACCCTCATCTCCAGCCAGAGCCCTCCTCTGCCCACGTTACCATGTGACCCAAGGGAACCCATCCTTTGTTGGGCAGAAACTGAGGTGTTTTCCTTTGGAGGATTTTAACTGAAGGACAGGTAGGGGCTGGGGCAGTCATTTAGAATTGATAAATGGGCAGAAAAAAGCTAGTCTGAGAATGGCTGGGGAGCCTCACACAGGCACAGCGAGGCGGACAAGGACCATAACAGCCTCAGTCCTGACTTTCTAATTATGGGTGATCCGCTGACTTCCTCTCCTAGAACACTCATAATGTCGCTCACTTTACTTTTGAAATAAATCCTCTTAAAACTGTTCTCAAACTTCAGTTTGAAGCAGAATGCTTCTAGGGATGATGCTGATGTTGCTGGTCCTAGAACCACACTTTGAGAACCATTGTCTTAAGCTTGCTTGAGTGCCTGTTCCTTGAAACCAAAAGTGCCCTGACAAAGAGGGGCGCTTGGATGTCTGCTGCTGCTGAATTCAGGGGTGCCTGGGAAAGCTGACATCCCAGCTGCCTTCAGTGCTAACCATTAGAGGCTGTCCCAGCTGGATTTATTTATTTATTTATTTATTTGGCCACGCCACACAGCTTGCAGGATCTTAGTTCCCCGACCGGGGACTGAACCCGTGCCCCCTGCAGTGGAAGCACGGAGTCCTAACCACTGGACTACCAGGGAATTCCCTGTCCATCTGGATTTAACCTCTCTTGCTACTGCCTGTGAGCCACAGCTGTGCTAAGAATACATCAAGGAAGTGCAGAGTTACAGAAGTGCAGGGCAGTCAGTGCTCCTGCCCTCCCACTCCGTCTCAAGCTTTGGCATCAGATGTTCAAAGCAGTGAAGTTTGAGCCCCCAGCATCTCACCAAGATCTTGGATCATACTCACTGAGTTTCTGCCTGTAGCTCTCACACCGAAGGCTCAGGCATACTTCGTTGGAGCTGAGACAAATGACTCTCTTTTCTCCTGGTCAGATCCTTCCAGTGACTTCCCCCCAAAACTTCATACACATCAGCTGTGCCCTTTCACTGACTCTCATACATACCAGACATGTTTAAATCCTAGTGATGTTCACAGATTGGTTCATACATACCCAGATTGGTTTAAATCCTTGTGATGCTCACCAGATTGGTGGAACCTACCTCATCTCCATCATCTCTACATAAGGAATAACAGATCTCACATCCCATCCAACATTCTAGATCACAGGTAGGCAAACTATAAAGTTCTGATAGTAAATATTTTGAGCTTTGTAGATGAAAGGCGTCTGTTGCAACCACTTATCTTTGCCCCTGTAGCACAAAAGCTGGCATATACAATACGGAAAGGAATGGGTGAGCTTGTGTTCTAATAAAACTTTATTTACCAAAAACAGGCAGCAAGCAGATCTGACCCAACCTCTGCTCTAGACAGTAAATTTTTTTGCTTATTACTAAATGAAGTTAATGAGTCTTCAAACAGATGGAAAGTGTATATAGTGTTAGCAGTTCTATATTGTTATGAGGGAATCTTTTTAAAATCTATAGGCTGTAAATGCTTTTCTCAAGAGCTGGCAGTGAGCCCAGCCAATCTTAAATAAACCTGCCTCAACATTTTTTAAAATGTAAAATTATATCAGTACATTGCTAAAACTGAACCAACTTCCTGTCTTCAGAAGATAAATATTTGAAACTGTTTAAGCAGAAATAATATTTAAAACACGACTTAAAGATTTATGTTAAAAATGGAATGCCAAAACCACAGAAATGAGAAGTCACATCTAAATTATATAGATTATATCCACCAATTTATTACTTCATTCTGTCTTATTTTTAGTTCTTTATATATAAAGAGTAAAAATAGCAAAACAACACACTTGGGGA
Organism: Balaenoptera musculus; assembly: GCF_009873245.2. NCBI lineage: Eukaryota > Metazoa > Chordata > Mammalia > Artiodactyla > Balaenopteridae > Balaenoptera > Balaenoptera musculus. The sequence goes on along the minus strand of NC_045785.1, from coordinate 25,692,790 downwards.
CAACATTGAATCATATAAACAGACCTGGTACATAACCACTATAACATAAAGACCAATTCAATTCGAAAAAGCAGAAAATTTCCCACTCCTTAAAAAAGGTATCAGTTGCTATTGTTTTAATGGTCAGGATCACTTCCAACTTTGTCTTTTTTTTTTTTTTTCTGATAGTTTTGACAAGTGCCTTTGTTAGAGGAACTAAGCCACTTGGTAACTTGGCAGCCAAAGATAAAGTCAGTTTCTATTTTTCTTCTAAGAGTTGTTGGAAAGTGTATGCCTGTAGACCTAAGCACTTAGAAAGGCTGCACCTTTTCTGATTTTTGTGTTATCTGCCATTGCTTTTGCTTATATTGCATCCCGCATCGCCCACTCATCAAGGGGTGGTCAGTCTTCTTTCACAGAATCTAAAACGTCCTGGCTTGGAATACTCTGCCCAGAAACTGTCTAATATAAGGAAGTAATTGGTCCTAATACCAGGGGACAGAGGTGGGAAAGGATGTTGATGGAAGCTTCCTCTGTTTAGAGCTCTATTTAATAGCTCTCATTGTTTTGTGGGAGGTTTTTCTTAACTAATATTATATTCATAAAATTTCATGTAAAATAATTGCCCTGAGAAAACCAGTTAACTAAGTTTAAATGATGAAGGATTATTAACTCATTCATGTGAGAGGCTCAACCCTCAATGTATTTCATTCATTCTAAAGAAACTGTTTTGACCATTTTGACCTTAGCCATTGTAAAACTTGCAGTTATCTAATTTGGGTCAATTTTGAATCTGGGAGGTACAGAAAATAGTTAAATTACGTTTGTTTCTGAAGACAAAATGAGCAATAAAGGAACAAAAGACTCTTCCTTGAACCCAGAGCAGGCTGTTCCTATTCTAAATTTGTCACTAGGTGTCTTAATCTGCCTTTTTATAAATCAAAACAAAAATTTCGTTTGAGATTATTCCCTGTTTACCCCCAGGTTTATTTAACCAAATTAAAGATGATTTACATTAATTTTAATCCCAATCTTGATATCATTAACAACCAGGATCACTGCTTCTACGTATTTTTAGATTGTCAAGTCACTAATCTTTTTACTTTTAACTTTTATATATTATCACAGAACTTTAAGTAAAATTAGCTTTTGCAGTAGATTTGTTAAAATCCACTGAGTCAAGAAATACCTAAAATACATTTTCACTCAATACCATAATATTATATGGGTTGCTGTCTTAAAAATATGTGGTTTTTTAAAAAAATTATTTGCTTTATTTATTTTTTAAATTTTATTTATTTATTTATTTATGGCTGTGTTGGGTCTTCGTTTCTGTGGGAGGGCTTTCTCTAGTTGCGGCAAGTGGGGGCCACTCTTCATCGCGGTGCGTGGGCCTCTCACTATCGCGGCCTCTCTTGTTGCAGAGCACAGGCTCCAGACGCGCAGGCTCCGCGGCATGTGGGATCTTCCCAGACCAGGGCTCGAACCCGTGTCCCCTGCATTGGCAGGCAGATTCTCAACCACTGCGCCACCAGGGAAGCCCTATGTGGGTTTTTGTTTCAAATACGATTGTCCTTGTCACCTTCCCGGAATCATACCCAATTTATATTTCAAAAAATCAGCTAGAGAGGTTGGCAAAAGTAATTTCAAGATAATGTTGTAAATTTTTTAATTTGAAAGTTTTTACAAAGTGAATACATTAATATCAAATACCTGATACATATTAGATAAGTGGACAATAAAATTTCGATTTGTCGTGTGTGTACGTGTGTGTGTGTGTGTGTGTGTGTGTGTGTGTTGATGGTGGTTTATGTTGTTTCAAATATGTGTGGGTATTATAGGAAAAGAAATTAAATTAACTCCCTCATGTTCAACATGTGATTTCCCCCCTCCCTGTCTAAGCATTACAAGAATTCAGGCCAGGATCACACAAAGCCACATGAGGCTAAAATAGCCATTTCCTCTTCTGGGGTTTTAGTTTGATGGGTACCCAAGGAAACAAATGCTGTCTACAGATGGTCTTTGCTGCCTGCCCAAACATGTTTGTTTGTTATCAGCGTTGGCCTGACAAGATCTGTTTTCTGAGCCTAACTAGCTGTATGGGAACTAAAAACCAATCATTTCATCTCTCTGTAAAATCTCTCTGGAGGAGACTACCCTCAAAGTCCTTTCCATTTCTCAAATCCTTTGATTTAATGGTTCTGTTCCATATCTATCTGGTCTGGGAATTAAATAGTTTACATGGTCAACCAAGACCTGATCCATATGCAGTAGGGCTCCTCCACATCTGTCACAGTAACAATACCTTTCTTCTAACTTATTACAGGGGGTGGAGAAGTTATTTGTTGGTAGGTTATTTGTTGCTGTTTCTTTTCTTTTTTTTTAAGATTTTTTTTTTGATGTGGACCATTTTTAAAGTCTTTATTGAATTTGTTACAATATTGCTTCTGTTTTTTGTGGGTTTTGGGGTTTTTTTTATGTTTTGGTTTTTTTGGATGTGAGGTTTGTGCGATCTTAGCTCCCCGACCAGATATCGAACCCGAACCCCCTGCATTGGAAGGCGAAGTCTCAACCACTGGATCGCCAGGGAAGTCCCTGTTGTTGTTGTTTCTTGAATAAGAAAACCACAGCATCTGATGCATATTTTCTAACAACTAGGATATTCTGAATTTTTGTAATATTTTTATATACCTGAATAAAGCATGTAATTTAAACACTGTTAATGTCCAAAGCCACCATGTTTGGAAAAGGCTGGAAATGTCAGAAACTATTTAAGTTGCTTATAAATTGTATCCCAAAGCAAGAAGTTTACTGGACGGGAAGGACCACAACAACAGTAGCTTAGACAAGAAAGGCTTCTCTGAGGCTCTAAGACTGGGCTGGTTGCTCTACCCAAGCACTTTCAGGGCACCCTGTCCTTGCCCCTATTGTCACACCCCAAACTGTGTTGTTTGTTGGCCCCCCTGATTACACAGTGCAAGTTCTGGGAGGACAGGAATTGTTCATTGATGTACCCTTGACAGTACATCAGGGGTACAGTGCCTGACACATGATAAGGATTCCATAAATGATTATTGAATAACTGTTGAATAAATAACTGGCCGTCCTCGCTTATTGCTCTGCCAGGAGCAACAGAAGCAGGCAAGGGTAGCATCACATGACACAGAAATAAGAGGCACCATTATCAAGAGCCTAGTGTTTGGTGGTTGCCAGGTGGACATAGGTTCCTATCAAAGTGTGATCGATGGGATCCCCAGAAATTTCCATTCAATGATGTCCCTATAGTATGTTATACTATACCTGCCTACTCTGGGTAGCATCAAAGGATACAAGACATTTTGATGGGATAATTTTGACGGGACCATTTATCAAACTCTTACACATACCTCAGCAAAATTTGCAGTGTATTAATCATGAGTAGCTAAGCACAAAGAATGAATACTCTTCAAGGAAAAGTGAGTTGGTGTGGGCTATATTTTAACAGGAAATTCCTCTGGCTATATTTCATAGGAACTAGGTGCAGTAACTTGTGTAATTGCTCAGCATACCGTTTGGTAAAGGATTAACAAAACCTTTTCCCCTTCTGTGTGAGAATTTAACCTTGGGTTAACTTTCTAGCTCTGTTCCCCTGGCAACCTAATAAAGAGTAGTATATCAACCATGTTGCTAGGCAACATTACATATGGTAGAAATGACCCCGAACTGGTGAACTGTATCCAGACTGGGAGAACTACAAATGCCTGATAGGAAGCCACGCCTCTGGGCTTCCCGAACCACAGTGACTCTTGGAAGAAACATGTCTCTTGTGGGGACACTGGAAGTTATTTCTATGGAGTTGTTATAAGAGATACTTGCCCCCCTGGGACAAGAGGCTTTTAAGCCAGAATAGCTTCCATACTTGCCTGATGTGGGTCTGTCTCCTTGCACCTGAACCACAGGGACAGATGCAAGGACTCCGACGGAGAAGCAACATCTGGCTCTGCCCTGCTGGTGAGCCGTGCTTCCCATCCTATGTCCTTCTAAGCGAATCTGCTGTGGTAGTTTATGAGTTTGAATGTTTCTAAACATTCGATTGTGCCTAAGTAGACCCCTGGAGGACACTATATTACTATTTGCTTGCTTTTTCTGGTGGCAGGAGAAGCTCCTCAGAGGCTATGGATAGTAGAAAGATGTGAAACTGTCTGGCATATTCTTCTGCTTCCAAAAAAATCCTAATCATACCCTTCACAGTCTGCATGACAGATAATCCATATCCATTACACATGATCAAGACATATATCTCAAATTGATGCCTTCCCTTAAAATCGCCAAGCTTGTTACTGCTAACCCTTCTTCATCTAAACACATAATCCCAATCCTAACCCCCAATAATTTTTAATATGCTACTGACAGAGGGCCAAAAAAAATCAAATGATGGATATAAAAATTTTTTCCCCAAGCCACAGCTGTCAATGAAGCACTGGCAGTAGTAAAATTATCCATCTGGAGGGTCAGAACAGATGCTAAATGTCCTCCTCAAGTTATGAAGCTTCCATATCGTCTGATCACAATGGTGTGAGTTAGTGTCACCTTTGAAAACTAGGACGTATTAGAAACCAGGCAAACTACCCTTGCCAAACAAACAACTTTTCATTTATCTCTACAGAAGCATTATTTGAAGAAAAGAATTCAAATTTTCAGAGCTTTAATGAAAGGTTTGAGGAACACAGCAATATTTGGTGGAAATATGGAGCAAAAATCAATGAAAACATTGCCTATCATAAGCAACTGAATAAAGCACCCCCCTTTTGGGGTAAAAAGATAGCACGAACACATGAAAGCACAAAGCAAGCAACAAAGGACCAACAATAACAGGAAGTACAGTGGTAATGCTCAAAACAGAGTGTAGCAGGGACTTCTCACCCACCCCATCCCCTTGCCCCTCTCTACCCTATTACACTACACTTCACAGAGATAATTCTATTGTCAGTGCACAAAAGACACACAAGAAAAACCTAGACATCCAAATGAAACAGCAAGAATTCAAGTGACCAAAGGCCACTCCAGTCTCCCCACCGCCCTCAGAATCAGTGCATGCAGCCCTGCCTGTTGCCTTTCTCTACGTGGGGTTTATTACAACATCAATTCACAACAACAACAAAATAAAAAACCCTTCGTAGTATTCTGAACCTCCAGAATACTCAATTTCACAACATTCTGCAGACCACTGGGTCAATAGCTTTCTTAAGGAATATTCAAAGTATAGTGACCACCAAAATATTTACATCAGACTGGCATCTTTCTGCCAAATGACCAGAAGCCATGATGCTCTATGTCATTTCTAAAGGTATTACAGATCCAGGCCTTATTTATATTCCTTTCCAACACCTGTGAAAGCCTGTTCCCTTCTCCCAAAAGAAACAATTTCCCAAGGGTACCACTTTTCAATCCCATTACAAGTAAAAATCCTGTTCCCATCCATGCAGTATATGTAATATTAGAAAAAATAATCCCTTTGCAAACTTGGACTGAATATGCCAGAAAGATGCCAAATATAAACTAAATAACTAATGGTCTGCGTTGGGCCCAACTGTGAATTTACTTACAAAAATATCACCAACTCCACAAATTAAACCTCAAAGACACTGTGCAGATTATAAATACTGACCACCAAATAGGAACATAAATTTAAAACTGAGGACAGTTTATTATCTGATAGTCCACACAGAGGAAGTATCTCCTTTAAAAGTGACAGAATTCAGCGACCGAATTCAGTTATTCCCAATGCCAACACGCAAACTCCAAACAGCCAATGTCTCCAGACATTGCCAGATATATGTACTCTGGGGGGCAAAATCACCCCCAGTTGAAAATCACTGTCTTAGAGTGTAATCTCTAATGTAAAATTTTTTATTTTGCACCCAGTGATGTGAATAGGTTATGGGGTCACCAGAGAGGATCACTGCTCTGCCAGAGAAAGCAGGCAGAGCGTTGAACTGTGAGGTAGAAAAGTCATATTAAAACATCAGAAATGCTTTGAATGGAGAGAGTGAAAATATCAAACATAACTCCCTGCAAAGTATATCTTCTACACCTCCTTTTAGGTTTCCCTTTTGCTAAGGTCCTGCTTTTAAAACAATGCTAATATTTTCATTTCTGGTAAGAAGTGTTTCTGGTCCTTGAAAATTTTCAATGTGTAATTCTTGATCTAGAACAATAATTTTCCAACTATCTCTGTTAATAGACTGGTTTTTAAACTTCCAGTCTACTTCAGGCCAATGTGTGGTCCTACTGTGTGGACTGGGATCCAGGAATTCAGCTGCTGTCTGGGGCCAGCACCATCCTAGGGTTCTAACTTCTATTGAGAAGTACAGTTTAAATACCTCCTGAACCCTTCAATGCTAACATTTATTCACAAGCCAATTTACAATTTTTTGATTATCTCTTTTTGTTCAAGAGGCAGAAAGGAAAGTGTTTTTGTTTTGTTTTTTACCATCTTTTGAAATACAACTATAGTAAAATTAAAGGAAGAAAATTCATTTTGGATACTTTAACATAAGACAAAATTATGAAAGTGCCTTAAATATCTTTAATCCCTAATATTTCCTGCTCTTTAGACTTTTAAAGAAGTACAATCTCTTTTGTTAGAATAATTGCATGGCTGCAAAGTGGGTGAAAAGCAGACTTGTTTTAAAAACCTGTTCTTCTAGTAACCTTCTCTTTCCCTCCAAAGGATCTTTTAAAAGATAAACAATTTAGACATATAACTTGCTTATATTGGCTTACCTTTTCCCTCCAATTAAAGTTCTATTCATAAACGAAGTAAAGGAATGTCAGTGGTGGCTGCATTTCCAGGTTACACAGCAGTGGCTCTTGGAAATGGCTGGAAAATGCATAGGAGCATTTTGAGTTTTGCCCAAATGCCTTGTTTTATGATCATAAAACAGGTTATTTGTGTGCAAAGAATTGTTAAATCCCAAGCCAGACAGGGAAACCACCCAGACCTGGGCTCTCAGGCTCCCTTCCCGGGGCTAACTTAAAATTTAATTCAACGGGGCAAGTCACAGTGCCATAAGGAAACTCTCAGCTCATTTCCATGCTTGTCTGCACATAAATGCCCCCAGACTTTAAAACTGCAATCTTAGATTTAGAAAGTAATTTTTACGGTCATATAGCCAGACGGCCCTGTCTGCCTTATATCAAGGAAACTTTCTCCTTAATACTTCACCAGAAAATTAAAGTACGGAATTCATTAGGAGAGGCTTGGCAGAAGTAAGATTGATCTCAAAACTTAATATGTTCTTGCCCACCTTTTCAGAGAAAGAGGATGACGACACAGGAATGCAGAAAGATTGAGACACTATGAAAAAAGTATGGAGATTTTCTTATCTCCCTCCCAACCAGAGTTTGGATGCACGGCAGGAAAAACGGGACGCCTCAGAGCCAACCTTGATTCACTCAGAAAGCTTTCAGAAATCAGGGGCGGCACTAAAAAGTCCCTTGAGTCACAGAATCCAACCTCCACCATGTAGTCTAACAGAAATGCAAATAATTAACAGTGAAAAAATGTTCCTCTCAGGGTTCCACAAAATTGGACAAAGGGTGGCTTTCAACCACAGAACTGGCAAGAACAAATTCTAAACCCGCTTCTCCACTAATTTATTGCTACGTAAGCATCTCTCCATCTAATAAGCTGGGCTGAACTTGGGGTCTATCATCCGAATCCTCTCCGCCGGGGTCGTTTTCCTCACCAGACTCCACGTAGATTGGCCAGTCATTGTCTGTGTCACTCTTTTCTTGGCTCTCGGACGAAGCCTCCACCAGGCTAAGGTTGATGGGCATCAATTCGTCGTCATCATCATGTGTGTCTGTAACGCAGGTGCAGCTGTCACACAGCCCGAAGCGCCGCAGCCCCTGCGACAGGTGACTTGTGAAGGTTCTTCTGCAGCCCTTGCAGATAATTGGACGGTTGGACCTATGGACCTAAAATCACCAGCACAGTAAATGTCACAGAAAAGGGGTTGAGTCATGGCCTTCAGGGCCCCATGAGACATGGCCCCTCGTTGACCCTCCAGTCTCATTTCTCACCACTCTCCCTCTTGCTCTCTCTGCCACAGTCTCAGCCTCACCAAGGTCCTTTCCACCCCAGGGCCATCAGACATGCGTGGAGTGTGCCCTCCTCCCCCCCCCGTCACCTCTCCCTCCTTACTAATGCCTTTTTCCCCACCCCCCCAGCTGTACCGCGCAGCTTACGGGGATCTTAGTTCCCCAACCAGGGATGGAACCCGAGTCCTCGGCAGTGAAAGCTCAGAGTCCTAACCACTGGACCGCCAGGGAATTCCCACTAATGACTTTCAAGGAAGTCTTCTCTGATGCTCCAGGCCAGATTAGGTCCCCCAGCTACATAGTCTCACCTATACTTCTCCCTTTGTTTTATTTCTAACAAATCATTGGTAAAATTCACTAGATTCTAAGCTCCAAGAGGTCATGGACTATCCTCATTCATGTTCTCTGTCCTCTGTCACATTTGTTACTACATCCCTAGTGCCTGGCATATAAAGGGCACTCAGTGAACCGATTAGGATTTTAGGCATGGCCTCTTACGTACCTTGGATTGTTTAGTTATTAGGAAGGCAGATTTGCCAGACAGTGTATTCTCTAAAAGTGCCAGCAGATGCTTCACCCTTGACTTTTTCATTGATAAATGCATTCCTTACTTATGAAAAGAGAACCTGATCTCCTACTCCATGCAGCTCCTTGTGAGGGCAGCAGTCCCAGGGGTCCCCTCTGTATAAGGAACTATCTTTCTAATGCATGCACTTTTCAGGAACTCCAGCCAATAGGGGATCTGTGAATCAATCAGAGCCTCTCTTTTAGAGAGCTCTGGATGCAGGATACACACAAGAGGCAGTGACAGAGAGAGGCTGATGCAGGAGAAGGGCCAACAACGATACCCAGGTTGCTGGAGTTGCCGTTACATCCTGACCTTTGTCCCTGCTTCCCCTGAGGTTTCCTGGGCTGCCTATGCTAAACCCCCAATGCCTGAGCCAACCCGAGTGTGTATGTGACCCTTGCAACCTGATGGAGCCTTTGGAGACCACCTCTTTGGGCTGCAGTAGACTGGACCTCGTACAAAGTGGAAAAATAGAGGGAATGAGGATTCCAACCAATGAAACTATCTTAAAGGTACCCAGGGACCTATTGTTGTCTGGTTATTAGATCCTTAGCAGATAAATGATTCACAAAGATTCTTCTCCCATTCTGTGGGTTGTCTTTTCACATTCTTGATAGTGTCTTTTGAAATCCAAACCATTTTTATGTTGGATTTTCCAAAGACTGATTGCCTTGCTCAAAGACGATCTTAAATGCAATGCCTTTCTAAATGGCCTGAATGCTTTTTAGCAGGTAGGAATCACCCACTCACATGGGAGACAGAATCCTAGGCAGCAGCCAGTGGGAGGGGAGGTCCGCTTGGGCAGGGGTCCTCTTTGCTGCTCACAGGTAGCCCTATAAATGGCAGTATATCTCTTCCCCACCCCGGGGTGCTGAGGTTGGGTGGGAAACCGAGAATGCAGCTTACCTCTGGCATCACACCACAGGGAACAGACCCACAATCCCCTGTCTAAGCCTCAGTGTTCTCTGCCTTTTGACAACCATCCCTGACTAGGGTCTAAACTTTCTTAACTTTCCTCCTAAGAAAACTAGTCTGTTACCATGTAAGTTTTAACTTTCTCTAAGTGCCACCAACCCAGGTGTAACTTAGTAGCAGAAATACATGTTTAAAATTCTCTGGAAATACCCCAGTGGACAGAAAAGAGAAAGACAGGCTGGCCTTTTGCCCTCACGTTAGACAAACGTCATGAACCACCCCCACTCCCACCCCACCGTCCTGAGAGAACCGCCGGCTCCTCCACTTACGCTGAGCGCGTGGCCCCGCAGATGCTCCTGTCGGGTGAACCTCTTGCCGCAGGTCTCACAGGGGTAGGGCCGCTCCCCCGTGTGTGAGCGGATGTGCCGCTTAAGGATGCCCTTCTGTTTGGCAGTGTAGGGGCAGAAAGGACACTTGTGCAGCTTGATGGGCACCACCAGCACACCACCTGGGGAACCAAATGGTACTGTAAGCAGCAACAACACTGGCCGCCCTGCAATGGACGGGATCCAGAGCAGGGGAGTTCGACCAGCCCAGGTCGAGAAGAAGGACCCCAACTCCACCAGCAGCTAACAGCAAAACATTGTCTGCAACTTGCAACTCTGGTTCCCAGTCAGCCAGAGGAGAAGGTGGGCTTCTGATATAAGATTGCAAGGAATGCTGTAAGGCCTCAGCTTTGAAACTTCTCTGTGGCTCACAGTTAGAAAACACAGCTTATATTACAACCTTAGAACACATATACCTTCATGTGGACAACTTGAAAAGCTTCCCAAAATAATACTCACTCTGATAATGTCTATTCTCTTTGATTTCATTTTAGGACAATAATGATTGAGACCCTGCTATAGACTGAATTTCATCCCCCTCAAATTCATACATTGAAGCCATAACCTCCAATGTGACTATATGTGAAGACAGGGCCTTTAAGGAGGTAATTAAGGTTAAATGAGGTTGTAAAGGTAGAGCTCGAATCTGGTAGGACTGGTGTCCTTATAAGAAGAGGAAACTATGCCAGAGATGGCTTTCTCTCCCTACTCTTGCACAGAGGAAATGTCATGTGAGGACCAGCAAGAAGGCAGTCGTCTACAAGCCAGAAAGAGAGCTCTCACCAGACACCAACCCTGCTGGCACCTTGATCTTGGACTCTGCACCTCCAAAACTGTGAGACAATAAATTTCTGTTGTTTAAACTGCTCAGTCTGTGGTATTCTGTTATGGTTGCCTGAGCTGGCTAATACAAACCCCCTGAGTTGATTTAATGACCCTCAAAAGTTTGAAAAAACTATTATGATGGAACAGACCACTGGGTCAGGATTCAAGCTTTCTTTGACAGCAGCTCCTAATAATAGCTTCCAGGCATGTGTAGAAGTGGTTTGCTGTGATGCAGACCCTACATTGTTTGGAGTTCATATTAACTCTATACATCTGAAATCATCAAATATCTTAAAAATTCACTTAAATTTTTTAGAACTTTTTTTTCCACCTTGCTCCTACACCCGTTAAGGTGACAACATGATTATTACCCACATGTATAAAAACTGTTCCTTTCAAGTTTCCTGAGTTACCCTTATTGTGGTATTCCAAGATTTGTCTCCTCTATCCATGCCCTTCAGAATTTTACAGACTTTGATCACATCATATTATATGTGGAGGCACTAGTAACTCAAGCTTTCCAGGCACAGAAACCTGAGTTCAAGTCCTGGCTCTACCACTTACCAGCTGTGTGACCTTGCACATCTCACTTAACTTCTCTGTGCTTTACTCATCTGTAAAATAAGGATGATAATAGTTCCCACCTCACAGGATTGTGGTAAGAATGAAATGAGGTAATGCCTAAAGCACAGCAGCTGGCATATAGTAAGCGCTCATAAATGTTAACCATTTTTGTCACATCATCATCACCTGGGTGTTTCTTTCCTGATTAAGCTGGCCAGGCTCTTGTGGTCTCTCTTAACACGGGAGTAACTCCTTTTCTCTGGGACCTTCTCAGGACACCTAATAGGGCTTTACCTCTCCTGAGGTGCTGCCAAAAGTATGGCAAACTGAATGTCAAGTGAGAACCCAACATCATTCTATGTACGGGTGAAGATTATTCTCTTTAGTTTCTAGTTCCCATCCTGATAATGCTTAACATTTTGCATAATCTATAGTGACTCCAAAATCTGTTTCCCAGAATAAAAGCAGCAGCTCATGGCTCAACACTGCATATATATGTTGGATTATTTATTTCTCACTGATCACACTGGTACTGAGATGTCAGTTTCCTGCTCACTCCTCTGGCACTGTGGACTCTTCCCATCATTTATCCCCATCAGCCTGGCATTGTACTATCACCTTCTTCCCGACTATAAAAACATTCAGTAAAATGGGTCCAGTGTTAATCCTTGGAAAAAAACAACTGTTAACTACTTTTCCATCAGAGAAGTATGAATTATCACAACACTTTCCTTCCTCTCTTATGATGATTGCTCCAAAAAAAACCAGTTCACCTGAATGCCTATTACATGCGAGGCACTGTGTCAAGGTGCATCTTTACCAAGATACCTGTTTCTTCCCTCAAGAAGTTAAGTGTAGCAGGAGAGAAAGACATGGAAACAAATTCATACAATATAATATAACACATGCAAAGTTCAAAGTGATGAAGAAATGTAGAAAAGAAAGTAATGAATTCTCTCCTGGAGTTCAGAGAAGATTTCACAGGAGAGATGACCTTTGAGCAAGGTTTTAAAGGATGAATAGGAGTTCACTGGGAGTTTGAGAAAGAGAAAGGTATCTCAGGCAGGGGAACAACACATGCTTAGGTACAGAGGTAAATGAGAATATGAAATATTAAGTGGGGTGGAGAGGGATGAGGAATGAAGCCAAGGAAAGGGCAAGGAATGGTCAAGAAGGTCACGTTCATGCATTTATTCAACAAATTTATACTGAGCACCTATGATGTACCAGGCTGTGTTCTAAGCCCTGGGGACACAGCAGTGAACGGAAAATACAAAAATCCCTGCCTCTGCAATGCTGATATGTTAAGGAACTTGGACTTTATTCTCTAAGCAGGTGGGGTTTTAAGCTGGGAAGGTACAAGGTGAAACTTGACTTTTAAAGGATCCCTCTGGGGATAATGCAGGGGAAGGATTTAAGAGAGGCAAGATTAAAGGCAGGAAGTCCAGGTGGGAGAGGATGAGCGATGACGTGAATTAAAGCCACGGCTGTGGAGGTGGAGAGGAGGAGAAAGGTTTGAGAAGTAAAATTAATAGCACTCGATGACCACGTTGGGGAGGAGAGAGTAGGGAAAGAGAAGATTCTAAATGACACTGATTCTGGGTTAGCTGACTTGGTGGGTGACGGTGGAATAAACCGAGGCAGGGAACACAGGAGGAAAAGCAGGAGCAGGATGGATGAGAAGGTCGGTTTGGGTTTTACGATGTTTGAGGCAGGCTCAGAGCATCCATGGGGGAATATCTGGGTTAGACAGATAAATCTGGAGCTCAGGGAAAGAAGAGAAGAATACAGTTTTGAGAGTCCTCAGCAGATTGGAGTGGTTGCTTTAACTGAGGTCTGGCTCTCCCCTAAGCACCCTGCTTCCCTTAACCCACTGCCTTGACACCCTGGATCAGGGGAGGGTGGGTCTTCCTTGTGCTTCACTGTCATCTCCAGACCACTGTCCCTCCCTCCTTCCTTAAAAACCCTAAGATCTTTCGGAGCTCATCCCATCAGATGATACTGCTACCCATCCTTGTTACAGTTATCCAGGAGCCCCTAGACCATCCCCTCACTCCTTGGAGATTTGATCACATTGCCTTCAGACACAACTCCTGGCATAATTCTTGGTGTGAATACTAAAAATGACGCTTGCAACACCCTGGCCTCTCTGTTCCCGGACCTCCTTTCTTCCAAAGACCTTATCCTCCACTCCACCTCAGCCACCCAATCCTAGACAAAGAGCTCTCAACTCTGCCTGCATATTAGAATCATCTGGGAAGCTTAAAATGAAAATAAATACTGATGTCCAATCCCCATCCCAAGCTAATGGGTGGGGTGGGACCCAAGCATCATATTTTTAAAGCATCCTTCCCAGTCTAATGTACAGACAGGGATGAGAATCATGGCCCCATACCTAGATATTGCCAATAACTGTACTCACTCCATAACCCACATTTCAAGCGCTCCACTTTCCAATCACCGTTTTATATCTTTCCAGCTCACCCCGTAGGTGTTCCTTCTCTACTGGGATGTCCAAGCCATGGACTATACTGCCATTTTACTGCCCTTCCCCTCCTCGAGTTCTCATTCCCCTCCTTCCCCAGCTGAGTGCCTATAGCCCATCAATGAAACCACTCCTTTGCATATACCCTCAGCTGCCTTGGTCCACTATCTCCCTCTATCTGCATTCATCTAGTTCAATATAACCCTCTGCCTATTCTGTAGGTGAAACAAGGCAAGTTAACATCACTGGAAAAAAATGCACAACTCTGGTCCGGTCTCACTTTAAATCAATCCAACCATCACCATCTGACTACTATAATATCAAAAGAGCCCTTGGTTCTGCCCAAGAATCCTAAGTATTTCCCTGGTTCATTCACTCTCCCACTCTTCTCAGTGACTATTTCATACCTTCCCTCTGCTCAAATCTCCCCCCCCCTCCTACCCCTTCCTCATTGTCAGCTGCTGTCCTTGCTTCTTATTTCATTGAGAAGGTGGAGCAAGCAAAGAGAATGCCTACATGGTCCCAGCCACCCCCCAACCTCCAATATGAACACATCTAATCCGCTTTCACTCCTGTTACTATGAATGAATTGTTCTCCCTCCCATCCAAGGCGAGACCATCCCTCCACTTATACATGGGACCCCCATCTCTCCTCTATCTATCCATTGTCCCTCACTCTTCCATTATCATTTATCTTCCTCTCTCCTGGATCATTCTCATCAGTAAATAAATGCTTTTAGATCCTCCACCTTAATAAAAACCTTAACCTCATATGCCCCTTCAGCCAGGAAGCATTTCTTTGTTCCCTTCACAGCAAAATTTCTTGAAAGAAGCATCTATACTCACTATCTTCACGTCTACGTCTGAGTTCTCTTTTAAGCCTACTCTGTTTGGTCTTTTGTCCACCACTTCATTGATACTGCTCATCAGTGACCTCTCCATTACTAAACCCAATGATCAGTTCTCAATCTGCCTATACACAGTACTGGACATAGTTGATTTCTCCTTTTTCTTGAAACATTTTCTCCTCTTGGCATCTATCACTCTTTCTTGATTCCCTCCTACCTCACTGGCTGCCCCTTCTCAGTTTCCTTAGCTGGTTCCCCTATTTTCCTGACCTCTAAATGTTGGGTCAGGGCTCAGTCCTTAGATCTCTTGTCTTCTCCTTCTAGATCTATAGGTTCATGGAACATACAGATTTTAAATTCCATGGACCCATTAATGACTCCCAAATTTATAACTCAGCTCTGATTTCTCCCCAGAACTCCAAACATATAGATGTAATTACTTACTGCACGTCTTCAATGGGATATCCAAAAGGCACCACAAACATAACATTTAAGTCAATCACTCAAGCTAAAAACCTTAAGGTCACCTTTAATGCCTCTTTTTCTCATACCACTTATATAAGTCATTAGCAAATCTGGTCAGCTCTACCTTTCAGAGACAGTATAGTCCTAATCCAACCACATCTCACCTCTCTACTGCTACCACACTGATTCAAGGAGCACAGCTCTCACCTGGGTTATTGCAGTTACCTCCTAAACGGTCCTGCTGCTCCCACCTATGCTCCCCTATAGTCAATGCTCCCCTCTGGTCAACAGGAGAGCAAGAGGCCCACTTAGGAGGTGACAGCACACAATACCCAGAGGGATCCTTTTAATATATGTCATCTCAAGTCACTCTCTGCCAAGACCCTCTAGTGGATTTCCTTCTAAGAGCAATATTCAAAGGCCTTCTCATGGCCTTCAACACCCTCCCCAGTCTGCCCTCACTCAACCTCTCTGACCTTATCCCCCACCACTCTCTGCCTTGCTCACTCCACTCCAGCCACACCAGCATCCTTGCTGTTCCTTTCATTCACTTGCCAAGTGTGATCCTGCACCTGGGCCTTTGCACCTTTCTCTTCCCTCTGCCTGGAATGTTCTCCCTGATATCTCTACAGTTTGCTCACTTAAAGGCAACCTGTTAGAAAGGCCTTCCTGGTCAACACTAAATAAAACAGCATCCCCTTCACTTTCTATCAACTTTGTCCCTGCTTTAGTTCTTCTTCATACTATATATGTACTTATTGGTTTATTGTCCGGCTCCCTATGCTAGAATATCAGCTCCATGAGGACAAAGACTGTCTTCTGTTCACTGCGATGAATAGTCCCTGGCATATAGGAAGTGCTCAGTAAATATCCGTTAAATGAATGAATGAACAGGAATGATAAGATGTTGAAGAAGCAAGGCAATGGTGGAATGCTGACACACTGACATTAAATGACCCTATGATGAGGCTGAAAAGGAATGGGCAGAGGTAAGAGCAATGGGTACTTGTAGTGTCAGAAGCCAGGGGAGGAAAGAATTTCAAGAAGGAAAGATCAGAGTTAACTACCAAGAGTAGTCAAGAAAGATAACACCTGAAAATCACTCCCTGGATCGGCCTTGGAAATGTAGAGCTGACCTCGTGACAGTAGTTTCAGGGAAGGGGGAGTTGGTGGTAGTGTCAGAGCACAGTGGGCTGAGAAAAGATTGGGAAGTAAAACAGTGGAGGTGGCCGATATAGATGAACTTTTCAAGAAGCAATGGCAGGTGCTGGAGCTGGGGATGGGAGGTCCAGGGGAGGAGAGATTATAGGAGGACCATGTGCTTTGACAGTGTCTGTTAGTGTCAGAGATGAGCAATGTGAACACAGAACTACTGTAACAGCCTCCTGACCGTCTCCCTGCCCGCGTCTCCCATCTCTGCACCATCTTGTGCTGAGGCCAAATTAATCTCTCCTGTCCACTCCCAAGCTCTGAAACTACTAAAAATTCTCCTGTGCCTACAGATAGAAACCCACATTTTATCATTTAAGCTTTTCCATGATCTGGCTACAATTTCTCCCCATGTCTTCTCTTCTTACCTTCAGATGCCACTTTTTTTTTAATTGAAATATAGTTTGATTTGCCATATTATGTTAGTTTCAGGTGTAAAGCAAAGTGATTGTTATATGTATACATATATTTTTTTTCAGATTCTTTTCCATTATAGGTTATAACAAGATACTGAATATAGTTCCCTGTGCTATACGGTAAGTCCTTGTTGTTTATCTCTTTTATATATAGCAGTGAGTACTCAGATGCCACTCTCATAAAGCCTCTCTGACCTACCAGTAGGAAGCCAGTTCTGCTTCTGGACTACTGTGAAACTCACACCTCCATCTGTCTTCCAGCCCTAGTACCTTTCTACCACACGGTGCCATTTACACACCTCTTAACTCCTCTAAGACACCATCATTTCTTTGAGAGCTGGAGCCACATCAGACTTATCTTTGTATCTTCACAAGGAAGGTGCTCAAATATTTGAGCAAATAAAGGAATAACCAAACAAATCAGTCCTACTCTGTGCCTTGGCACTTGGAATAAATGTAGCCCAGAGCCAGGTGAACCGAATCAACACCTGGCGGACAACAGGCATGGCAAGCGGCTGGGGTGGCTGCCTTGCCCCAGACCCCTGTAGCTGGAAAGCTGCCTCTACAGATGGACAGATGGACTTGAATGAGGGTGACGTACAGCTGAATTACTATTTCTTGATACTTGTGCTTACAGGCAGAGGGGTTGACAGACAAAACCAGTGCACTGAAATCCTCTGTCCGCTTGTACTGCCTTCACAGTTTGTTTTATGAGTGAAACGAAGCCAGCCAGGGTTGCTAGTATTAGCTGTGACATTTACCAGCTCTGCATTCTTAAGAAACTCACTAAACCCTCTTGGGTCTCAGTTTCTCCACACTTCTTCTACCTAACTCATGTGGCATTATGAAGGGCTGATGGATGGGAAAGGGGGACACAGTCTGTGAAGTGCTACTATATACACGGAAATTAGATTTCAACAAGTTCCCAGAGTGTAGTCACTGAAAACAGCCACTACCTTTTACCTGCTGGTTAAGCCACTGTCTCTGAGGACCAGAAACCGTACTTTCAAGTTTTTCAAGTCAAGTTTTAATCAGACATACAGAGCATTCTTGATTTTTTAAAAAATGAAATTTAGATGCAGGAATGAAGTAATCTTTCATTAAAAACTGTAAAAATGAAAAAAAAGAAAGAAATTAAAAGTCTCCAGACAGACTCAGTTTTCCTGGGTCTCTCCTATGTGTTCATGTTATTAAATTTTTGTTTGATTTTCTCCTGTTTAAAAAGTCTACCAAAGGATACAAGAAATTTACTCACATGAAACCAAATTCAACTCTAAAATATTCTCCAGTAAATCACACCATCAACCACAGCATGTTAACTGAGTGTCTACATGGGCCAGGCACCATGATTGACACAAAGTAGGATAAATTTCCTACCTGTATAGAACATGTTCTCATATGTGAGAAAAAATTCTGAAAACCTTTTCATTTGGTCCTCAACCCTGTGAGAAAGGCAAGGTGGGGGTGATTATCTCCTGAACAAAAAGGGTTCAAAGAAATGTCATGATTTAACCAAAGTCTCTCTGCTGGTTAGTGGAAGAGAATGGGTTCTTTCCATGTCTCCATACTGCACTCAACATGCTTATACTCTAGTTGCAGAGGTAAAAGACAAACATACGTGAAGAGGCAATGCCCTGCACACAGCAGGTGCTCAATTAATACCTACTGGTGGTGGTGGCAGTGATAACGTGGTGATAACAGTGGCGGTGGTGATGATGATGGTGATGATGATAATAGTGACAATGCCAGTGATGAGGATGACAGTGGGAGACCAGAAGGCACACAAGTGTGTGCTAAATGAGTGGCAGAGACGATGGAGGCTCATGGAGCTCACCTGAGTCCTCTCCATACCAGTCAGTCTGCACATCCATCATGGAACTCATGGCTGCTACTTCTGCACCACCTGGTCTTCCCTCCAAACTCCGAGAAAAGTGCTGGTCCGCGTCCTCTTTGCTCTGGATGGCACTGTGGCGCAGGAGCGCCTCCAGGAATTGCGTCACATGGTAGTTACTGTAAGCCAAGTCGACCGCCTGGCCTCTGGGCAAACCCTCCTCCCCGTGGGCCAGGCTCAGCGGGGCAGTACGCTGCTGCAGCTGTCCGCCCACCTCCACCTCCACTCCCTCGGCATCGAACTCCACCTTGGGCTCCATCTGTTTGGGTCGAATGGAGCGGTCGCTGTCCACTGAGCCACTGCCCTGGCTGTCTTTCCCCACCAGTGCCAGAGGGTGGCAGCCTCTGCAGTCACCACGGGGGGACTCTCTTGGCCGATCCACACTCTCTTCCCCCTCGGCTGGAGAGACCAAGCTCTTGGTCTCACAGGAGGTCCCTTCCCTGCCTGAACTGGGGCTTCCACTCTCCACCCGGTGAGCCGCTGCTGCCGCTGCCGCTGCCGCTGCCGCTGCTGCCACCGCTGCAGCCACAGCGGCCTCCTTCTCCATCTTTCCGCAGATGTCTAGGGATGATCTGATGTATGTCTTGCAGAAGTTCACCACGTCGTTCATCTGCAGGTAGCTGGCAGCCGACATAACTTCAATCACGTTCTCCCCACACAAATCCAACTTTCCAGAATAGAGGAAGTCTAAGATGGTGGAGAAGGCGTCGGAGGTGACGATGTCCAAGGAGGCGGTGCTGTGCCGCCCGCTGTCCTGGATGTAGTGAATGAGCAGGGCTCGGAAATAGCCGCTGTTGGCAAACAAGATGTTCCTGTGGGCCTTGAAGATCCGCCCTTCCACAATGATGCTGCAGTCACAGAAAAAGTCCCTCTGCCGCTGTTCATTCAACTCCCCCAAGAGCTTGGCGTAATAGGATTGCATCTCCATTTCTCCACCAGCTGCTGCGCTTGGAGTAACCTGGATCTCTGCCAAGATTTTTTTTTTTTCAGTTAATTCACAAATCCCAACCTTACAAATAAGATGTTCGTTTTTTGTTTGTTTGTTTTGTTTTGTTTTTCTTTTAATTCTTCCAAAAACCCTGGTTGAGTAATGTCTTTATAATATGGGCTGTTTGGGATCTAACAAAAATCAAAGGTTGTCTAACTGGGTTAACTGATGAAAACAAGAAAAGTAACTATTCCTAACTGTACATGGGTGCAGTACTTAGTATTTTACATGGATTCTTTCAATGAATTTTTATAAAAACCCTACGAGTAAGTACTAATATTATACGTTACAATACTGTACTTATTAATACTGTACTTTTGAGACTCAGAGAGGATAGATGATCCAGCTGCAAAAGAGCCAGGACTCAAAACCTCCAGAGTTCATGCTCTTATAAATTACATTCTACTTTCTTCAAGGCTCAAAATATAAATAATACCTGAATCTAAGAATTACAGTCTCCAGGTGAGTCTCCAGCATCCCAATACAGAACTTAGAGACTGGCAAATACAGTCTCAGCTCACACCCATTACCATAAGTCTGTGGAAACATTTAGTGGATGCTTGGGCTAGCCAGCATGCATTCTCCATTCTTATGGTTTTAGTGCCCTTTTTGGCTTTGGTGGAATCATCCTTGGCCCCAACCACAGCCAACGTGCTTTACATAAAGCTGGTGCCATCCCCAGGCTCCGGACGTGTAAGAGGTAACATAGGCTAAAACCATCAACACATCTTACCCTCTGACCACCGTGACTGGCTCAGAGATGGCCATGTGACTTGGTCAGAGCCAATGAAAAGCAATGAAATGTTTGCTGGGGTCTCCAAAAAAGAGCGCTCTCTACTCTGTGGGCATGTGGGATGTGAGGGATGCTGCTGCCACACCACAAGGGGAACCAGCCTAACACAGATGACAGCCCAGCTCAAGCAGGAGCAACAGATGGAGCCCAGGGACACCATCTGAGCCCCAGCTCATGCTGTGCCAGAAGCCAATTGAGTCCCTTTTTGCTTTAGCTGGTCTGAGTTGGATTTTCTATCTCTTACAACGGAGACACTCCTAATTGATTGACTCCACGACCCTTGGTTCTCTCCTCTGTATTTTTAGTCCTGGACCTTCTCTGTCAGTGGACTATAAGCCATTTGAAGGCATGAGCCATGTCTTACTTCATAGATTTCCCCCACAGCCCCTGGCAGAGTGCTTTGGACAAAGATGGTTTGCTAAATACAAAGCAATACTCCTTTCTTACCTGCTAAGTAGAACAAGTATAAATCAAGTTTAAAATCCATCTGCTAATGAGGAAGACAGAAGCTGACCTTCCCCGAGCTCTCCTCTCCATCTTTTCCCATCACACAAACCACGTAGCCATCCATCAACTTACCCCTTTTATTTACTGACCCACTGAGCTCTGAGAAGTTCCTACATCTTCTCCCTCTATCGGAGTCCCAAAAGGCCTAGTTAGAGCTGCCAACCACAGCTAACAACTCTTCAGCACTCTTTCTTTCTACAAATGGAACACAACAATTACCTCATCTAACAGAAATGAGGCACCTCCACCCCCCAGAAAGACTCTTTCCACTGGCCAAATAGATCCCTCAAGGCCTATGTACTAACCGAACAGACTTTACTCATAAAAGACCAACAACAACCTCATTAAATAGCAATTTACACCTACTTTACACATATTTATAACAAGTGATGCATTAAGTTTAGAAGCTAGAGAACCAATTAGGGAAAGAAGTAGAGGAGCCTCTCTAAGCAAGTAAACTGACAAAAGTGAGAACTGACAGCTAGGAAAAGGTAAAAAAGTTATAAAAAACAGACCTAGAAATTTTTTCAAAATATCAGCCTGAGGCCACTTGGCTAAGGGTATTAAATGCTCCTACATATTCAAAATGGCCTAAGGACATCACTAAATTATAGCCCAGGGCTATAATGGATGGGACTAAGTCATCAAGATGATTCTTTTTATATTCATTTTAGACTCAAGGAAGTTATAATTTTGGGAATTTTTTTTTCATCCAAAGTAGTTAAAATTAACATTTTCGTTCAGAAAGGAAGAGAACTGTCAGATATCTGAAAAACTCTACTCTTCCCAAATAAATCAGCTCTGAAAGTTTTCACAGGACTAAGATTTCACTGTCATTCTCACCTCTTCCAGCCACTCTAAACCTTCCTGGCTTTGGCAATCAAAATATTAAGGGGAAAACAAGACACAAGAGAATGCTACATTTAAATACCACATTCTGTTCTTCCTCAGAACTGAAAGAAAACCTATCAGACTGGTAAAATCACATTTTTCAATGTAATAATATCCACTGTTGATGGAACTGTCATTTGGAACACCATTTTAGAGGGGAATTTGGCAATATTTATCAAAACTTAAAATGTACACATCTTTTGTCCCCAAAATTTCACGGCTAAAAACTTACCCTTTTGAATGTATTCCCAAAAGTACATCAAGTCAAAAGTACAGAGATGTCCATTGCACGAGGTTTTTGTTCAAGTGCAAAAGTAGAAACAATCTGAATGTCCACCAATAGGGGACAAGTTAAATCAATGAGGTACATTCACACAGTGGAATACTATGCAACTGTGCATTTAATGAGCTAGAGCTGTCTGTGTTCATATAAAAAAGTCACCAAGATATATTAAGGAAAAAGGCAAGATGCAAAACAAAATGTACAGTATGATCCGATCTATGTACATGTTTTTGCTGGTATATGTAAGAATTTTTTTCTGGAAGGTTTTATGAGCAAGAGTTAACAGCAGATATCCTTGAAGAGAGGGACTAGGGATAAGAGGTGTGTGGAAGGACCTTCATTTTTCATTTATAAACTTTCTGTCCTGTTAGGATCTTTTACTGTGTGCATATATTGCTTTTTTTTTTTTCCTTTCCTTTTTAGCAAAGAAGAAAAAGGAGGCACAGAGGGATAAGGAGTTGGTAAATCAGGGAGATAAATACCTAAGTAGGCCCAATACTTCTTAACTTGTAGAATGGTCTTATTTACAGGGCCTCCGCCCAGGTACTTGCATTTTTTCACTGGAAGACACTCCTTTCCAGCAATAGTACCCAAAACCCATTTCCTCTGGCTTCCTCTCTGCAAACATTCTAGATTCTACCTGGTTGTATAAATAACCCCTGACTTTGCAAAAGTCTATCCACATACTTTCTTCAAACCTTTCTCCAGTCCTGCATTTGGCATACAATGTGGAAGTATTTATTCACATCAATCCCACTTGCCTTCAGTGCTCTGCATCCCTGGCACATGCTGAGGCTCACCACTTCTCCTGGAAAGGAAGCTTTTAGGGTACACTGCTCCCAGAAGCACATTTATCCACATTCTGGCAGTGACACTCCCAACCTTCTCACGGTTCCAATTCAACGGTTACTGGCTACAAGCAATGCCTGACACAAGGAAGATGCCAGGAATAGAAAAATGAACCAAGTACAGCTCATGTCCTCCAGGAGAGGGCAGATGCCAACACTAGTACCTGCAACCAACTCCGACATTCCCCTGAGGGGATCTCAAGACTGTCTTCACTCCAGTGCCAAAAGCAGCTTTGAATTCCACCCACTCTTTCTGACAACACTCCTCAAGTATCACCAACAGGAGAATAATGGAAACCTGTTCATCAATTGTTAGCATGTACTGAGCGCTACTCCTCATGAAGCACTGTAAGAAATACTTTACAAGCATTAATTAATTTTAATCTCACAATAACTCAGTGCAGTAGATAAAATCATTATATCCTCTTTTTCAGAGAAGGAAATTGAGGTTCAGATTTACAGATAACACGCTGAAGCTAGGATTGGTACAGAGATTCGTTTGAATCCCAGAGGTGACATCCTTAACCACTATGCCAAATTGACTTCCCAAACCCTCCAGGAAACAGCGAGAAGGGCTGGGGAACTCACTCACTCCTTTCCCCAACGCACGGAGTGCTGGGGAACTACTCTGAAGAAGAGTTTCCACTTTCACAGAAAGTATTTCTGGGTCAACTGTACCTTTGATTCACCAGCTAAACTGATCGCAAGACAAGGGGATCCTTCCCCATCCGGAGCCAGACGACCCTGCAGAAATCACCAGAAGCCGTTACTGTACATGCTCTTTGGCCCCCGAGGGTGAGAACCGAGGCCTTGCCCCTCCCATGGCTTCTCCCGGACAAAGTGACCATCGCTGCGACGGTCACTGCCCCAGCGACCTGGCGCCATCAGAATGAGCCCTTGCGACCTGGCGCCATCAGAATGAGCGCGTGCCCATACCACCCGCTGGACGACGCCCGGGGTAGGGGGCAACCCAATGTCAGGGAAGGAGGGGAGGGAGGGGGTCGGTCATCGAGTGAGGGTTCGCCCGGCTAGGTCCGGGGATTCGCCAGGGCAGGATGGTCCGAGAGAGGCCGACCGAGGCGGAACATCCCTGCCCGCTGCCCACCCCGGCCCCCTCCCCGGCGCCCCGAATCCTCCCCAAGCCAATGAAAGCGGCAGCGTAAACCCGCTTCTCAGCTCTCACCTTCCAGCGGGTTGCAGCCCCGCCGCCGCCGAGCTACGCGCACCGACACGCCCCCCTTTCATTCACTGTCGCCCCCTCCGGTGAGAGGCTGGGCAGCCGACTAATCATGGGTGCTCCTGGGCTGAGGAAGGCGGGCCCTTGGGCCAGAAGGTTGGTCAATGGCTCTGGCGCCCCCTCCAGAGGATGCGCTCTGAAGGCTCCAGTTCTCGCGGGGTGATGGGAGTTGTGGTCTCAGCGTTCATTTTTCGGGCAAAGATACAGTGGACAAAACTACAAGTACCAAGATGCCAAAAGGGGCAAGGACCAGCGCTTGTAAAAGGCTGGAGCTCGGTTCGGTCTTCTGAGTCCCACTTGAGGAACCTGCGAGGTAACGGTCTCTTTGTCCAAAGAGCTAAAAGCACGTCGTGCATATTAATACAGCCTGGAGAGTAAGAGCTATGACCTGTCAGTCCGCACACATTTTACAACTGCCAACGCTCTCCGCAAAAATTCTGGAAATGAGTGAAATGGTTTAATGTACTCAACAGGTTTTTCTTGAACACCCGCAATACTCTTCCCTTGAAAGGATTTCAGGTTTATATATACAAGTGAAACTGTTAAACAGCAGTACTGACATGTTCCAAGTAACAATACAGGCACGTTCTGGGACGGTTGTGAAATAGACAAACCAGGTTACTGCTCTCAGAGAGTTTAGTTCTAATGAAGGGTGTATTCGTTTCCTAGGGCTGCTGTAACAGAGTACCACAAACTGGCTTAAACAACAGAAATTTATTGTCTCACTAATCTGGAGGCTAGAAATCCAAAATCCAGATGTAGACAGGGTTGGTTCCTTTGAAGGAAGAATCTGTTTCAGGCCTCTTTCCTTGGCTTGTAGATGCCCATCTTCCTGTTCATACACGTCTGTGTTCAGACTTCCCCTTTTTATAAGGACACCAGCCACATTGGATTAGGAGTTCACTGTACCCCAGAACCACCTCATCTTAACTAATGACATCTGTAACAGCCGTATTTCCAAATAAGGTCACATGCTGCAGTACTGGGCGTTAGGATTTCAACATAGGAATTAGGGCAGTGAAAGGGGACACAATTCAACCCATATCAGGGACAGATGGCCAATAAATAAACAGATAAGTTAAAAAAGGAAATAGGTAAAGTACATGGCAAAGAGTTAAAACAGGGTGGCGAAGCAACAAAGAATGATTCGGTGGCTAGGTTAGGTTGAAGGTCATGGATGGCCTCTCTCAGTTGGTAACATTCCAGCTGAGACCCTAACTAGAAGAAGTGAGCCAAGCTAAGATGAAACAGAAGTGCATTCCAGGCAGAGGAAGAGTTAGTACAAAGGCTCTAAAACAGAAACAAGAGGATGACCCCTGGAGTGAGGGGGTGAATGACAGGCAGACCAGCTTAATGGGCATGCAACCTGTGCGATTCTACGGAGCCCCACTCTCAGAAATGCCCCATGCTTGGTTTAATGTTCTGCTGCCTTAATTGCCCTTTTGCGATTCTTAATAATTGTTGAACAAGGACCACTATATTTTCACTTTGTACTGGGCCCCACAGATTATGTAGCCGGTACAGGTGACAGGAAATGTGAATGGATAGAGAAGCAGAGGCCAGATCACCTAGGGATTTGTAGGCCAAGTTAAGGGGTTTGGAGTTTTTTGTCTGTTTTACATGGGATGAGATACCTTTGAAGGAACTTAAGCAAGGGAGAGATATGATCTGATAGTAGCGGTCACAGTAAAAGATGCTAATCGGTGGGGTTAGGGTAGAGGTGGTAGAGATGGAGAGGGCCGGGTTAGAATATATTTTAGAGCTTGTCAATGACTAAACTGCAGCTCACTCTAAAAATAACTTAGATAATTTAGATAAAGATAATTTAGGAGGTAAGATGTCAGCCAAACATCATTGTACAATCCATCAGAGAAAAGCAGTTTATTTATCCCTTGCAAAAGCAGACACCCAGAGAAGGACAGCAGCAGTTACATCTTTACTCTCAGGGTGCCTCTCCTTGCCACCCAGTTCCCAATGACCAGCTCAGGACCCAAGGATGTTTGATCCTCATGGCAGTGGAGAAGTCATCAGCAGGGAGGCTTCTCCAAGCTCAGCCTCTCATATCTTCTAACCTGGGAAGTCATGTAATTGGTGCCTTAACCTTAATTACAACCATACATGAAACTCACCCTGTGTTAGTAATTCTACATTTCCTGCATCCAGTATCCAAGTTTAAGGTATCAAATTTTATGTCTGTGACACATATGCCCTGTGCTAGGTAACTTAATAATAGTCCAGGCTACTAAAATAAAGGGGCTTTTAAGACATGGAAGCAGGGGCTTCCCTGGTGGCGCGGTGGTTGAGAATCTGCCTGCTAATGCAGGGGACACGGGTTCGAGCCCTGGTCTGGGAAGATCCCACATGCCGCGGAGCAACTGGGCCCGTGAGCCACGATTACTGAGCCTGCGCGTGTGGAGCCTGTGCTCCGCAACAAGAGAGGCCACAATAGTGAGAGGCCCACGCATCGCGATGAAGAGCGGTCCCCGCTCGCCGCAACTAGAGAAAGCCCTCACACAGAAACGAAGACCCAACATAGCAATCAATCAATCAATCAATCAGTCAATCTTTAAAAAAAAAAAAGACATGGAAGCAACCTAAATGTTCATCGACAGATGAATGTATAAAGAAGATGTGGTATATATACAATGAAATATTACTCAGCCATAATAAGGAACGAAATAATGACATTTGCAGCAACATGGATGGACCTAGAGATTAACGTAGTAAGTGAAGTAAGTCAGACAGAGAAAGACAAATATCATATGACATCACTTATATGTGGAATATAAAAAAATGACACAAATGAACTTATTTACAAAACAGAAAGAGACTTACAGACATAGAAAACAAACTTACAGTTACCAAAGGGGAAAGGTGGGGGGGAGGGATAAATTAGGAATTTGGAATTAACAGATACATACTACTAATAGAAATAAAAGCAAAAATTTTAAAATGGGACCTAATCAAAGTTACAAGCTTTTGTACAGCAAAGGAAACCATAAACAAAATGAAAAGACAACCTACAAACTAGGAGAAAATATTTGAAAATTATGCGACCGACAAGGGCTTAATCCAAAATATACAAACAGCTCATACAACTCAACAACAAAAAAAAACCCAATCAAAAAATGGGCAGATGATCTAAGTAGATATTTCTCCAAAGAAGACATACAGATGGCCAACAGGCACATGAAAAGATACTCAACACCTCTAATTATTAGAGAAATGCAAATCAGAACTGCAATGAGGTACCACCTCACACAAGTCAGAATGGCCATCATTAAAAAATCTACAAATAACAAATGCTGGAGAGGGTGTGGAGAAAAGGGAACCCTCCTATATTCTTGGTGGGAATGTAAATTGGTGCAGCCACTATGGAAAACAGTATGGAGCTTCCTCAAAAAAACTGAAAATAGAATTGCCATATGATCCAGCGATCCCACTCCTGGGCATATATCCAGACAAAACTATAATTCAAAAAGATACATGCACCCCTATGTTCACAGCAGCACTATTCACAATAGCCAAGACATGGAAACAAACTAAATGTCCATTGACAGATGAATGGATAAAGAAGTTGTGGTACATATATAAAAAAGAATGAAGTAATGCCATTTGCAGCAACATGGATGATCCTATAGATTATCATACTAAATGAAGTAAGTCAGAAGGAAAAAGACAAATACCATATGATATCACTTATATATGAAATCTAAAATATGACACAAATGAACTTATCTATGAAAAAAAAACCAGATTCACACATAAAGAACAGACTTGTGCTTGCCAAGAGGAGGGGAGGTGGGGGAGGGAAGGGTTGGGAGTTTGGGATTAGCAGATGCAAACTATTATATATATACAATGGATAAACAAAAAAGACCTACTGTATAGCACAGGGAACTATATTCAATATCTTGTAATAACCTATAAAAGAAAAGAATCTGAAAAGGACTATATATATATATATTTATATATATACATGAATCACTTTGCTGTATACCTGAAACATTGTAAATCAACTATGCTTCAAAAAAAGCTTTTTTTTTTAGCTTTTTTTAAAGGGGTTTTTTAGGGTGGCCTGAAAAGAGGACATTTCTGGCAATGAGGTATAAGAGATATTCTTATGATCCCTGGATTTGATTCAGTCTGTTGTGGAGCTCCTTGTCTCCAGACCAATAAAACCTTCAGAATTAAATACCCTGAACCTCAGTATATCATTCAGGGTTTAGCTGTAGGAAGCAGAAACCACCCTGGCTAGTTTAAACACAAAAGGGTTCATACAAGAAATTAGGTGACACCAATTCTTGAGAAGGCTAGAAAAGTGGACTCTGCAGGAATGACTCCAAACTATCCCACTAGGGTAGCTGCTACCTTTGCTGAAATCAGGAAGGAGAGAAGTCAGGAGGCCACCACTGTACCTGTTGAGTTTAACAACACACCTCTGTGACTGCAATCCAGGTACCACCACTGCCGCCAAAACAGCCTCTCAACCCACAAGGCTAGTGACTGGTACCCTGGAACCCGGCTGCAGAAACTCCTCACACCTCCACTGCCATGTTTGCCATCAGCAACAAGCAGCCGGAAGATGGACCCCACCTCACTTCTGCCTTCCAAATCTTGGCATGGCATTTTAGCTCTCCAGTTTCTGCAGCACAGGGACACTGGAGGGAGGTAAGAAAGGATGCTGAGTGCCAATCAACAATATCCAGCACACCAAACACCATGGATGGCACAGCACTGTGACACTGATTCTAAAACCCGGGAGCTACAAAGCCAAATAGAGAAAAACTCCCAAGTAACTATTTCCTACAGAAAATCAACTCTATCTTCCTAAAGAAACATGAAAAACCGATGCCACAGGCACCATTTGTTTCCCTTGCCATTTTAATCATTTTGATTAAAAATATAATAGGATATTTTGAGCTGCTGATTATTAGTTTCTGCCACACCAGAGCAATTGATTTAAGTATCAGGTATACCCCCCACTTTCTGGTAGCTAACAAGTTATTGAGTACTGTCTGATGTTACAAGTCTGCTTCTGTCAAGAAGTTGACCTCTTTCTGGAGTGCTGCAAAGGATACCTTCATGAAGACCTCTAGTGGTTATGGACAAACTGTGAAGACCCACAAGGTAACTTTTGCTCTATAAAAAAGGAAAAAAACAAATCCCCTACCCCTGACATCAGGACATATTCTGGCCTGATGGTGCCCTGTGGAAGCACTTGCTCCATCTGGATGGAGGGTCAGTGTCACGATGCCAGCCAGTTGCAAGTACCCAGTGGGGCAAGTACTTGACCCAATGTCCCAAGATCAGACATTGTAGACATTGACCCAGGTTCGGTCCTCACCGAACCACAACAGTCCTCCCACTAATACATGCACAGCGCCAGGGACCTTGTGCTTTACCCAGATGGGTGCCAAGTAGGGTGAGGAGCAGACTCCCTTTTAACGCATGTCAATGCTTTGCATAAAAACAGAGTAGGAGAGAAATGTGTGATGCCTCTTTTTCTGACCTGTGAGTATTCCTCAGGTGATGCCTGGTTAGGAATTATCAGCTGGCTAAAAACAACACTTTTCCTACCCTAAGTGGCCCAATCCATAGGCTGTGAAAAAGAGGTTTCTAAAAAGGTGGCATTCTATGATGATACCCAGCAGGCTTCTTCCCCAGGTCCCTTCCAGCTGCTTGCCTTCTCTATGGATGTTCAATTTCAAGGTGTTCAGTTTCCCAACTTGGTGCCATATGTATTGTGGATAGAGATGTACAGGGACCAACAGACGGATGCCTAGAGCTTGGGTACAATGAAATCACTGAACAGAGTCATAATAGGACAATATATATTCTCCCCAGACTGAATAAAGAATGACAATCATGGCTGCATGTTTAAGACCATGGAGTCCATATGGACATATCCAACTACCAGATTGTATACGTTAACTATATTTGATTTCTGTTTTGGGAAGATGGAAAAAGGCTATTTACTTTTTATTACAGAGATTTTTTGTTTTTTGGGTTTTTTTGGCCTCACCGTGGGTTTGTGGGATCTTAGTTCTCTGACCAGAGATTGAACCTGGGCCCTCAGCAGTTAAAGCGTGGATTCCTAACCACTGGACCGCCAGGGAATTTCCTGGAGAATTTTAATATACAAAGTACATTTGTTGTAAATATCCTGTATGGGATAAAGGAAGTTCCCTAATGGGAAGGAAATAGGACCTGCAACCCATTCCCTCTTTCTCCTGGGATCTAGGGGGAAAGAAATGTCTCTGGTCAAATCTTGTAAACATGCTAATAACTCATGCTCTTGGTAAACACATTAATAGTACTTACTAGCAGAAAAATAACAGAGAATCCTTATCTATGAAATGTTTTTAATAGGATATACCTGCCCTGTCTAAACTGCTTACCGTATATAACCCTGGAATTTATGAATTTATGGGGAGCGTGGAGAATGGGAATATAAGCAGTGTAATTAATCAGATATAAGATGGAGGTGTTCCAGAACCAAAATAATCCCCTCTGTGTAAGCAATGGCTTCCTACACATTGCTCAGAACAAACCTCACCTGTTAAATCTGAAACTAGGACACAGCTTATTGTTAGAGAGGAGGGACACTCTCTCTAAACAGGGAGCTGCATCTGACAGTATTGGACTTCTCCAAGGGAAGAATACTTTGCCTATGCTTTGTAATTGCTTTTATCCTTTAGATCATTAGTCTAGCATAGGGTAAGAGCTATGACTTATGTGAGTCTGATTCAACAATTCAATTCCTCTTATTACCACTCTTCAGTTTTTTTTTTTTAAATCATGAATAGATGTTGAACTTTACACTTCTTCTACCTTTATTGAGGTGAATGTATGCTTTTTCTCATTTAATTTGCAAATTAAATGAATTATATTAATTGATTTTTTAAATTGTCAAATGCATCTTGCATTCCTGGGATAAAATTAACTTGGTCATGATTTATTTCCTTTTTCGTAAATTGCTGGACTTGACTTGCTAGTATCTTTTTTTTTAATCTTTTCTTAAAAAATATTTATTTACTTATTTACTTATTTACTTACTTACTTACTTACTTACTTGGCTGCGCCGGGTCTTAGTTGTGGCATGCAGGATCTTCGTTGCCGCGTGTGAGATCTTCATTGTGGCATGCGAACCCTTAGTTGTGGCATGTGGGATCTAGTTCCCTGACCAGGGATGAAACCTAGGACCCCTGCATTAGGAGCGTGGAGTCTTAGCCACTGGACTACCAGGGAAGTCCCTTGACTTGCTAATATCTTGTTTAGGATTTTTGCATTCATATTTATGATTGAGATGGATCTTTAATTTTTATTCTTGTCCTATCCTCAGTTTTGGTTTCATGGTAATGTCAACTTCATAAAATGCCTTGGAGAATGTTCCCACTTTTTCTCTTCTCTGGAAGAACTTATGTAGGATGGTAATTACTCCGTCTCTGCACAGTCCACCTCTTTAGATACCAACATCTACACTCATTCTTCTTCCCAAACATCAAATATGCTCATCTCCTCCCTGACAGACCACCTAAAGTCCCATCCAGTTACTGCATCTCACTGAAAGTCTCTGTGTGATGTGCAGTCTTCTCTATCAAGTCCAGATGCAGAAAACATGATCTGCCTGTCATTCAACACTCCCAATATACAATGATAGAGAAGAAACAGGAAACCTGCAATTAAAAAAAAAACAACTATCGTTCAAAAAGAAGAGATTGTGAACCCCCAGAAGTCATGGCAATTGTCCAAGGCATTTATTGAAAGCTCTGGGGCAGGAATAGTGAGAATTCCCTGCACAGTCAATATTGTAAATTCTTGATGAGCTCATCAGCCAGCCAGCACCTGGATCTCTTCTCTGGAAGGATCTTCTTAGTCCATTGTTTTCTGTGTCCACATCTGAGGTGGGCATTGGAGAAAATGTCCTTCTTGGCAGCTGCCCAGCTTTTATTTTTGAAGTCTCTCGGCTTCAAACCCACCCTCAAAGCTCTGCTTCGTAATGCCAGAGCTGAGACTCCTGGAAAACACAGTTCTTTTTTGCCAGCTGCCAATAGCGGATCCCAGAGGGAGACTGCAGTTCTGGAACAGGGTGAAGGTGTATCCTTCTTCCTGTCTACTTCTTATTCCCTCCAGCATCACCCCAGCAATGATTTTTCACTCTGGCAGCTGCAGTTTGTTCCAGTAGCGGCGGTTGATTTGGGTTTGTACTTTTCTAACATTCAAGAATCTATTTCAGGGCTTCCCTGGTGGCACAGTGGTTGAGAATCTGCCTGCCAATGCAGGGCACACGGGTTTGAGCCCTGGTCTGGGAGGATCCCACATGCCACGGAGCAACTAGGCCCGTGAGCCACAACTACTGAGCCTGCGCGTCTGGAGCCTGTGCCCTGCAACAAGTGAGGCCGCGATAGTGAAAGGCCCGTGCACCGCGATGAAGAGTGGCCCCCGCACCGCGATGAAGAGTGGCCCCCAGCTTGCCACAACTAGAGAAAGCCCTCGCACGAAACGAAGACCCAACACAGCCAAAAATAAATAAATAAATAAATAATCCTTCCCTCTAAAAAAAAAAACTTAAAAAAAAAAAAAAAAGAATCTATTTCATTGTCCCCCTCTCAGATACCAGTGACTGCAAGTAGCTCCTCTTCTCAGAGGTCTGGGTTCCAGCCAGGGTTGCCAGACTTCACAAAGAAAAACACTGAACAGCAGAGAAATTTGAATTTCCGATAAACTACGAATAATTTTTAGTATATGTATGTCCCCTGTGATATTTGGGACATATTTACATATAAAATAATTCATTGTTTATTTGAAATTCAGATTTAACTGGTGTTTGGTGTTTTTCTTTGCAAAATCTGGCCACCCTAGTTCCAGCTTCTAAATTGAAATGATTCCACACTCTTCCCTGTGATGCCACAGCGGTATGGGTGGTAACTGCTTCTTCTTTTTTTTTTTTCAATTTATTTATCTATTTTATTTCTTTTTGGCTACATTGGGTCTTCGTTGCTGCACGCGGGCTGGGCTCTCTCTAGTTGCGCCGAGCGGGGGCTACTCTTCGTTGCGGTGCGCAGGTTTCTCATTGCAGTGGCTTCTCTTGTTGCGGAGCACAGGTTCCAGGTGGGCGGGCTTCAGTAGTTGTGGCGCACAGGCTCAGTAGTTGTGGCTCGCAGGCTCTAGAGCGCACGCTCAGTAGTTGTGGCGCACGGGCTTAGTTGCTCCGCTGCATGTGGGATCTTCCCGGACCAGGGCTCGAACCCATGTCCCCTGCATTGGAAGGCTGATTCTTAACCACTGCACCACCAGGGAAGCCCCGGTAACTGCTTCTTGAAGTTACTCTTTTTATGATACTTTAATTTCTTTTTGCCTTTTTGGTTCTCTAACATCTGCTTAACAATTATTTATATTAAATGCTCTCTTTTAAAATAACTGATATGTTTTCTGTCTCCAGATTGGATCCTAACTGATAGACCAGTGCAGCCCACTTCCTGGTGATGTAGATTCCAGGACCCAGGAATGGCCTCAAATACAATCCCTCAAAAACTTAGTAGCTTCTAGTCTCTTTGCTTCCGGTAAGGTTGCTTCCATATGTAAACAAACAACTACAGCCCAAACTCTCCTCTAGAGTTGTTGGCTCTTTATTGCTGACCTCTGAGCTCTGCCCATCAACCCCTCTCTTAACTTAATGGCCACTGTCATAGAAACAATAGATGAGCTCATTTGTGAGGGCTGGTAGGTGAAAGATGCTTTAAAAAGGCCTTTAAGCCACAGTCTTATCTCCTTCTGAGGTAACCACTTTGCTGGCACCACCAATGGCCTGTCCAATTTGAGATACAGAAGCAGATGGCTTTTTCAGCTGTGCAAGGGATCAAATTATGGGGTTCTAGTCAATTTAGATTTCAGGCTTTAGGCAGAGTTCCTTCCTTAGTAAAGCTATGCTCCAATCATCTCTTCTTGCAAACTGGCTGGCTCTACTGTGAGTTCCTCTTTTCATCAAAGAAACACACCAACAATCTGAATTTTCCTACCACTGCCCCTAAAGCTACTGCCTCAGTTGGTTTATGATCTGCTCTCCAAGATAAGACAGGCAACATTGGGAATAAATATTTCACTTCTGTCACTTTATTTTTTTTTTAATTTTATTGAAGTATAGTTGATTTACAATGTTGTGTTAATTTCTTCTGTACAGCAAAATGACTCAGTTATACATATATATATTTCACTTCTGTATTAAAAAGTTCACCTTGGGAATTCCTTGTGACAGTCCAGTGGTTAGGACTCCACACTTTCAGTGCTGACGGCCTGGGTTCAGTCCCTGATGGGAAAACTTAAGATCCCACAAACGCACGACGTGGCCAAAAAAAAAAAAAAAATCACGTTTTCCAGCCTGCAAAAATCTGTTTCTTCACTGCCCCAGACCCTAACTCCTCCCTGATTCCACCTTCTCTAGGTTCTGTTTCCTGCAACAACAGATATGAAATTCTGATTAAAGTAGGAATTGTTATGTAATAGAGATCTGAAAAATCTATAACTTAAATTCTGGATTTAATTTTTCTAATGAAAAGAGAAGTCCAGAGGTAGGCAGCCAGGGCTGTGTAGTTCCATAAAATCATCAGGGACTCAGGTTCCTTCTGTTCTCCTGTCTGTCATCTAGCACACAGCTTTCATATTTAAGATTCCCTCAGAGGCCATAGGATAACTGCTGGAGCTCCAGTCATTAAAGCCAACCTCCAGGAAGGAAGAAGGGGAATGTAAAAGGGCAAAAGATATATACTAACTGAGCTAGCCCATCTTGTAAAGGAGTTTTCCTGGAAGACCTACCCAATAATTCCTACTTAGATTTTGTTAGCCAGAATGTAGTCACATGCCCACTCCTGTCTCCAGGAGAGGCTGGAGAATATAATTTCTTAGCTGGGAATATTGCTATCTCAGGATGGTGTTAGTAAGAAAGAAAGTGGGAAATGAATATTGGTAAGTACATCTCAGCTGGTGGGATCAGCATTGACAGGGGATACTAGAGTGTAGCCCACAAGCTACAAGCATCCCTCATGCTGTGGGCATCAGTAAGTATGTTTAAAGAAAGCATGGACAACCCACAAAAATCTGTTTTGATTCTATATACCAGCAATGAGCAATCTGAAAGGAAATCAAGAAAACAATTCCATTTACAATAGCGTCCAAAAGAATAAAATACCTAGGAATAAATGTAATCAAGAAGATGAAAAACTTGTACTCTGAAAACTAGAAAATATTGCTGAAATTAAAGAAGACCTAGTATAGCAGAAAGTAACACAACATTGTAAATCAACTCTACTCCAATAAAAATTTTTAAAAAATCATATTGTGGCTGTATTTTTTAAAAAAAGAAGACCTAAATAAACCAAAAGACATTCCATGTTTACAGATTAGAAGATTTAATATTATTATGATAACAATACTCCCCACAGCAGTCTACAGATTCAACACAATCCCTACTAAAATTACAATGGCCTTTTTTACAGAAATAGAAAAGCTGATTCTCAAATTCATGCAGAACTGCAAGGGGCTCTGAATAGTCAAAACAATATCGACAAAGAAAAACAAAGTTGGAGAACACAGACTTTGTGATCTCAAAACTTACTACAAAGCTACAATAATCAAAACAGTGTGGTACTGGCATAAGGATAGACATATAGACCAATGGAATAGAATTGAGAGTCCAGAGGTAAACCCAAACATCTATGACCAATTGACTTTCAGCAAGGGAGCCAAGACCAATAGGAAAAGAATAGTCTTTTCAACAAATAATTGGTAATTGGAACAACTGGACAACCATGTGCAGAAGAATGATGTTGGATCCCTACCTCACTCTGTATACAAACATTAACTAAAGTGGATCAATGACCCAAATATAAGATCTAAAACTATAAAACCCTTAGAAAAAAACATAGGGGTAAATCTTCATGACCTCAAATTTGACAATGGAGTTTTAGATTTGACACCAAAAGCCCAAACAACAAAAGAAAACATAGTTTGCACTTCAAAAAATTTAAAATTTTTGTTTTATTAAGAATGTGAAAGCAGGGAGTTCCCTGGTGGTCCAATGGTTAGGACTCAGCACTTCACTGTCTTGGCCTGGGTTCAATCCCTGGTCAGGGAACTAAGATCCTGCAAGCCTCATGGCACGGCCAAAAAAAAAAAAAAAAAAAAAAAAAAAGAATGTGAAAGCAACCTAAAGAACTCTTAACAACTCAACAACGAAAGGACAAACAACCCAATTTTAAAATGGGCAAAGGAATTAAATACATATTTCTTCAAAGAAGATATACACGTATGTCCAGCACACACATGAAAAGATGCTCCACATCATTGGTCATTAAGGAAATGCAAAATCAAAACCACAATGAGATGGGAAGCAGCAGCATAGCACAGGGAGATCAGCTTGGTGATTTGCGATGACCTATGACCTAGAGACGTGGGATAGGGAGGGTGGGAGGGAGGCTCAAGAGGGAGGGGATATGGGGTATATGTATACATATGGCTGATTCACTCTGGTGTACAACAGAAACTAACACAGTATTGTGAAGCAATTATACTCCAATAAAGATTTATTATTAAAAAAAAACCACAATGAGATACCACTTCACATCCACTAATATGTCTTTAATGAAAAAGACAGATAATGTAATAACAAGGATAACAAGTATATGGAGAAATAGAACACTTGTACATTGCTGGTGGGAATGGTATAGCTACTGTACCATTTGAAAAGAGTTTGATGAGTTCCTCAAAAAGTTATAGATAGGATTACTATATGACCCAGAAATTCCACTCTTAGGAATATACCCAGAGAAATGAAAACATATGTCTACAGAGAAACTTGTACACAAATATTTTTAGCAGCATTATTCATAATAGCCAAAAAGTAGAAACAATGCAAACGTCCATCAGCAGATACATGGATAAGTAAAATGTGGTATATACACACAATGGAATATTATTCAGGCGGAAGAAGGAACAAAGTACTAATATATGTTACAAGTTGCATGAACCTCAGAAACATGCCAAGTGAAAGAAGCCAGACACAAAAGGTCATATTTTGTTTGATTCCCTTTTATATGATATATCCAAAATAGGCAAACACATAGAGACAGAAAGCAGATTAGTAATTACCAGATAATGGGGGGAGGGGAAAATAAGGATATGAGGTGTTTTTCTGGGGGGATGAAAAAGTTGAAACTAGAGAGAGGTGGTAGTTGTACAACATTGTGAAAATAATAAATGCCATTGAATTTTTTTTTTTTTTTTTTGCCCGTGCCACAGGACTTGCAGGATCTTAGTTCCCCAACCAGGGATTGAACCCAGGCCACGGCAATGAAAGCACCGAGTCCCAACCACTGGACCTCCAGGGAACTCCCTGAAGAGTATATTTTTAAACTGTGAATTCTACCTTATGTGAATTTTACTGCAATTTTGTTTAAAAGCATGGAGAAAACAACTGGTCACAGAGAGTATAAGTTAAGCAAGCAAGTTAGTTAAGTATAGGTCAATTAAGAGAGGTTCTTCGGGCTTCCCTGGTGGCACAGTGGTTAAGAATCCGCCTGCCAACGCAGGAGACACGGGTTCGAGCCCTGGTCCGGGAAGATCTCACATGCCACGGAGCAACTAAGCCCATGCGCCACAACTACCAAGCCTGCGCTCTAGAGCCCGTGAGCCACAACTACTGAGCCCACGAACCGCAACTACTGAAGCCCGCGCACCTAAAGCCTGTGCTCCGCAACAAGAGAAGCCACCACAATGAGAAGCCCACGCACCGCAACAAAGACCCAACGCAGCCAAAAATAAATAAATAAATAAATAAAATAAATTATAAAAACAAAAACAATTGTTTAAAAAAAAAAAGAGAGGGCTTCCCTGGTGGCGCAGTGGTTGAGAATCTGCCTGCCAATGCAGGGGACACGGGTTCGAGCCCTGGTCTGGGAGGATCCCACATGCCGCGGAGCAACTAGGTCCGTGAGCCACAACTACTGAGCCTGCGCGTCTGGAGCCTGTGCTGCCAACAAGAGAGGCCGCGATAGTGAGAGGCCCGCGCACCGCGATGAAGAGTGGCCCCCGCTTGCCGCAACTAGAGAAAGCCCTCGCACAGAAACGAAGACCCAACACAGCCAAAAATAAATTAATTAATTTAAAAAAAAAAAGAGATATTCTTCTAGGGACTTCCCAGGCAGTCCAGCAGTTAAGACTTCGCCTTCCAATGCAGGGGGTGTGGGTTCGATCCCTGGTAGGGGAGCTAAGATCCCATGTGCCTCGGGGCCAAAAAACCCAAACATAAAACAGAAGCAATATTGTAACAAATTCAATAAAAACTTTAAAAATGGTCTGCATCAAAAAAAAAAGAATCTTAAAAAAAGAAAAAGAGAGGTTCTTCTAATACATTTAATCCAAGTTGTGAGACTGGACTAAATTTCTTAGCAGGAGTGTAGAGGGTTGTCTACTGAGCCACAAGGAAGCTTTCTCTCTTCCCTTGCCTGAAGGTTTTCATCCTCCCTTAATTGATAAGACTGAACCCTCATTGCTGGAAAAAACTTAAGTCCCTTCTTGCCCTCTGGCCAGAACCAAAGTCCAAACCTAACACATCTTATAGGATGAAAAACAGACAAAAAAATAGGGAAGAGGAGGTCCACCAAAAGAAAAAATTGCAGCAATTTGCTATTTTATATAATGAAAAAGCAGGAGACTATTTATGGAGGTGGATTTGGAGGGTACTTAAGGAAAGCCTGAATATAATTTCAGATCAAAATGAGTGTATTGATCTGAGTGTACTTACTGGAGAGTCTGCATTCAATGTGCTCCCTCTGACAGCTTGCAGCTGTTATTCTAGCAATTTGAAGTGTTGGTTTATGCAAACGTGGATACAATACTGACCCATCATTAATTTGTATGACAGTAGAAAACTCTTGGCAGAAACCAGAGGAAGGAATTCAAAGATCTCAAGAGGCAGGATGATTTATTGAATTTATATATGCATCTTGCTGACCAAGCCAATATTATATTCCTTAAAAAGGCCCAAATTTCACCTCCTTTACCAAAGCTAAAGGACAACTGATGAGGGAAATGCCAAAATCATTAAAAAGCACTCTCCTGACAGTACTCTGTAAGCCAGGAATGGTGGTAGATGGGTCTACAATTGAAATAGACTCTCATCTCAAGGACGATAGGAGGATTCTAGGGTGGTAGAGCCCAGGTGGTGGCAGTTACCCACCAAATACAAAGTGGGAAGGGTTACCAATAAGGAGCAGAGTGGGCATGAAATCAGAGTGGTTTGATCCACAGAAGTCTTTGGCAACAACTAATCATAAACAGCCTACTAAGTTCCCAGTTAGTTTTTATAACACTAACAGAAAAAAAAAAATACTTCTGTGTCTAGTGAACAAAGGCCTCTATTGACATAATAGACAAATTTGATCTTTCATCCAATCCCCATACCCTAATTAATTTACAAGTGCACTGACCACTGAGAAAAAAGAAAGTTAAGGATCCTTAAGGAAAGATACAACAAAAATACCATAAGACCATACTGTGAGTCTTTCTCCTTGTCCAAAGAATTTATGCTCAGACACTGGCCACACTTATTCCTAGGCACCCACAATGCCTCTGTGCTGCAAAAGAGTGTGGGCTTATGAAAATGTGTGAATCAGTACCCAGTTAGGAAAACAGAGACCACCCTACGTATTTCAAGAAGAGAGGAATTTAATTCAGGGATTGGTCACAAATATAGTGGAAATGCTAGGAGCTAGGGGTAAAGGGTGGCATTCCCCAGAGCCCAGGAAGTTGCTACCACCCTTGGGCTGATGCCTGCAACCCCACACTGACTACTGACAATGCCAGAGGACCCACTGCTGCCAAAGACAAGGCACCTCCTGAAGCAGAAAGAGTTTCTCCCTTCCCCCCAGCTTCAAACATAACCAAGGGCCTCCCATTGGCAGAACCTAACTGGGACCCAGCTAGCAATGGAGTCTGGGAAATGGAGTTGCAGGCTTCTAGCCCTGGCTGCACAGAGGAGATGACAAAGGTACGGATGAGAGACTAAGTACCAAGAGACAATATGAAGTCTAGGGAGTCAGGCCGTAAACGGAGTTTTGACCAAAGTCCACTTAGGGATAGATCTAGGTCCCAATCCATGTACTAGTTTTTGTGCTCATTTGTATAATTGGAATAGATATCTTAAACCACTGACAGAATGCTACATTGGCTCCCAGACCACAGGTTAAAAGCTTTTACTACAAGAAAAATGAAGTAGATGTTATTGAAGTTCATCATTCCCACCAATATGTAAATTAAAATGAAAAATCCTGAGAGCATTGCAAAGATTAATGCCACCATTAACAACTGTAAATATGCAGACATGGTGAAATTTGTAACATCATTATCCATTCTTCAGACAGTGGAAAAGACAGATGGTCATGAAGAATAATATGTAGACTTAATCAAACAGTGGCTCTAATTGCAAATGCTGTTCCAGATGTGGATTTTGGGGGGGAGTGTATCAGCACAACCCCCAAAACTTGATCAGAAAAAAAATGTATTTTTTCCATTGTGCCAGAGAATATAAGAAGCAATTAGCTTTATAATCTTGCTCCAGAGAAAAGCAAACCCCTCTGCTCCATGCCCTAATTTAGCCTGCAAGAATCTTGATTCTGGGCTTCCCTGGTGGCGCAGTGGTTAAGAGTCTGCCTGCCAATGCAGAGAATACGGGTTCGAGCCCTGGTCTGGGACGATCCCACATGCCGCGGAGCAGCTGGGCCCGTGAGCCACAATTGCTGAGCCTGCGCGTCTGGAGCCTGTGCTCCGCAACAAGAGAGGCCGCGATAGTGAGAGGCCCGCGCACCGCGATGAAGAATGGCCCCCACTTGCCGCAACTGGAGAAAGCCCTCGCACAGAAACAAAGACCCAACACAGCCATAAAAATAAATAAATAAATAAACCCAAAGTTAAAAAAAAAAATTTAAAAAAAAAAAAGAATCTTGATTCTGCCACCGTCTAGATAAGACAGCTCAATGTAGGAAACAGAAACCACTCCAGGTATTTCAAGCAGATCTTGCTTGCCAGTAGCCACTCCTGCAGAAAGATGTCTTCTGCCTCACTTCTGTTTTCCTAAATCTCATCTAGAACGTTAGCTGCAAGGGAGTCTGGGAAATGTTTTTAGCTTTACAACGCCTCAAATAGAAGGATGGTGGAACAGAGGTCAAGAGCCAATCCAAGTATCTATCACTTCATCCCACATGCAGTCACACTGGAGGCCCCATATGGACAGAACACAAAAAGTAGAAAATAGCAGGTACCAAAGGGTACAAGATGAATCCAGTGAAAATATAGCATCATGACACTTCATTAAAATTCTAGAGTCATATGGCCTGAAACACGTCAGGACATTAGCTCCAAAGCAAAGAACAGGGCTGCTGCACTTTAGACTTCCTTCCTCATAGAAGGAGTCCCAATGCTTGGTGGATCGCTTTGGATTTGGGAGGAAACAATACAGCATGCTTGGTCCACTAGTCCTACCCGTCTGCCAGTTACCCGCTTTGAGTAAGGCATAGACAAAGAGAGGCAAGAGAGGCTTCTCCAGCTGTCCAGGCCGCAGTGCAAGTAGCTCAGCCTTTTGGCCCTGATGACCGAACAGATCCACGGCTCACAGTGCCAGGTAAATTAGAATGCTCTATGGAGCCTATTGCAAACACTGATAGAGGGATCTCTGTAGACAGGCCCTTAGCGTTTAGGGGTAAAGCCATGCTTTATTCATAAGAGAGTATTTTTCTTTTGTGAACTAGCTCCTGGAGTTTTAATGGGCTCTGATAGATTGTACACCTGACCATAGGGCTCCAGATGACCTTGTAATCTGAGCTTCCCAACATGAACTGGATGTTTTCTGACCCCTATGCCTGCAGTTCTCAAGGGGAAATGGTCCATGTAAAACCTGGCCCAAACAGCCCTGAAGAGGCAATAAGCAGGTTGTCCTCACTCCCAGTGTGTCCACTCCTGCAACACTGTTACGACTAGTTAGACCCAGGTGATTGGGAAGGAAAAAATGTAGAACTGCTTTACGCATGGCTCTGTACAATGTGCAGGTACCAGCCAGAAATGGAGACTGCTGTGGCTTGAGCACCCCACTCAAGATGACCCTGAAGGAGAGCAGAGGAAGGAAATCGTCCTGGTGGCAGAACATGGAGCGGGGCATATGGTTTTCCACTTTGTCTCGAAGGAGAGATGGCCTGAAATCAGGATCGACACTGAATCCCAGGAAGTGGTTACTGAAGAAACAAGATGAGAGGCTTGGGAACAAAAGTTGGGGACAGAGGCACAAGGACAGACCTGCTGGAATAGGCCCAGACCATTATGTTCACAGCTATGGGATGATTGCACCAAGGCTCCCTGTAAAAGAAAAACTATTAGAGCTTGGTTTTCAGATGGCAGACTCTGAAAGAGCAAGAAATGGTTTTATAGAAATGGTTATGGGGGCTTCCCTGGTGGCACAGTGGTTGAGAATCCGCCTGCCAATGCAGGGGACACGGGTTCGAGCCCTGGTCCAGGAGGATCCCCACATGCCGCGGAGCAACTAGGCCCGTGCGCCACAACTACTGAGCCTGTGCTCTAGGGCCCGCGAGCCACAACTACTGAAGCCCGCGTACCTAGAGCCCGTGCTCCGCAACAAGAGAAGCCACCGCAATGAGAAGCCCGCGCACCACAGCGAAGAGTGGCCCCCACTTACCTCAACTAGTGAAAGCCGTGTGCAGCAACAAAGACCCAGTGCAGCCAAAAATAAATAATAAATAATTAAAAAAAAAAAAAAGAAATGGTTATGTGGCCACAAAGACTAGTGAAGAAAGAAATCCCTCAGCAGGTAAAACTGTAAGCAGTATATCTCATTGTCCACTTTGCCTAGAAGGAGAGAAGGCCTGAGGTCAGGGTCTGTACCAGGTCATGGCCAGCGACTAATGATGTGAGCAGCTCAGTCATAAAGATTGGAAGTTCATGAGAAAGAGGTTTGCAAAAGATGGAGTTCTAGAATGATCCTAGATCATAAGACAGCAGATATGCCATCTGAATGCTCACCTTGGGCCTCCACTGGGGGGAAGCTTTTAATAACCAGCAAATAACATGCTCTGTGGATGTTAACTTGATGGCCTTTTCCCCCAGCTAGTCCAGCTCTTGTTCAATGGGTTCATGGACAAAGGACCATGATGACAGGGGTGGAGATTAGGCATGGGCTCAAGAACAGGGATATCCCCTTACCAAGGCCAATAGGGCAACCACCAGGACTGATACCCAGTTTGCCCA
The DNA here is from genome assembly GCF_009873245.2 of Balaenoptera musculus. Taxonomy (NCBI): domain Eukaryota; kingdom Metazoa; phylum Chordata; class Mammalia; order Artiodactyla; family Balaenopteridae; genus Balaenoptera; species Balaenoptera musculus. Next base: position 25,649,299 of record NC_045785.1, on the reverse strand, counting down.
AAGCAGCTAACAGCCCTGGACTCTTGATTTGGTGTCACACCTTAAGGGAACCAGCCAGCTGCTTGGGCAGATTGATTATATAGGACCCCCATGATGGAGGCAGGAATTTGTCTCACTAGAAGAGGCACTTATTCTGGATTTGGATTTGTTTTCCTTGTCTCATATGCCTCTGCCAGAACCTCCACCTGTGGACTAAGTACACAGTCTTGGTATCCCACACAATATTGTTTCTGACCACGGAACTCACTTCACAAGAAAAGAAATGAGACAGTGAGCTGACATCCATAGGAATCACTGGTCTTACCATGTGCTCCATTAGTCAGCCTTCTAGAATGGCAGAAAGGCATATTGAAGGTCCAGATAAAGTACCAGCTGTTAGACAACATTTTGGGAGATAGAGAGCCATCTGCAAGATGCAGTAATGCTATGAACTGTTTCTCCTTTAGCCAGACAAAGAGTTCAAGAACCAAGGGGCTGGATGTAGGGTTGGCTTCCTCTAACAATGCAATTTTTTTTACTCACTCAAAAATTATCTGCTTCTTGGGGACTTCCCTGGTGGCGCAGTGGTTAAGACTCCACACTCCCAATGCAGGGGGCCCGGGTTTGATCCCTGGTCAGGGAACTAGCTCCCACATGCCTGCCGCAACTAAGAGTTCGTATGCCACAACAAAGAAGGCTGCATGCCGCAACTAAGGAGCCAGCAAGCCACAACAAAGGAGCCCGCATGCTGCAACTAAGGAGCCCACATGCTGCAACTAAGGAGCTGGCAAGCTGCAACTAAAGGAGCTCTCGAGCCGCAATTAAGGAGCCCACCTGCTGCAACTTAGGACCCCACGTGCCACAACTAAGGAGCCAGTGAGCCACAACTAAGGAGCCCGAGAGCCACAACTAAGGAGCCCGCCTGCTGCAACTAAGACCTGGCGCACAGGGGACATGGGTTCAAGCCCTGGTCTGGGAAGATCCCACATGCCACAGAGCAACTAAGCCCGTGCACCACAACTACTGAGCCCAAGCACCACAACTACTGAAGCCCACGCACCTAGAGCCCGTGCTCCACAACAAGAGAAGCCACCGCAATGAGAAGTCCACGCACCGCAATGAAGAGTAGCCCCCGCTCGCCGCAACTAGGGAAAAGCCCACACGCAGTGATGAAGACCCAACGCAGCCAAAAAAAAAAAAAGAAAAAGAAAAAAAAGGGACCTGGTGCAACCAAATAAATAAACAAACAAATAAATAAATAAATAATCTGCTTCTTGACCCCATGACTGCAGGGAGGGGAGGTATGTTAAAAGCTTCTAGTGTCCAAAGGGGGAATGCCTCCACCAAGTGATGCAATTTTCCCACGATACTGGAAGTTGAAACTGCCACTCAACCATTTTGAGTACCTCGTGCTGCTGAAAGACAAGCAAAAAAAGAAATCAAGGTATTTTCTGGGGTTCAAAACCTTGCCTATCAAGGAGAAATAAGTTGTTACCACAATGGGTGTAGGAGGCTTAGGGATAGACTCACCTGTATTCCCTAAGGATCATAGTCCTACTACAAATCCTGTGATCAAAGTTACTGCAAGACTACAGCAATTCTGTACAAGAGGATCTGGCTCTTCCATGGAAAAAGAACTTGACCATCTATTGCTGACTGAAGGCAGAAGGAATCTGGGATAGTGAAGAAGGAAAGTCATAAATATAAGATTAGCTTTAGAATAATTCAAGGAGGTGAAGATTACAGCCTCTACTTGAACTTCCTTCCGTGTATATATTTAACATATTTTAAATACATTTTCTTCTCTTTTTTTTGTGGTTTTTTTTTTTGTTTGTTTGTAATTTATTTATTTACTTTTGGCTGTGTTGGGTCTTCGTTTCTGTGCGAGGGCTTTCTCTAGTTGTGGCGAGTGGGGGCCACTCTTCATCGCGGTGCGCGGGCCTCTCACTATCACGGCCTCTCTTGTTGCGGAGCACAGGCTCCAGACGCGCAGGCTCAGTATTTGTGGCTCACGGGCCCAGTTGCTCCGCGGCATGTGGGATTCTCCCAGACCAGGGCTCGAACCCGTGTCCCCTGCATTGGCAGGCAGATTCTCAACCACTGCGCCACCAGGGAAGCCCCTCTTTCTTCTCTCTTTTCCCTACTATTGTCTCTTTGTGGTTGTATATGGAGACTATCTTCACCATTCGGTCATAGATTACAGCTTTTTGAGAAGGGATTCAGAGAAAGCTACAGGGGGAACATCAAGGCATTGGGGTGCCTTTCCTGGGGGGTTAAGGGTATTTTTAATTACAGGAGTGATAGCCGCTTTCTACTCATTGGGAAGCAAGTCTAAGTTTGGGACACAGGGTATATATGTTTGGCAGCAAATGGGGTACATAGACAGTTAATGTTTGGGCCATCCACATTGTAGGGAAGGAAAGACTTTCCCTCTACTTCCCAGGTTCCATAGCTGGGCCCATGAAATAAACTGATACCAGGCAGATTAACAGGAGAAAAGGTATACAAATTTATTCCTTTTTAATATTATGTGCATGGGACATCGCAGGAAAAAAAAAAGTAAATACCAAAAAAAGTGGTGAGATTTGAAAGATTATATACTGCCTTAATAGGAAGAAGGGAGGGAAGAAGTAAGGCACTTAGGGGAGAGAGTAAATGATTTTTTGGGGGAAAGATGAATGGGCCCTTAGGAGAATATATGGTAGATATGACAGTTTATGACAGTTTGTCTGGGTGTGGGGTCAACTTCTAGTCTCCCTATGAGAAAAGTTTATCTTCCCTGGTTAACGAAACTCCAGGGGAGGGAATTTATGATAACTGAGTTCCTTTTGGAGGATTTGTCCCCAAGCAGATGAGGGAGGTTCAGAGAAAGCCTCTCCCTGAATTTGCTGTTTTTCAAGTGCCTTCAGTGCAAAATAATCAATGTATCAAGGCAACATATTTTGGGCTGACATTTCCTGTACTCCTTCAGCATCCAACCGCAGTCTCCCTTTTGGGAAAAACCCTCACTGTCTGTTGTCACAGTAGGAAGGAAATGCTAGTTCTCACCTCGCACCGCTAGGTCCTACAGAAGCAGAGCGGGCTAGCTCTTTCCTCTACCCACTCTCAGATACAGCCATGGAGCAAGCTTATGACGTACAGGTTCCAAGAACAATGCTTGGAAGCAGCTGGAAATATATTACTATTATTGTTATTGTTGTTGTTGTTCTCATTTTCCAACGCAAAAAAAAGAGGCACAGAAAGGTAACGTGGCTTGCTTCCCTGAAGTCGGTCCACAGCGCCACCTTCTGGGAGCCTTGGTGACAGCCACCCTGGGAGCCAAAGTCATCAGCTCTTCTGCAGAAATATCCTTTGCTCTTTGGACCACAATAATCTACCTCCTGAATTGCTGTAAGAGTTACATGAGACAACAGTACCCCTCACAGAAAGGATGCCCTCCTTTTGTAAATTATAAAGTGATGCATAGACTTATCAGAGGCTGGAAGGAACAGGGCTCTGCCCAAGATCGTACAACACAGCGTGTTAGAAGTACAACGAGGACCAGGGGTGCACTGAGAAAAGTTTAACAACTGGCTTGGGGGCGGGGGACATGATTTGTCGTGTTTGTAGATTTGATGATGTAAACACTCCCACCTTCATTGATTTTGAACTACCAATGTGACATCATCTAATGCAGAGTTGGGAAGAGATTACAGTAAGTAACACACCATTATATAGTATTTCTTACATATAGATACAAAAAAATGTAAGTTATTTCAAAAGCATAGATGATAGTGAAATGTATAAAAATATGAGTTTGGGGTATTTATTACCTTTTGTTTTTATGTTATTTAATTGTAAGTTTTTATAATTTACAGTTTTGTAATGGCTGTGTTCAACAATCAGCTCATAAAATTCCCGAAGTTCTAATAGTCAGCTCTAGAAGGCTGAACTAGAACCATTCTGCTGACTTTTAGATATTTCCTGTGCTGCTTCCACCAGCAACTTAGGCATTTTCATTTTGCACTGGGTCCTACAATTTATGTAGTTTGTCCTGCTGCCAACTCTATGCTGGAATTTCCACTGCAGAACCAGGGCGGGCTTTGGAAACTTCACCTCCTAGGATCATCCCGGGCCTGGCTGCCTTCCACTGAGGAAGCCCAGCCTCTCCAGAGGAACCAGAAGGGCATCCTAGGACCGCTCCCGTCAGCCCGGCTGGAGACTAGACGCCAGCTTCGCTTGAATGAGTCCATAGCACCATCTGGTGGCAGCTGGGTGTTAGTGTTCCCTGGGAGCCACAGCTAGAAGGATCCTGGGAAAAGAATTGTTGGCCAGGAGGAATCCAACAATGCAGGAGAGGAGATGTGGGTCAAAGGAGGGTCTGAGGGTCAGGGACGGGATAAAATGATGCATTCATACTTCACCTTAGAGCTAGAAGAGAACTTGGAGGTCCTAAGGATGGTGAAAAAACAGTGCAAGAGAGAAAAAATGATCAATGCCCATAACCCAGGATTAAAATCTACCTCTGCTGACTCCCAATGTAGTGATGTTTCAACATAACATATAATTCAACAGATGCTTATAAATCCTCTACCAGTGCCTAGGACAGGGGTAAGGGGCTAAGACAATAATAATTATCACATTAAGGACTTTATGCCATAAGATATGTTGGGTGTTTTACTTTTTTTTTCTTTTTGGCAGAACTGCGTGGCTTGTGGGAACTTAGTTCCCGGACCAGGGATTGAACCCGGGCCCTACAGCAATGAGAGCATGGAGTCCTAACCACTGGACTGCCAGCGAATTCCCTGTGTTTTACTTATTTTACTTAATTCTCACAACTACCAGGAGTGGTATCCCCATTTTAATGATGAAGACACTAAAGCCAGGGGAAGTTAACTTGCCCAAGGCCACGTTGCTGGGAAGTGGCTGAGCTGGGATTTGAATCCAGATCTGCCTGATGCCATTGAAGGGAGCCAAGGGTCAAGGTGCAGGGATGAACAGATAGAGAAGACCAAAGAGATCCAACGAGAGTCCTACTCAGTCCACACACACTGAGGACCTCATGGGCAAGCACTGTGCTAGGCCTGGAGGTGAGGGAATGAGGCAAGGTGAGTAGAGAGAAGGAGAGGATGCAGTCCTTGTCTGTCTGCAGCTTGTGGCTGGGTGGGGAGGCAGGACATGAGACTGGACGAAGTTAAGGCACACGCTATGTGCAGAAACTTGATTTTATCAGAAAGCCTTGGATTCAAATCAGAGTTCTGCCATTTCCCAGCTGTGTGACCTTGGAAAAAGTCATTCACTCCATCTCTCTGAATCTCTCAATCTCTCTGAATCTCGGCTTCTCCCACTACAAACGGAGATCAGAAATAGTTCCTACCACATAGGACTATTGGGAAGATTACACAAGGTACACTGTGTAAAATGATCACCTGATTAATAAATGGCACCATTAGTGCGTGGTCACTAGGTCACATCACCTTCACAGCACAAGTCACTTCCTTATTCAAAAACCACTGGTGACTCTGCTCTGTCCATGGATTAAGTTTGAATTTTTAGTTCTTCATCCAAGGTTCTCAGGAATCTAGATGTTAATGACCTTTACAGCCTCACCTCCATCTTCTCTTTTCCCTTTTCATTTTAGCCACTCCAGCTTGCTCCCAATTAGACTTGTCTTTGTCCTTACTCTCCTTACATTTATTATTTCACTTGCTCAACAAATATTCTATTCCAGGTACTGTTCTAGGTGCTAGGGGTAGACAGGTAAACAAGATAAATAAAAATCCCTGCCTTCACAGAGGTCATATTTCTAGTTATAGCGGGGCAGACAATTTTTTAAAAAGTAAAAAGTGTAGTACATCAGATGGTGATAAATTGTGTGGAGAAAAAAATTAAGCAGGGGAGAGGAATGGGAATGCTGGGGTTACAAGTTGCAATTTTAAATAATGTGGTCAGGGTGGATAAGAAGATGATATTTGAATCAAGACTTGAAGGAGGTGAAGGTTTGAAGCACATGAATGTCTGGGGGAAGAGTATTCTAAGCAGAGGGAAGAGCAAACTCAAAGGCCCTGAGTCAGGAGAGTGCTGGGAATTTTCAAGGAACATCAAAGTGGCCAGTATGGCTGGAGCAGAGGGAATGAGAGGCCTAGTAGGTCAAGGTCAGATCAACTATGTAGGGTCTTAAAGGAAACTGTGAGGCTTTAGTGGCTTTTCCTCTGAGTGAAATAAGAAGACACTAGAGAATTCTGAGCAGAGGAAGATTGTGATCTGATTTACATACATATTTTTTATCGTGGTGAAATTAATACAACATAAAATTTACCACTTTAACTTTTTTTTTTAATTTATTTAATTTATTTATTTTTGGCTGCTTTGGGTCTTTGTTGCTGCGCACAGGCTTTCTCTAGTTGCAGCGAGCAGGGGCTACTCATTGTTGTGGCACGCGGGCTTCTCATTGCAGTGGGGCTTCTCTTGTTGCGGAGCACGGGCTCTAGGTGCGCGGGCTTCAGTAGTTGTGGCACGCGGGCTCAGTAGTTGTGGCTCGCGGGCTCTAGAGCGCAGGCTCAGTAGTTGTGGCGCACGGGCTTAGTTGCTTTGCGGCATGTGGGATCTTCCTGGACGACGGCTTGAACCCATGTCCCCTGCATTGGCAGGCAGATTCTTAACCACTGCGCCATCAGGGAAGCCCCACTTTAACTATTTTTAAGTGTACAGTTCAGTGGCATTAAGTACATTCACATTGCTGTGCAGCCATAACCACCATCTAGCTCCAGAAAATTTTCACCTTCCCAAACTCAAACTCTGAATCCATTGAACAGTAACTCCCCATTCCCATCTCCCCACAACCCCTGGTAACCACCATTCTATTATCTGTCTCTATGAATTTGACTATTTTAGGCATCTCATATAAGTAGAATATTACAATACTTGTCCTTTTGTGACTGGCTTATTTTACTTGGTATAATGTCTTCATGGTTCTTACATGTTGTAGCATGTGTCAGAATTTCCTTCCTTTTTAAGGTTAAATAATATTCCAACATATGTATATACCACATTTGTTTATCCATTCATCTGTCAACAAACACTTGGGTTGCTTCCACTTCTTGGCTATTGTGAACAATGCAGCTATGAACATGGGTGTACAAATACCTGTTTGAGTTTCTGCTTTCAATTCTTTTGGGTATATACCTGGAAGTGGAATTTCTGGTCATATGGTAGTTCTGTGTTTAATTTTTTGAGGAATCACCATACTGTTTTCCACAGCAGCAGCACCATTTCACATTCCCACTGTCTTATGCTTTTTAAAAGATTACTTTCAGGATGAATTAAGACTAGACTAATGGGGGACTTCCCTGGTGGCACAGTGGTTAAGAATCCGCCTGCCAATGCAGGGGACACAGGTTCGATCCCTGGTCGGGGAAGATCCCACATGCCATGGAGCAACTAAGCCCGTGCACCACAACTACTGAGCCTGCGTGCTGCAACTACTGAAGCCCGCGTGCCTAGAGGTCATGCTCTGCAACAAGAGAAGCCACCGCAATGAGAAGCCCGTGCACCACAACAAACAGTAGCCCCCGCTCTCCACAACTAGAGAAAGCCCACACACAGCAACAGAGATCTAACACAGCCAAAAATAGATAAATAAATAAATTAAAAAAAAAAAAAAAGACTACACTAACGAAGGCAAGAGTGGGGACGCAGAGATACCAGTTACCCACGTGAGAGATGATGGTGGCTTGGACCTGCATAGTAGCAGTGGAGGTGGTGAGAAGCGACGGGATTCTGGTTTTGTTTTAAAGGTAGCACCAACTAGATTTGCCAAGGAATTAGCTTTGGAGTATGAAAAAAGTGAGGAATCGAATTGTGTCCCAGGTTTTTGGTTTGAGCAACTGGAGGGATAGGGTTGCCATTTACAGCTTTGGGGAAGTTTGCAGGAAGTTGAGGTGGATACATCAGGAATTTGGGGACATGTTAAATTTAATATGTCTATTACACAACCAAATAGAGATAATGATCCTGGTGTTCAGAGAAGATGTGTGGGTTGGAGAGAAAATTTGAGAGTTGCCAGTGTATAGATGGCATTTAAAATCATGAGACCTGATGACATCATCTGGGGAATGATTACAGACATCGAAAAGGAGAGGGTCAAGGGCTGAGCCCTAGGACATTCTAGAGACAAGAAGTGGGTGTGAAAAGAAAACAGCAAAGAACACTGAGAAGGAGATGCCAGTGAGGTAGGAGGAAAGTCAGAAGAGCAAGATGTCCTGGAAGCCATGTGAAGAAAGTGTGTGAAGGAGAAGGAAAGTGATCAATAGTGTTAAATAAGATACTGATGGTTCACGTAAGATAAGAACTGCAGGGAATTCCCTATCGGTCCAGTGGTTAAGACTCCAAGTTCTCACTGCCGAGGGTCTGAGTTCAATCCCTGCTTGGGGAACTAAGATCCCCACAAGCTGGGCACTGCAGCCAGAAAGAAAAAAAAAAAGAATTGCAAATTGGCCATTGCTCTCGGCACCCTACCAAAATTGATTCAAAGGACCGTGGGGAGGCAAAAACCTCAGCGAAGTGAGGTCAAGAGAGAATGGAGACAGTGAGTATAGGGAATTCTTTCAGGAGTTTTGCTGTAAAGGGGCGTAGGGAAATAGTGACAGATTAAGAGAGGGTGAGTTTTTGTTTGCTTGCTATTAAGATGCGAGAAATAACAGCATGCATGATGACAGAAATAACCCTGTGGGCTTCCCTGGTGACGCAGTGGTTAAGGACCCGCCTGCCAATACAGGGGACATGGGTTCGAGCCCTGGTCAGGGAAGATCCCACATGCCGCGGAGCAACTAAGCCTGTGCGCCACAACTACTGAGCCCGCGCTCTAGAGCCCGCGAGCCACAACTACTGAAGCCCACGCACCTAGAGCCCACGCTCCACAACAAGAGAAGACACTGCAGTGAGAAGCCTGAGCACCACAATGAAGAGTAGCTCCTGCTCACCGCAACTAGAGAAAGCCCGCGCACAGCAACAAAGACCCAATGCAGCCAAAAATAAATAAATAAATTTATTTAAAAAAAAAAAAAAAGAAAGAATCCTGGAAAGAGGGAAAACAAAATGGCGGGGGGGGGAGAATTACTAAAGCTACACCCATAGACAAGGGATGATAGATAACTAATAAGGACCTACTGTAGAGCACAAGAAACGCTTCTCAATACCCTGTAATGACCTATATGGGAAAAGAATCTAAAAAAGACTGGATATGTATGTATGTATAACTGAGTCACTTTGCTGTACAGCAGAAACTAACATAGCATTGTAAATCAACTGTACTCCAATAAAAATTTAAAAAAGAGAGAGAGACAATGGGATCTAGGCCAAAGTATGAGGGCGCAGATGCAGGCAGGTAGCAGATGAGGCAGTAAGAGCAGGGGAGGCCTCCTCCGGAAAATCTCTGCCTCTCTCTCTCTCTCACACACACACACACACACTCAATCCCCCCTCTCTCTCTCTCTCACACACACACACAAACACTCAATCCTCCTCCTCCAGACTGTCTCAGGATTCCTCCAGACCACATCCAGCTCACGTTGTTTTGAGCTGGGTCGCCAAGAGCTGAGGTAACTAAATGTGTCTCTCCCATTTCCTGAGAGCCCCCCCCCAGAGGCTGCATCGAAGTCACCTCTGAATTTTCCTCCACACACCTCCAAACCCCGGCCCAGAGCTCCGCAGACTGCGCTTGCTGAATTAGCCCGAAGAGACCCCAGGCAACTGCTACGTGGCGGGTTTCATAAAGGGAGGCGGTCCTAGCCCTGCGCTCAGGGACGCAGACATTCGAGCTCCAGGCCGGCTCGTTCCCTTCCTCCCCTCTACTCCCAGCAATCCGAGCCCCCAGTCGCAGGGCTGATCTTGACCCAAAGCGGCCACCATATCGGATGTCAGGGGATACCGAGAGAGGTTCGAAGTTGGTGGGGGTGGGGCTAACACTTGGGGTGGGGCCTGAAGACAGTACTGGGTGAGGATTGGACCGAGCGTTCAGGAGCCGAGTTTCAAGTCCGAACTCTGGACCGAGACTGGACCTAGTTTAAGGAGGCGGAGCCTAATGAGGGAACGGGGTGGAGATTGGGCTGAGGGCGGTGTCGGCGCGAGGATTGGGCCGCGCGCTCGGGGGCGGTGCTTGAGGGGCGGTGCCGTGTCGGAAGTCAAAGGTCAGTAAATAGTGGTGATGTCATGCGGGCAAGATGGCGGAAGGGTGAGCCAGTCATCCAGTTCTCGGGCGTTGGGCCCTGAATTCTCCCAGGGCTGGGGTGCTGGGCCAGGGTCCCCGCGGGGAACAGGAGGCTAGCGCGGGCCTGGACGGAGCTGAAAGGACGGGGTGGAGTCTCAGCATGAGGGGGTGGGGAAGCGGCCTGCGAAGTCTCGGCCCGCGGGCCACATCTAAGGAGGAAACTGAGACCCGATCCTTGCGCGGGCGAGAGTCGCGCTGGGGGGCCGCCAGATGTGTCTGTCTTCCACAGGGAGGACGTGGGATGGTGGCGGAGCTGGCTGCAGCAGAGCTACCAGGCAGTCAAAGAGAAGGTAAGCCGGGCCGGCGCCCTTCCTCCGGCAAGGCCCCGCGCCGCCTCACTGCAGCCTGGTCCGAGCCGTCCCGCCGGACCCGTGTGGGCGCCGGGCCTCAGGGATGAGGCCGACTTGGGCCCTACGGGTAGACAGACCCCAACTTAGACCAGTGTGACTCTAGCTACAGTGAAATAAATACGGTCTTAAAGGCTGCAGCGACCCTGTGGTAGGAATCCGTGGGAAGGAGCGGTTTATGTCCGCTTGGGAAATTCACAACTTCGTAGAAGAGAGAACATTTGATCTCGGCCTTGAAGAAAAAGGATTCTAGCGATAGAAACTTTCTCCTCTAGTCATTTAAATATTAGAGTATATGCCACAGCCAGCACTGTCTGACTCTGTGGTCCTGAGGATACCGACGTTAGCCAAGCAGGTGCAATCCTGGACCTCCCAAAACTCACAGTCTAGTGGGGAAACAGCAGTCCCTGTGGGACGAGTGAGGCTTGGCTCTGCCAGTGGGCAATGCCATTGTGTGTTGCTGTTTCAGTCCATGCTACTTTGTCAAAACCAACCCAACTGAATTCTGGAAAAAGTTAATTACTGTTTAGCTCAAGCAGCTGGGTTGAGTCCTGCTTCAGGGCAGACTCCAAGAGGCTTCTGGCTTCAGTTAAATCAATCCTCTACTCTGGGAGCATTTGTAGTGTAGCATCACTACAGCCCAGCAAAATCTGAGAATGACCTGAGCTGTTTATGTTGTTGATGAAGACTCAGAGAATTTCAAACTGAGGTTTAATAGAAGAGACCCCAAAGGAGCTTGCTTTTCGTTGAGCAGTCTACTGGAAGGAGAGTCTGACGTTCATTTAGCAAATGTTGTGTGAGGGCCTCCTATGTGTTACCTTTAACGTTGGTCTTACCATAACTCACGAAAAATAGGTAGTTGATTAGCCTTCCATCTTTGTTCTCTCATTTGAAGCAAGGGGAATGGGTGTTGTTTCTGCCTTTGACAGTTCCCTGTTTGGAAAGAGAAGACTTAAATTGCCTACTCTTATATGAACCTAGGCAAGATATTTAACCTCTCAAAGCCTCAGTTCCTCATCTGTAAAGTGGGAATACTAATAATACCTACCTGCTAGGATTGTTGTGAGGATTAAATGATAATATATGTAAAGCACTAAGAACAATATCTAGCATACAGTAAGTACTAAATAAGTACTTTTTTTTTTTAATATTTATTTATTTATTTATTTTTGGCTGTGTTGGGTCTTCGTTTCTGTGCGAGGGCTTTCTCTAGTTGCGGCAAGTGGGGACCACTCTTCATCGCGGTGCACGGGCCTCTCATTATCGCGGCCTCTCTTATTGCGGAGCACAGGCTCCAGACGCGCAGGCTCAGTAGTTGTGGCTCACGGGCCGAGTTGCTCCGCGGCATGTGGGATCTTCCCAGACCAGGGCTCGAACCCGTGTCCCATGCATTGGCAGGCAGGTTCTCAACCACTGCGCCACCAGGGAAGCCCTAAGTACTTATTTTTATTATTAAGTATTGAGAGCCACAGGGAAACCTCTTAAATACCTGCAGTCCATTTTTCCTTCCATTTTGTTCTTGGTCTTTCAGTACTTTCCTGGCCTTGCTTCCTTCCCTCCCTATGCTGGCTCTGTCTGGACCACTCAATTCCCAGCACCCCCAATTCTCTTGCACCCCATAGCGTATATTGCCCCAGAAAATACAGCCCTTGGTGCTGTGATCTGCCTCCCTCTGCCCCTTCATTCCTCTGGGTGTGTGTGTGTGTGTTTGCTTGCCCATGGACACTAGTAGGGAAAGTCACGATGCTCTTTGGCCCACCGCAGATTCCCCAAACTCTCTGGGCTTGGGCCCCTCACCCTCCACCCCTGCCCCAGCAACTTTTTTCAATCTCATATTTGCTTCTCCCCTTGCCTTCAGAAACTTTCCCCAAAGCTAACTCTTCCTCAAGTCCCCTGTCCAACCACTTCCTCTTTTACTTCCAGGAGACAAGCTCACCTCCTACTTTTTTTTTTTTAATTTTATTTATTTATTTATTTATTTATGGCTGTGTTGGGTCTTCGCTTCCGTGCGAGGGCTTTCTCTAGTTGAGGCAAGTGGGGGCCGCTCTTCATTGCGGTGCGCAGGCCTCTCACTATCGCGGCCTCTCTTGTTGCGGAGCACAGGCTCCAGAGGCGCAGGCTCAGTAATTGTGGCTCACGGTCCCAGTTGCTCCGCGGCATGCGGGATCCTCCCAGACCAGGGCTCAAACCCGTGTCCCCTGCATTGGCAGGCAGACCCTCAACCACTGCGCCACCAGGGAAGCCCTCACCTCCTACTTTTTAAAATTTGAAGTCAACAACATGATCTCTCTTAACTCCCTCCCCACCCCTGAAGCCACTACACATAGACTTATCTATATAAACACTCAGCTTCACCTACCACTTGCCAAATCCAGTGGTGTTTTTCAGGTCTTATCTTTCTGGACCTTTCTGCTGCATTAGACACTAGTGATCACTCTCTCTTTCCTGAAACTCTACTCCCTTGGCTTTTGTGGCATGATTCTCTCTCAGTTCTCCACATAACTTCTCCAGGCTTTCCTTTCCTGTTTCACGAATTCCTCTTCCTCTGCCTGCCCCTTAAAGGTGGTGTTTGAGGAACCTTATCCTCACACATTGCTCTGTTCACTCAACAAACTCTTTCATTTTAGGAAGACTCCTAATCCTTTTCTGTGAGATTTAGTATTTGAGAAGAGCTCCGGCTGGCCGGGTGTCCCAGATATCCCACAGTCACTGCAGATACTACATACCAAAATCATTGTCACCGTCTTCTCTATAAACCCGCTCCCCCTTCAGCATTTTCTTCCTCAGCTGGCAGCACTGCAACCACGCAGTCACCTAGTTTAGTTGCCAGTAGCTCTTCCCGACTCTTTCTTGTCCTGAGTCAAAACATCTATTTAATCACCAAATCCACCTTTTTTGCCTAGTATTTCTTGAACCAGTCCCATCTTCTCATCCTGACCAGCACTGTCCTTGTTCATTTTCTTCTATTTCCTTTCCTGGGCTATTGCAACAGCCTCCTGACTGGTCTTCCTCCATTTCTGATCTTGTCATTCTTGGACCTATAGTCCATGCCAGTCTCTGGAGTGACCTGTCAAAAACGCAAGTCTCATCATGTCCCACCTGCTTCAGACTTTGGTGGTTCCCCGTCACCAGCAGGGCTGACCAGGCCCTCCAAGGTTGCCGTCTCAAGCTTTATCCCTCACCACTTCTGCGTTACCCTTTATTTTCATTAGGACTGAAGTGCTTGTAGGCCTCAGTAAACCCCAGGCCTCACCACGCCCAGGCTTCCTTATGACTCCTGCTCATTCTTTAAGGCTCAGTCCAGGCCTGTCAACAAGTCTTTCCAACCTCCCCACAATACACCGGTCACTGCTCTGCCCTTGCACATCAGCACTGTTACGTGAGCATTTTCCCCAGTAGACTGTGACCTGGAGGGCTGGCACCATATCTGTTCATATTGGTCCCCTCAGAGCTCACAGTCTTGTGAGGGAGACAACCATTCATCAAATAATCATGTAAATGGTTATATAATTAAAATTGCCCTGGTACGTACCAGTCTAACAAGCACACATTTTTTGAGTGCCTACTTTATGCCAGGCTCTATGTCAGACACTGGGAGAGCATCAGTGAACAAAAAACAAAGGTTCTATGTTTACAGAGCTCACAGTTTATCCAGGAGGATAGACACGAACAGGTAATCATAAATCTAAAGGACAGTAAATGTTAAAGAAGAGAACGTGCAGGTGCCCATGAGCAGGGGAGCCAACCTACATCTGAAGAAAGTGACATGTAAACATAGCCAGGTGAGAGGGTTTGTTCATTGTGTTTGTTCGCTTGTTTTGAAGAGTTAGAACTATGTGTCAAGGAGAGGGAATGATGTGTTCAGATACCCTGAGTTAGGGAAGATGGTAGAACATTTGGGAAACTTTTTGAGGAAGGCCAGCTGGAGCTCAGTGAGGGGCATCGTGGGAGGGGAAGAGAGTCTGCCAGAGGTGGGATTATATGGGCCTTGTAAGTGAAGGTAAAGATTTTATACTTGCCATAGGATACCGTGTAATCACTGAAGAATGTAAAGCAGGGGCATCGTGGTCTGCTCTGACTTACAAAGCTCCCACTGGTGTCAGGAGGAGAAGGTAATAGAGGTATCTGATGCAACCTGGGAAAGGAGTCCGGTTGAAAGAGCAGGTTGGCCTGGACTAAGGTGGTGGCGGTGTGGATGGAGAGAGAATTAATAAATGACTCTTCCACTCCAATTAAGGAGTCCTGAATCTGAAATGGAGGCATTCCCACTCGCAGGGAAGCCTCTGGCTGATAGGTGAGACTGTCCCATTCAGAGACTTCCCAGGATGATGAAAACTAGGCATGCTCTTCTGCAAAGAAAAAATTACCAGAACATTCAAAAACATGCTTTTAAAATGCAGGTGATTATCCCTGTGTAAAATGAAAGGGCTTGAAGGGGTGAGCACAGTGATAGTCCAGGAACGTGTCTTAGAGTGGGTGAGGATGAAGCAAGACAAGGTAAGGCTTAGACAAGAGCTGAGGGCCTGCAGTCTCACACTGGGTTTGAGTGCAGAGTGAGAGTCAGACCGGTCCGACAAGCAAGTATCAATTCTGCCCAAAGGAGCTCTATGGATGAACAGAACCTTGGGGAATGGTGGAACTAAGGCGGCCTAGGAGAGAATCCGATCCAGTATTTCTTTTCACACCCCCTTTGTTGAATGTAAAAAAATCACACACCTTTTTCACTGGTGTTGTCAAAAATTGCTCATAAAAGCTTTCTAAACTATTGCTGTTACCAGTACAACATACTTATAAAACCTTTCACACAAATAATTTCACCTACTGTTTCATGTTTCAACTGAATTTCCCTGTAACAAAAAAAGTAAAAATAGAAAACACTTTCCTTTGATTAAAAAAAAAACACACACACACACCTTCTCTTCGTGTTTGAAATTGGAAACAAAGGTCATGACTTACAGCATAGCAGAGTGATGCATCAAAGTCTGTTTTGTTTTCAGACTGCGTGTGCCCCCTTCCCCATTCTGCTCATGAGAACTACTGATCTCTTCCACCTCCCTCATTTCCCAGGAGAAAACCGAGGGCTAGATGAGAGTTCCTCCTGGCCACATAACTTATAAGTGTCTGGGCTGAGCTCAGTCCCTGTTCTCAGAGCAGCAGGAAGTTCCTCTGTGCTCTCTGCTGTTGGGTAATCCCAGGTCATGGAATTGGGACAAGTAAGCATTGTTTCTGAGCCCAGGCTTCCCATGTCACTGAGTTTTCCATGTTTCTGTCTGATACTAAAGCACAGGGAATAGGAACAAAGGGTGGTGGCACCAGCTGGCTCTGTCATTCCTCTCTGTCTTCCCTTAGTCCTCCGAAGCCTTGGAGTTCATGAAGCGGGACCTGACAGAGTTCACCCAGGTGGTGCAGCACGACACAGCCTGCACCATTGCAGCCACTGCCAGCGTGGTCAAGGAGAAGCTGGCTGTGAGTACCACCTACACCCTCCAAGTGACTTTCCCCCATAGCCTGACCTGCCTGGGACCCTGGTGGGAGCTCCCAACCTTTCTACCGTTAAGTGATTGTTTTTTCCCATAGGCTCCCATTTTGAAAATTATGTCTGTCAAGCAAACAAGCTACATATGTTAAGTAATAATAAGCTTTCCCACTTCTGTATTGTTTTAGCAGATCAGCAAAGTCATTCATTGTAGACAATTTAGAAAATACAGATAAATAAAAGAAAAAGAAAGACCTAGAGATACCCATAAGTCCCTCTCCCAGAGATTAACTACTGTTAATACTTGAGGAGTATATCCCTTATGTATACTTTCTTTTTCAAAACTGGGATCAAATGAACACCATGTTTCATAACCTAGTTTTTGACTTAATCATTGCAAACCTCGTTCTACAGAATCATAAAAATGGCATGGTATTCTGTTATGTGGATTTTACCAGTTCCTAGTTTCCTATTTGTTTTTTCCAGTATTGTAAACAGAGTTACAGTGAACATGCTGATTGCTTAATCTTTCTGCTTAATATTTTTTTCCTAATAAGGTATTGGAAAGGATATAGGGTGAATATAGTTGTTTTAGACCTTTTAATATCTACTGTAAAACTGTCCTCCAGAAAGGTTTTGCCAGCTTATATTCTTACTGGCCCTGGTTTTATCAATCAGAGATGTATAGTGGAATTCTCTTGTGAGATAGGAGTTAGATTCTAAAGTCAGCATGAAACTTGAAAATTGTATATGGTCAAAGATATCCCTGCAAACCTCAAATTTCCAATGAAATATAGTATACTGGTTTTATATTACAGTTTCTCCTTTAGTATTGGAACAGATTTCAGTTTCTTTGATCACCAGCTGAATCAGTTGCCTTGTAATTAGAGGCCATGTTATGAAAAACATGTTATGGAGTTTTTATAGCCAAGCTTCTTTTGTTGAATCTTGTAAAATACTTGTTGAATCTTGTAAAATACTGTCTGCCTGCTAACCACAGCTACTGATGAGCGTGAATAACAAGTAGTAATCGAGCTGAACTGCTGCAAGTCCAGCCAGTAGCAGAGATGCCACTTGTTTCTTTCATTTATTTACTCCTTTTCTCATTCAACAAATATGATTATATATCTGTGCCAACATGTGCCAGGCACCATTGATAGTCTCTAGGTTTAAAATACCTGGGCAGCCTAATCAGGAGTAAATGTGACACTTTTCTACAAGGTTTGCAGAGCCTGGTCCTGTCTCTCAGCCTCCCATCCCTTCTTAACTTATGTATGTATGTATGTATGTATTTATTTATTTATGGCTGCATTGGGTCTTCGTTGCTGCATGTGGGCTTCTCTAGTTGCAGCGAGTGGGGGCTACTCTTCGTTGCAGTGCATGGGCTTCTCATTGCAGTGGCTTCTCTTGTTGCAGAGCACGGGCTCTAGGCATGCGGGCTTCAGTAGTTGTGGCATGCGGGCTCAGTAGTTGTGGCTCATGGGCTTAGTTGCTCTGCAGCATGTGGGATCTTCCCAGACCAGGGCTTGAACCACTGTCCACTGCATTGGCAGGCAGATTCTTAACCACTGCGCCACCAGGGAAGTCCCATCCCATCCCTTCTTGCTCAAGGGCATTCTGACCAGTGTGGCTCAAGATTGGTGCCCCACTTGCCTCTTCTAGGAGGTCCATACATTGGCCCTCAGCTGGTCCCAGGTTTGCTTCTAGACAAGGCTGTCTGTTCTCATCCTACCCATATGTCCTCAACCTTTCATACAAAATACTTCCTGAGCAATGATGATGATGAGATTGTAATATTACAGTACTGCTAGTTATTAAATGTTTGCCATGTGCTGGGCATTGTACACACCTTATCGCTTTTAATCTCCACAGTATATTTATCTGCATTTTATAGATAAGGAAACAGACTCTGAGAGGGTTTAGGTCTCATAACCAACAAGTAGTAGAGCTGGGATTCAGATCCAAGACTGACCCCAAAGCTAGTACCGTTTCCATCACTCTACCCATAAGTCCTCTTCCCCACTGAATGTCTGTGGCATGGATCCTCCCCTGTCAATTTGTGATCAGCCTGGTCGACCTTGAAATTTTGTTGAAACAGCCAGTCAAGGAGCTCTGCTCTGACCTACACAGGCCTACTGTGGCCCTGTTCCACACCCCCATCTGGGGGATGGGGACTCTGGCTGCCCCTCTCTCCTTCTCCAACCCCAGAGATGGGGGTGAAAGGTCATGAGCATTTCCCTGGTCCCCACACACAGTACACTTTGACCCCTGATGCTTCATACCTCCATACCCTGTACCCCAGTTTGCAGCCTGCTCCTGGGCCACTTGCTTCCTCTGTTGGCTTCTCTCTGCAGACTGAAGGCTCCTCGGGAGCAACGGAAAAAATGAAGAAAGGGCTGTCTGACTTCCTAGGGGTGATCTCCGACACCTTTGCACCCTCACCAGACAAAACCATCGACTGCGATGTCATTACCCTGATGGGCACACCCTCTGGCACGGCTGAGCCCTATGATGGCACCAAGGTATTCACTAGCGGCACTGGGCTCTAGCTTCCAACCTGAGCTCACAAAGCAGTACATGTTCATAAAAAATAAATACATGTATATAATTAAATTGGAGAATACCAATAAGCAAGAAGATAATTGTTTCTAAACCCGTAATCCCATCACTCAAAGAGAACCACTGATTCTTCGTTGGTGTATAACCTTCCATTTCTTTTTGCTTGCAAACACTGGTAAAGATAGTTTGGGGTTTTGCTTTTTAATAGAAAAAGCACTTTATACATGCAATTTTGTAACCCACTTAAAAAAAATTTACAATTAACTATTAGCATCTTTCCTAATCACCATCATTTTTAATGTCTTTAAATTCTTGCAAGTGTATATAGCATAATTTATTCAGTCATTTCCTTAGTGCTGCACATTTGGATTCCTTTCAGCTTTCATCCATAATAAGGAATGCTCTGGACAGCATCTTAATGGGCATGATCTCCACACTTGTGTTATTTAAGACTAATTTCCAATAGGAATAAATGTACAGGGGGAGGATATCTTCAAAGCAATTAAATCAACAAGAATGGTAGTATATTTCTATTGCATTTTATCTTCTCACCATTATTCCTCATATTTTGTGGAGCGTTTTCTCCCAGATTCACAGTGTGGTGTCACAGCAGTTTGGCCTTCTTCATAGCATTTTACCACATTGAATTTCAATCCCAAACATGATTTTTCAAGCATGTTTTTCAACACTAGTATTAGCACCACCACTTAGTACACATTTAAGTGGATTGTGAAAAATTTTTAATTATAGGATTTTAAATTATAACAGTGAATCACCAAAATCGCTTGCTGAAGTTGTGATACAGCCAGCCCATGCTTCCTGCAATAATGAGGAAGGAAGGAGGGGCTTTCCGTTCACCAGCTAAAGTTTGCCGCTCCTGTGGCTCTAATGGGAACATAGATTGCAGTTTATTTGGCAGACTGGCTATGAAATTAAGAAATTCTTGATGAATTGTTTTAATTTGAGAGAGTTAAATATTTCAAAATTTGCCAGTAAATTTTGGACTTTATTAATATATTTGCACTAACATTTTTCATATCTCACATAATTCAAAACCATTTTATACATATAATTTTATAGCCTGCTTACCCTTTATTTTCTTAGTTTCCAGGGGTGGAATACTGGGTGAAAGACCATTTTTCTAGGAGCCCCAGTTTTGGACTCCTAGCCCAGTGCTCCACTCCATAGCCCACAGTGTTAATTGCCAGGTGCCCTGTGGGTATGGTAGCCAACAGGGGAGAAGCTGGGTTGTGGTTGATTGGCAGAGAGGGGTTGCTTTCTATCCCCATCACCCCAGAATTTCTGTTCTTTTCTCTTGTTTTTTTAGGCTCGCCTTTATAGCCTGCAGTCAGACCCAGCAACCTACTGCAATGAACCAGATGGTGAGGGGGTAGCGACGAGGGGGCAGGCTTGCTGGGCAGGGAGACCAAGCGGGTCTGGATTGCGCACCCTGTTTGTCTCTGGTAGCAGTGGCCAGGCACCCCCTGTGTAGAGGGACCAGAGTGGGGCTAGTTTGACCCTTAGATCTGGTGGGATGGGTTGATGGTCCCCCTTCCTCCCTGAACCCAGACTGTCTTCATCCCCTTCTACAGAGGCTTTGCTCCTCTCGTCCCTCATCCTCAGCTTAGGCTCCCTCCCAGCCCTGCTGCCCTGCCTGCCTTCCTTTTGGCCCGTTTGCTAAGCTCCTGCTGTGCAGCAAGCCCCAGGCTGGGAACCAGACACCAGAAATGAGTTGAACCCTCAATCAACCCTGTCCAGACCTCCAGGAACCTGCTGTTAGGAGACAGAAACAGGGAATGAAGCAAAGATACTAAAGATAGAGTGACTTGACTGCTTCCACAGAAAGAGGGGAGCAGTGGGATCCCAGAAGATGGCATGTAACCCAGCCTGGGAAACCTAGGATGTGACACCTGAATTGAGGTTTTACCGATGAATTAGAAGTAAACTAATTTTACTTTTAGAAGTGGGGGAAGGGTGTTCAAGCAGGACAACAGGAATTTGAAGTTCTCGAAAAACCTAGGCATTTGGGAAGGCCAGACAAAGGGCGCATGTGAGGAAATGAGGGCAGTGAGAGCTGCCAGGGGCACCAGACTGGAAAGGCTTTGGGTACCAGACTAAGCAGTTGGAATTTTGTCCTAAAAGGCTCAAGATAGTGGTTCTTAACCTTTTTTTAAGTCACAAAGGCCTTTAAAAATCTGTTGAAAATAACAAGCCCTCTCTCAACAGAATTTTATATGCATATGGGAATTCTTTAACCCTTTGAAGCCCATCTTTGGACCATAGCCTAAAATGCCCTCCTGTAGAGAACTGTTGAAGCATTTTGAGACCTGATGTGATCAGATTTTGCATTTTATAAAAGAGCCTTCAAGCAGTGTTTTGTAGGATGAAATAGAGAGGGAGAGATGGAAGATGGGAAGACCAGTTACGAGGCTTGGTAGGAATCCTCATGTCAGAGGTAAAGCCGGAACCAGGGAAGGGGCGGGTGGAATGAAGAGGAAGGTATGCATGTATAAGAGACGCTGAGGAAGTGGAATCCAGAGTGACTCCATAAGGAAGGAGTCTGGGAGGGCCTCCAGCTCTCCAGTGGATAACTGGGTGAGACAGGTGGGGGAGGGAAGAAGATGAGCACACGTTGTATTTGCAGCATATGTGTAGGTGGATGTGTCCAGGCACCTGGACCTCTGGATCTGGAGCCCAGAAAGGTAGCCTGTGCTCCAAAGACACATGGAGGAATTGTCAGTGGGAGGAAGAGGTTGAAACTCGTGGTTTAGTGGAGGTTATCTTGGGAGAAAATGGAAAACAAGAAGAGATAAGGAAAGGAAAAAGAGGAGCCCACTGAAGACTCAGATGGAACAACGAGAGAAGTGGGAGGAAGTACACAAAAGAGTGAGAAGCCAGGAGAGAAGAGGGCTTCAAGAGGAAGGTAGTGGCTCCCAGGGCAGAAACTGTAGGATGGTCACATGAGGGAGGACGGAGAATCTGCTATTGGATTTGGCAACATAGGGTCACTGGTGGTAACCTGAGAGTAGCTGTTTCAGAGAGGAGAGGATTCAGTAGCCAAGTGCAGTGGGATAAAAAGCAAGCAGGCATGGGAGAGAATGGAGACTGCAGCCCCTCCCAGTGATCACTTAGGGGCCATGCCCTGATATCAGGCCTACCCACCCCTTCACCCTGCCTGACCCCCCACCTTGGGCCATATGGCTTTGGAAAAACCTTAAGCTTTCCTCTTTGTCCATGTCCAGGCTTAGGTGTGATTTCTCTAGGCCCAGTGTTCTTTCTCCAGACCCACGGAACTGACCATCAGTGTCTGTCCCTCTGCAGGGCCCCCGGAGTTGTTTGACACCTGGCTTTCCCAGTTCTGCTTGGAGGAGAAGAAGGGGGAGATCTCAGAGCTCCTTGTAGGCAGCCCCTCCATCCGGGCCCTCTACACCAAGATGGTGAGGGCACAGCTGGCAGGACCTCAACCAACTCCCGGCCTGAGGTGTGGGGAGGTGGGAGGGACATGTCCAGAGTCACTGTGGAGTCCTCTGGCCTAGAGAGCAGCAGGAGGCCCTGTGGAGCCAAACCAGCCAGCTCCTGAGCCAAGAATCCACGTGGGGGAAACTGATTTGCCAGGCTTCTGGCAATCACGGTGAGAAATGGATGGGCCAGCAAAGCCTGATGGGAGTTCTTTTCTTCCTCTCTGGCCAAGCTGGGCCAGGAAGGCGGGTCTGGGGGGTGGAAGTGCTCTAAGAATCACTACTCAGCCACTTGTCCCATCTGATATCCAGAGTGGCTGGGAGCTGGCTGATGAGGCCGGGGACATAGACCCCACACACCCACTCCCAAAGTCTCATCTCCACTGTCCCCTCCCTCCAGGTGCCTGCAGCTGTTTCCCATTCAGAATTCTGGCATCGGTATTTCTATAAAGTCCATCAACTAGAGCAGGTATGCTGGCCTAACCAGGGAAGGTACTCCACTCAGCCATGGGGGAAGGGGGCTGGATTTTGTTGAGGGAATAAGGGGACAGAGGGTGCCAAGAGTTCTGCGGTCAGGACCAGAGTCTGGGGAAGAGGGTTCCCTGACTGCTTCTGGCCATCTACTCCCCCACATTCAGGAGCAGGCCCGGAGGGATGCCCTGAAGCAGCGTGCAGAACAGAGCATCTCTGAAGAGCCTGGCTGGGAGGAGGAAGAAGGTAAGAGGTATTGAGAGGTGATGAGAAAGTACCAAGTCCTGCCTGTGGGGGACTGTCTGGGCCATTCTCTCTGAAGCCTGGAGGGACATGGCACCCCAGGGAAGAGGAGGGAATGAATATGGTGTTTGCACATGCCAGGATACGCTGAGCTAACAAGGGGTTGTTTACCAAGGCTGGTGGATCCCAGGTTTAGGTACAGAAATCGCATATGTCAGTTGAAGCAGATTTCCCTGCCAGCCCATGGACCAGTATTTCAGAGTAGGGGATGCTTATTGAAATTCCAGATTCCCTTCTTCCACTTCTAAATAAGACTCTATGGACATGTGGCCAAACTTGTATTTTTAACAAGCTCCACTGGTAATGTTAATGGCCAGCCAGACCTGGGAACTGCTGGCCTAGGGACGGAGCTGAGCTCCCTCTACCTGGTAGCTCAGCTTAGGACAGTGTGTGGGAGCCAGCTGCATGGTGTGTTAACACAGTTACTAAGTGCTTATATTATATGCCCAACCTGTACTATAAGCTTTACATGTATGGTCCTTACCACAACTTCATTATCCCTCTTTTGCAAATGAGGCAGGTAGGTTAAAGAAGAGTTAAGTGGCTCGCCCAAGATCATGCACCTGGGATATAGCAGAGCCCAACATGAACCTCAAACTGACTGATTTTAAAGCCTTGGCTTTCTAAGCTATAATATTATCTTGGGCTGCACTGCTAGAAGCTGACTGCCCACCAGGCACGTGCTGTGCCTCAAGGGTGGGAGAGACTTTGACCAACAGGGATTATCTGCAGAAGAACTGTGATGGAGAGGGAGGTGAGGAAACTGGCACCCATTAGTTTTGGTTAGAGCAAACTTTGGTGGGAACCTGAGGTCTGTTTTCAGAGAGCTCCAAGGTTGTTTTGGGGCTAACCAGGGTACATCACTCTCTTTCCCTACCTTTCTCTCTTGACAGAGGAGCTTGTGGGCATTTCACCCACATCTCCAAAAGAGGCCAAGTTTCCTGTGGCCAAAACTCCCACATCCCTTGAAGGAGGACCTGGCCCCCAGAGCCCCTGTGCAGAGAGTCTGGTGACCCCGGTTGAGGCTCCAACAGAGGTGACTCCATCGGAGAGCAGTGAGAGCATCTCCCTCGTGACACAGATTGCCAAACCTACCCCTGCATCTGAGGCACCAGTGCTGCCCAAGGACCTGTCCCAAAAGCTTCTAGAGGCATCTTTGGAGGAACAGCACCTGGCTGTGGATGTGGGCGAGACTGGACCCCCACCCCTAGCTCAGTCCAAGCCCCACACCCCTGCTGGCCGCCCCAGCGGTCCAGAGCCCCGGCCTCCAGCCAGAGTAGAGACTCTCAGGGAGGAGGTACTCACAGACTTACGGGTGTTTGAGCTGAATTCAGACAGCGGGAAGTCTACACCCTCCAACAATGGAAAAAAAGGTAAGCCAAGGCCAAAGCCCAGGGAGCGTGTGCGGGCAGGGCAGGTGAGAGTTGCCACCTCACAAGGCAGACTTGTCTCCTTGTCCCATGTGAGGATCCTAGGAGCAGATGGCCTTCATTTGTGCTACTGATGATGATGATGATGACAGCTACTATAGGTTGAGTATTTAGTATACTCTATTCCATCAATTCCAAGATGCATTTATTCTCTGAAATTAGGATGCATCTTACAATTGTTGGGGTTTTAGATTCAACAAAATAAGGTTTATGTCAAATCATGTGTTAAGGATGTAATATTGCATTTAATTTCTCAGTTACCAGGGGAGCATGTTAATTTCCAGTTTACAACTCACAACTCCATATAACTGTCCTCATTTTACAGATGAAGAAAGTGAGCCTCAGAGATGTTAAGTAACTTGCTCAAATTCACACGGCCAGGAAGTAGCAAGCCCAGATTCAGACCCAGCTCTGTCTGACCTGAAACCCATGCCCTTAACTACCACACTGTGTCAGTTTCTATCCTTTTGAACAGTTCAACTTTGGGGTGGGAACTCCTGTACTCCTGTAACATTGATTGCTGTCAAGGGTCTTCTTCCATGGATGACCTCAGGAAAGTCAGTTAGCTTCCCTAGGCCTGTGTTAATTGTTATTATTATAAAATATATAAACAAAACTTACATGTACAGTTTAAAGAAGAATAAAATGAATACTCATGAACTTGCAGTGACCCAGCTTAAGTAATAAAGCTTTAGTTTCTTATCTGCATAATGAAATTTTAGACTGTAGACACTTTGACTTTATGTCAAGGGGAGACCTCTCTCTAACTCCTGCAATTAAAGGACAGTGATGGCTCTGGTGTCAGCTTGTTTTGCCACATCCAAAATACCTCTCCAGAGATAGCCAGTTGTCAGCAAGACTTCCCCTCAGCTCCTTACACACAGGCATCCTGTCTGCCAACACTCAGCACCAGTTGGCCACAAAGCTTGCCCAGCAGGTGAGCACTGGCCTACTGGCAGTGAGGGGCTGGCTTACTGCAGTGGATGGGAAACAGGCTGATTTCCAGTTTCCAACACAGTGTTTTCCTTCTGACTCTGATTCAGTGAGGTCATCCATTGAGCTCCTACCTACTCTTTATAAGACACTGAGGAGGGCGGGGTAAAGGCTGCAGTCTATGATGAGCCACGAAGCAGTATGAGACAGGCTTGGTACAGGAGTTCAGAGAAAGAAGGAACCTCCGCGCATCAGCAGGTGTTTCACCAAGGAGACAGGCATTGTATAGGAGAGTTGGAGAGTTTGGGGCAGGTGCGCGGGGAGCGGTAGTCCAGGCTGAGAGGGCCTACAAAGTCCCCCACATGTCAGATCGTGTGTTAAGGACATGGGGACATGGGGCACATTGAAGGGGGTGACCAAAGCCCACGTTTCTGTATTGTTCCCAGGAGAGGGAGGAACAAGAACTTAAAATCTTAAGCCGAATTCAGAAAGTTGGACTTGGTGCCACAAAGCAACAGGGCATGCTGCTCATATGCCCAACCTGTAGTAAAAGCTTTACATGTAGAGGCTAAGGGCTCAGGCTCTGGAGTTCAGACAGTTCTGGGTTCAAATCCCAACTTTTCTCATGAGCCATGTGACTTCAGAAAAGCTACTGATCTTCTCTAAGCCTCCGTTTTCTCCTCTGTAAGTTGGGGGTAATTATTTCCTGATAGGTCCTCAGTTAGGGAAGAAATTTGGGTAGAGCCCTGCTTTGGGGAGATGATGAAGATAATAAGAGGTACCGTTCTCTGAGCACTTTCTGTATGTCTGTATAGCTCTGTGCTAAGCACTTGATATGCATATCACTCAATCTTCACAAAAATCCTGAGATCTGTGAGATTTTCCTTTTTTTTTTTTTTTTTTTGTTACTGGTAGGAAACTGAGATCAATCACCCATCCAGTAGGTATTTAGAAAAGTGTGACATTGCCTTTAGGAGAGTGAAGAGTAGGTGATGGACCCAATAGGTGGTGTGGGGTTGCTGGGTGGATGGTACGAAGGGTCCATTTGAGATAACGGTCGTGAATTTTAAGAGACACCAGTCAGCACAGTTGTACTTTTGTCCAGCCACATTCAGTTGCTCAGGTGCAGGCACAGAGCAGATGGGGAGTTGGACTTAATCAGGGTTCAAGCTTACCCAGGTGAACTCAGAAAGACAAGAGTCCAAGTGTATGCAAGAAGCGATCAGAATGATGGTTCATGGAATCTGAGCTGGGTAAGGGAGGGAATAACAGTGAAACAGTTGGAAGGTTAAAGAATTATTGTTTCCATTGGGAATTGGGCTGTTGGAGAGCGTGATGAGAAAAAATGAATGGTGGGTAGAGACTGGAAGAAATGAGATTATGGGGAAGATGCAGCATGAGCTCTTAACAGTGCGCTATACTGCCTCTAATGCACTGGGGGATTCGCAAAAGGAGGACCTGGGGATTCAGTGCAGAAGACCCACCAGAAGTAGTTGTAGTCACTTAGTGGGGGGAAGCTGGGGTCTTAGACTAGGGTGGGACAGTGGGGACAGAGTAAAGGGAGGAAGAATCTTAAAAGAGGCTTGGAGGCAGAGTGACTCCTTCTCCCTCTTGTGTCCAGATGACATGAGGGAGGCTTGGTCTCTGGATACAGCAGTCTCTGGAGGTGGCCCAGCCACAGGGACCTCTAAGGTCCCAGGGTGATGCCTGTCATTGCAGAGCTGCTTCCCACCTGTATTTTGTGCCGAGATCCATTTGAGCAAGGAGACTAGACTTACCCTGCTCAGGCTCCCTCAGCAGGGAGCAGAGAGGGGAGATGAGGGCAGGCCCTGTGGCCTGCGGACTGGAAGGAGCTCTGGGCTTAAAGCGCCACTTCACAACTGACTGACCTGGGAGTGGCTTTTGCTTCCATTTCTTCTCTGGAGAAGCAAAGAGCCAATTAAACAGAATAAAATGAGCTGTGAGTGACAGCACCACGAGGTTAATAATCACCTGAAAACTCCCCTTTCTTACAAACAAAAGAAAACAGTAGAACTTCATCATGAAATCTTAAATTGTTGTTGCATAGATCAGTTCTCTGCCACGTGCACAGTGTAAAGGAGAGCTTAGTACTCTCATTGTGTGACAGGACAGGATGGTGGGAGGAGGCAGGTGGCAGAGAAAGCCCAGATTCACATCTCTGCCACTCAAAGCCTTTGTTTCCTCACCTGTAAATTGGGACTGTTAATACATATCCCAGAGGGTGGGTGTAAAGTGCTCCAAAAATGTTAGCTGATGCTTTCTTTTTTACCCCGAAGGGTCTGCCCTAGCATTTAAGCCTGAAGAGGAGAGTTTCAAATCCCTGGAGGGCAACCTGGGGTTAGGAAAAGCTGTCATGACCACAGACAGCCACAGCTCTGGAGGGAGAAATCAGCCGGGAGTCCAGCTTCTAACCCACAGGAAGCCTGCACTGACAGGGAGCCAGACGCAAGCCACCAAGAGTGTCCTGAAAGCACAGGGAGCCTTAGATGTGGAGTCAGAAGAACTGGGTCTTGGTTGCACATCTGCCCCTGACTGGCTGTGGGACCATGTGCAAAATTACTTAACTCTGGGACCAGGCCTTTAACAGCTCCATTTGTTAAATATCCACCGTGTATATATGTTAGGCACTTTACATGATACTGCTAATTTTAACACTGTTGTATCTCAACTGCAGGCCAAGGTCTATACAGAATCATCTAGGTACCTGTTTATAATGCAGAATTCTGGGTCACCACCTACACCTGCTGAATCTGAATGAGGGGGATGGGAAAGCAGGAATCTGCGTTCTAATAAGCTCCTCCAGTGGTTCTTTGCAAAGAGGGTGGTTTTATCCTTACTTTATAAATAAACTGAAGCCCAGAATAACTTGCCCAAGACTACACAATAGATAAAAGAGTTAGGGTTCCACCCAGGTTTGCTTGGCTCCAGAGACCCTGCTGTTACCACACCACTTATGGCTAGCTGGGTGACTAGAGAACAGTGCAAGAACCCTAATAAGGAACGCGGAGGCCAGGCTTGGGGAGGTCTCAGAGCCTGGGTGCATGGTGAGGAAGAAGCTGGACAGGAAGAAACAAGGTATTTACAGGTGGTGTCATTGGGGGATCAGAGCTTACTCTTTTTAAAGGTGCTTTTTAAAAAAATGATTACAAAGTAATATGTGTTCATTTAAAAAAATATATTACCCCATGACCTCATCACCTAGTGATAACTATTGTTAGTATTCTTGTGGGTATTTTGCTTATTCTCTCTGTATGTGTGCATGCATCTGTGAGCGTATTTTTTTTTAATGGAATCATACTGCATATACTCTTTTTTACAGGAACGATTTTTGTAGTTTTCTTCTTACTAATAACTTTCACATGTACATTTTTTTTATATTGCCGGTAAGAAAGCATACCCAAATATGAATGTTTGGAGCAGTTGTCAAACCTTAGCAGGCATCAGAATTACCTAGAACAGGGAGGAGTAAATGTTTTCTGCACAGAGCCAGGTCACAAATATTTTAGGCTTTTGGGGACATACAGTTTCTGTCCCAACTCTGTCGTTTCAGCATGAAAGCAGTCATAGACAATATGTCAACAAGTGGCCATGGCTGTGTTCCAAAATTTTATTTCGAAAGCAGACAGTAGGCTGGATTTGGTCCACAGGCCCTAGTTTGCCAACCCCTGATTTAGAGAAAGAGTCCACGAATATTTACTGAGTACAAACTATTTGTTCTAGTCACTTGGAATACATAAGAAAACAGAAGATCCCCGTCCTCGGGAGCTCACATTCCAGCTCCTCTACTATTAGACAATGAGCATAGTGAATCTGATTATGTAATACACTAGAAAGTGGTAAATACAATAGAAAAAAGAACAACCAGAGCAGAGTGAGGGGTCAGGGTGCAACTGAAAATAGGACAGTCGGGGTAGGCCACATTTAGGTGGTGAGATTTGAGTAAAGGTGTGAAGGAAGCGAGCGAGTTGGCCTGTGGGTATCTGAGGAAGAGTTCCAGGTACAGGGAACAGTCCTTGCAAAGGCCCTAGGTGGGAATGTGCCTGGTGTGTTTCAGGAGTAGCAGGATCAGTGTAGGTAGAATGGAGTGATTGAGGAGGAAGAGGTTCATTGTTTATTTCTTCCGGAAGATTTCCATGGCCCCTAGGGAGCTTCTGGACCACAGTACTTCTCCACTATTCAGTAACTTGCTTTTTCTCACTTAATAGTTTAAGACTATTTTGCCATGTATATAAATGTTCTATAGCCTAACCTTTAAAAGCCACATAATGTTCCATCATATGACTATACCGTTTATTTTTGTAATTCCCTATCAGTGAACTTTCAGGTAGTTTTTTAAGTTTTCATCACTGTAACAGCACTACAGTGAACATCCTTTTGGTTAAATTTTTTTACTGAATCCAGGATTTTTCCTTAAAATAGATTCCTAAAAGTGGGATCACTGAGCCAGAGAAAACAGAATGTAAAGACCTTTGGTGTGTATTTGTCAGGCCTTTCTAAAGAGTTCCATCACCCCCAGCTACAGCCTCTTCACATCCCCCTTCCTGTCTCTCACACTATGGGTCATGGTTCCAGGCTCAAGCACAGACATCAGTGAGGACTGGGAGAAGGACTTTGACTTGGACATGACTGAAGAAGAAGTGCAGATGGCACTTTCCAAAGTGGATGCTTCCGGTGAGGTGAGTGGGCCTGGTTGGCCACAGGGAGGCAAGTGCAATGATTCCAGGTCTGAGGACTCTCCCTGCCAAGCCCGACTGTCCCCTCAAGGTGGATCCCGCTCCTGTCTGAGGTGGCAGGCTGCGGGAAGGAAGCTAGGGCCTCCCACTCAGGCCCTGAACAGTAGTCCATTAGCAGGGTCCGCTTCCCCTCAATTCCAGGGGGATGGATGGGGGAGTTCTTGACATTAGCTCCTATCAGAATCACCTGAGGATCTACTAAAAAATACAGATGCCAAACCCTGCCCCAGACCTTTTGACTCATGGTCGCCAGGTGTGGGACCTGAGCAGATTTCTGGCCTTGGAGACAAAAGACAATGTGATCACTTAACCTGAGCCTCTGTTTCCCCATCTAAAATATGGCACTGATCATTATAATCTCATGCTGTGGTAGATGATGCATGTGCACACCTTAGGCATAGTGCCTGGGGACATGGGCGCACTAATAGACGTTCCTGAAACCACCACAAAACAGTTATAAGCTCAGAGGCCTATTCTTATTCTTCACTTCCTCTCAGAATCAAGGATGGTCGTTTTGAATGAGGGGCTGGGCAAAAATCTCTCATAGCTAATAAGGGACAGGACGGAGGCTCCAGCCCACACATCTGATTCAAGTCAGTGTTATATCCACTGTCACACAAGAACCCCATGATTCCTTCCAACATGTAGCTCAGGAACCTGCTATAAAGAGGTGAACAGAGTAGAGAGAATGGGAAGGGCCTTGTTTTTCATGCTGAGAGACTGAAGCCTGGAGGGAGATAGTGACCTACACAAGAGTATTTTACACCTGTGACCTCACTATACCCGGGGTAGAGAAGGCCCATGGCACCTCTTATGCCACGTGGCCTTCATGGCTTTGGTGTCTTTGCAGCCCTCTTTAAAACCCGACATACGATATACCTGAACAAAATCATTCTATAACCCATCATATCAGGGGATCTGCTGACAGCAGGCCAAGAGAGGGTTGCCTGGGGAGACTTCAGCTGGGAATTAGGGTGCTGGAGCCCCTAGTGAAGGCCCTGCGAGCACCTGTAGTCCAGTGCCACGCTTGCTTCTGATCACAGCACCACTGTAAAGTTCCCTGCCTCTCAGGGCCATGTTCTTACCTGCTCCGCAGGAGACAAGTTCTCCTTCAGGGATTGACTGACAGGCTTCTTGTAGGCAGGGCATCCCCTTGTGGTGTCCAGTGTTGGTTGGTAGAAGCATTTCCTTTGAGTCTGGAACCATCAGAGCAGCAGGCCCACCGCTTGGGCAGAGAGCAGCTCTGCTCCCCAGACATTCCTTGAAGCGAGTGGTTCGCTCTGAGAGGAGGCCGGGTATGGCCCGGGAGAGTTGGGGCTGGGGCTGCGGGGAGGGCTATCCCAAAATGGAGGCAGCCGGGGAGCTTGGGTCTCAGCTTGACTCAGAGGAGTAATACGTGTTTGTGCTCTCCATTATCCCCTCCCTTTGCAGCTGGAAGATGTAGAGTGGGAGGACTGGGAATGAGGGGAGCCAGAGCAAGCCGCTCCCCTACCCACAGCACTTCCCACCTCCCTCGCTCGTCTCCGCCCGGCCCTGGAAGACACTGACTAAGAATGTCCCCCAAATGGCCTCTGTCAGCCAGAGCTCTAGGCAGATTCTGGGTTGTTCTTTGTTGGCCCTTTGGGCCTCTGCTCACATCTGGGAAGGGGCTTGCTAAATCCAAACCAGGAACTCTGACTTGTGCCAACCATAGGATGACCCGACGGGGAGGAAACCTACCCCCCTCACCAGAAGAGCCTACACTTCTCTGCTGAACACCCACTGTTCCTGGGGACTCTTGCTGGGAAGTCCCAACGGATAGCCCTAGCCCATCTGCCTGTGTAGGCAGAGGCCAAGCTACCAGTCTCTTGGAGGACGCCGAGACAACACACTCTGTCACCCATAAGCAGGCAAAGAAGGCCATGCCACCTGCCCTTGGCTAGACAGGGATGGTGAACACATTTTGGTTCCTATCCCAGCAGGTAAGAGGCATTCATTTCTGGGAAACTTGCCTCTCTTAGGAATCTCCCGCTCCCAGGCATCTTCCATTCCTGGAAAGGTTCCTTGTGGTTCAGAATCTAGAGACCAAACTCCCTTTTACCCAGTCCAGGCTGGTATGTCCCCAACGCCTTTCCCAAGGCTTCTTCATGTCACATGCACCCGAGTCCTTAGCCCAGCTGTGCCACCTGCAAGAGTCTGCTCTTGCTCTTCTTCCCCTCCCCAAGAAGGGAGGGGGCCACTTCAGGCCCTTCTGTGTGTTACCTGGCGGGATACCTTGTCCAACCAGCTACCCACCTCGACTCCCCTGTAGCTTAGGACACAAGCCAGCTACCAGCGGTACAGAGCAGTGATCAAAGCTGAGTACTTACAACTCTGGTAAGCCCATCTTCTCCACCTCAACCCTTCTGCGTCTTGGAAGGGATATGCTGGGGGTGAGCTTCTTGAGACTGTCATCAGGTTTCTGCAAAAGCTCTTCTTCCTGAAGGCAGATCAAATCCTTGTGGCTCTCACCCTCCACTCTGGTAAAAGCTGCACCTCTCTTGGGGGAATGAGGGGCTGCAGGAATCCCTGGAGACCCTGGTGCTTCACGATGCTGCTCTGGTGATTCTTGTACATAATCTGGTGTGTTCACCAATGATTTAAAGTGATTGTGGTCAGGGACGCCAAGAGAGTGGTGGTCACTTCCACTTCAAACCTTCGATGAGGGGGTGGGATGGAGAGAATGCTGAATCTTTTTTTGATGGGATGGGGTTTTTCTCTTTGTAATTATTTCTTTAGTTTAATTAACCTTTTGGTTGTTTGTGCAATATTATATATTTTAAATTATAATGTATCTCCCCAGAGTATTTTGTAGCCGGGAAAAGAAAAAAGGAAAAAAAAAAAGAAGACTCTAACAGCTGTTAGTTTTGTAATTAAAAAAGAAAGAAAAAAGAACTTTGTCCTGAACCTTTTCCAGACTTGCCGTTAACAGCTATTAAAGAGATTCAACAGAAGCTGGAAGGTGTCTGGGGCTCTGTTCTTGTACCCTGCGGCAGCTGCCCCAGAGCCAGGGCAGGAAGCACACTGTGCGCAGGGTGGCTTCCTGCTTGGAGCCTGGGGGTTAGGATGGGAGGTAGCCTGGGTTCTGAGGAAGTCCCTTGTCCTCATCCCAGGCTCACCTTGGCCTTTGGGGTGAGAAAGGGACAGGGCCCCCAACAGGCCTGTCACCAAGACAAGGAGTCAAGAGGCCGTTACTGCATTCCCAACGCTTCTGCTTTTATTTGGAAAGGAAGTTGCAACAACAGTGGTTCCAGTTGCTCTTCGTCATTTTTCTCCTCTCCTCCCCCTGTATGTGTATGATTCTGGGGTCTATTTTTAATTAACTTTAGTTAAACACCTGTATGAAAATCACTTGTCAGCTATAATAAAAGGGAAGTCTGAATGAGGCCCTCTGGTTCCATGAAGATCTTTAAAGGGAAAGGGAAGTAAGGCTGGAGAGGGTGTAGGTAAGTTTTAGGATAAGTAAACTTAAAGTGTAAAATATATATCACCATTTTAGAAGCGGGTTTTTGGGTTTGCTTTCTCCCCCTACTTTATTGGGGACGACTTGCCATTGCTTTTATCAAGTGCTTGCTAGCCATGGATGCCAACTAACTTCTTCGATTGAAGGCCGGAGGAGCATGTCTGGTTCCAGGAGCCGCCTGAGCAAGTCCTGGCATTCGGCCGAGATGCCCAGATGAGTGGGGAAGGACACCCTCTTCTGCTGCTGCCACAGCATCTTGGGGATGTCTGTGTCATCAAAAGGTAGGCTGGCACAGAGCATGACGTACAGGACCACGCCCATGCTCCAGACGTCACCCTTCTTGCTATCGTGGGGAATACCCTGAAGCACCTCTGGGGCGGCATAGGCTGTGCTGCCGCAGAAGGTCTGGCTCAGCTCCCGGCATGATTTGGGCAACACCTTGGCGAAGCCAAAGTCTGTCAGCTTCAGGTTGAAGCCCTGCAACAAAGCGTTCTCGCACTTGAGGTCCCGGTGAGCCACACCACAGCCATGGCAGTAGCGGATGGCCTCGACCATCTGACGGAAGAGGGCCTTGGCCCGGCTCTCGGGCAGTGGCCCCCCATTCAGCACACAGTCAAAGACATCCCCTCCTTCAGCCAGCTCCATCACCAGGTAGATTTTCCCGTCGGCAGACTCCAGCGTCTCGTACACTCGGATGATGTTCTTGTGGTCCAGGGTGCGGACAATCTGGAGCTCCCGAGGCAGGAATCTCTGGATAAACTCTACGGAAACAAGGGAAAAGAGATGGAGCATCAAGTGCAGAAGGGCCTAACTCCTCCCTCCTGTCTGCTGCCTTCCAACTTCTGTCTGCCTATCTCCCCACCATGTCTGGGTCTTGTGCCTTGGTTCCCTTTCATAGTCTTTAATGTCTGTCTGCTTGGACACTGCAAAGAATGTTCACCTCTATTGTTTTTGTAGTTAATTACTGAAAGGAACTACTCCCGGTCAGCCTCAGGGACTGTTGTGAGCAGCCTGTGAGACCATGGATATCAAAGTGCTTTTAGACTTTTAGACTTTATTAGGGACTTTTAGACAAAGCTATTGAATCTCAGTTACGAGGCCTGATTTGCCCACAGCGTGGTGAGCCCGCTCCTCTCACGTCTGCCTCCTGACCCACAGTTCTTTCCATGAGCCCTGTCTTTTCCCCATCTCTGCCTTCGTTGACTCCAGCTCCTGCCCTCTGCTAGCCCTGGCCATGGCCTCGCCAGTCTCTGTTCCCCTCCTGGAATAGGAAAGGCCTAGTGGGCTCCAGCTCTGCTTCTGAGGATCCTTCACCTCCTTCCACTTTAATCTTGGATTTTAGAGGGTGTGATTTTCCTGGACTCCCAGCATCCCTGTGTTCCCCACTGACCTACCCCAGAGCCACAGTCTCTCTTGCTTTCCTTGGTTCCAGACTAAAGGGGAGGAGGGAATGATCCTTCTGACTGGAGGAAGCAGCTACCCACCTCAGCCAGCCCTCGCTTCCTCCAAAGGGGCCCAAGCTCACCTTCTGGCCCTCCCATCTTGTCTATAATTTTAATCGCCACTTTTCTTTGGTGTTTTTTGGAAACTGCTTCTTTGACTTTTGAGTAGGTCCCTTCCCCAATGGTCTTGCCCAGCTGGTACCCATTGTAGAGCAGAAAGTCCTCCATGCTGTCTAGCACCTCCTTCCTTCCTATCACCCTCTCAGCTCATGCTGCCTCTGCGAGGCAGCTCTACTCCACCATCGCCCTTGGCCTGCTCCTTTTCATCCGCAGCCGCCCCCAGCGCTGTAACATTCTCCGTCTGGACACACCAGCCGCGGGTGGTGGGGAGGGAGAGGGTCAGACATTTTAAAACTCTGGCCCAATTGTGATGTAGATGTTGTGTGACTCTTGGCCAAAATGGGCAATGCCCCCTGCCTGCCCTCACCACCACCACCATACCCAGAACGGGTTAAGTCACGGCTGCGCTCAGCCCCCGCGCCAGGTAGTGAGTGAGTCGCAGCCCCGCCTGTGGGGGGCGCTCCGGACGTCTGCGCGCGGCCCGGGATGCCGGGCTCCTTTCTGTGGACACAGCCTCCTGCTCCCCCATCGGGCAGCTGGGGGTCTGCGCGACCCATGGCAAGAGCCCTCCAACTACCGGCTCGCGCCGCGCTAAGTGCCAGGGCGGCGCGAGGTTCCCCGGCGGGAGGAACGGGTTCTATGAGGTCAGCGCGCCACAGCCCGTGTCACAATGCAGCCCTCCCCCTCGACGCCCGGGCCCCCACGCGCCGCAGACACCTGCCAGGCTCCGCCTGGACCGGAGCGTCCTCACGCGGCCAGGGCTCAGGCAGCTGCTTCCAGCCTGGGACCGGCCTCGGCCTCCGGCAGGTAAGGGACGGGCCACGGGGCGGGCGCGGGGAGGGGGCGCCCGGCGGCCCGCGAGCTGCCTGACCGCCACTCCCCGCGCAGAGCGCCCCGGGGCCCGGACATGAGTGCCCAGGAGGCCCCGCAGGGTCGGAGATTCCCCATTGAGGCCGGAGACTCCCCTGGCTTTGCCGCCCCCCGCGAGTCCCAGGACAGCTCGGAGCGGGTAGCTACGGAGCACAACCCGGTCAGGTGAGGCCGGCGCCCCTCCCCGCCGCCCCACCCCGGCCCACTTTCCGTCCCCCGACCGCCCCACCCCCGCCCCACGTAAGGTCCCACATCCACGCCCGAACCTCTGGGACCCCAAGTGCACTCCCCGATGCGTCCCGTACAGGATGAGCCGGCCCCCGCCTCAGCGCCCCCTGTCGCGCCCCGCTTTCCCCAGGCCGCTTCGACGCTGCCCCGGCTGCCACTGCCTGACGCTGCTGCACGTGCCCATCGACGTCTACCTGGCCTTGGGCGGGAGCCCCCGGGTCCGCGCCACCTGAGTGCGCCTGTGCACCGCAGCTCCGCTGAGGTCGCGCGCGCCGAGCACGAGACAGTGATGCACATTTTAAAATAAAAGAACGGATGCACATTTTAATAAAGCACAGCATAAACTGTTCTTTCCACTCCGGGCTGGCCGTGTATGCTTATCCCGTCGGATCGGGCTGCCCGCTGCTCCGCCTCATCCAAAGGCATCTTCCCTTCTGCTGCCTCCTCACTTGGACCCAGCCCCAGGGGCCTGCCCTTCCGATTCCGCTTTCTTCTCCCTGGACACCAAGCCCTTCCCCCATTTCTTGCTGGTCATGATCCCTTTCAGTGCCGCCTTTCTGCTCAGGCTCTCTCTGCCCTCATCCATCTCCCCAACACTCTCCTTGGTTCTCCAGTAAAATTAGCATTACTGTGCTGGACTCTGGGGGCCCAGAGAAGCTTGGGACTGGAGGGGGTGGACAGAGAACTTAACGAGAATGGCCACCCACACCAGGCTCATTTAATTCTCCCAAGATGGAGTTTGGTTTTGCTACCTGCTGTTTTGTGACCCTGGGCACCTCTGGTTTTGTTGAAGGGGTTAGGGGCTGCCCCGTCCCTGTCCATCTTGAGCCTTGGTTTCTCCTAGGACTGGTGGGGCCAGAAGACTGGGGAAGAAGTCGTTTGAAAAACTTCGATTCCTTATTGCTTTTTACAGGTGAGGGAACTGAGCCTTAAGCAACGTGCCTGGGGTCCCCCAGACGACAGGTGATGCTAGTGCACTCCTCAGCGTCCTCAGACTTGAGGCCCCAAAATACATGCATAGGAGGGGCCCATGACAGGAAGGCTGCCTGGAAGCTGAATATTTCCCACTTTCCAATTTTGCTTTAATGAACCTGTATTATTTTAATATTGGAAAAAATGTATGTAACCCAAAGGTCATGTTCAGTCTCCTGTCCCCTGAGATTTAAGTACGATTGACT
This sequence comes from Balaenoptera musculus, assembly GCF_009873245.2. Classification (NCBI taxonomy): domain Eukaryota; kingdom Metazoa; phylum Chordata; class Mammalia; order Artiodactyla; family Balaenopteridae; genus Balaenoptera; species Balaenoptera musculus. Next base: position 25,612,024 of record NC_045785.1, on the reverse strand, counting down.
CAACACCCCTCCTCTAATCCACATGGAGTAGAAGTCTAAGCCTCCCAGAGCACTTCAGATCCCGTGGTCACCAGAAAGGGCCACCCTTTTCAACTTCCACGACTTTCCTCCCAGGCAGTCCCAGATGTAGGAGGCTTATTGAAAGAAGAGAGGATGTTTGTCAAAAAGGATCTACTTGGACTTTAGACTTGACCATTCAGTGCCCCGGTCCCTTAACATCCTGGCTCTTAAAAGCGCCTCCATGCCTTTCTTTCCCCTTCACCAGAATAATCCCTGGCTTCAGGCCATAGTGCTGGCTTCTCTCTCCCTCCCTCCTCTCCCCCTTCACCCTTACCTCCTGGAGACGCCCCCCAACCTCCGCCCCGCCACCGGGACTCTCTGTTCTTCTATTAAGTGAAGTAATCCAGCTGCTTCAATCCCCACCAAACTCCATGCAGGTCCTAGTCTGCTTAACAACCCATTCTGCTGCTCTGCAGAAAAAGGGCCTCCCTGCCAGTAAACAGTACTCACCCTCCTTAGGAGGCCCTTGTAATTTTAGAGAGAAAAAAAACAGCTTCTGTATTGATAAGGTCTCTCCATTGCAAGCAACTGATGTTAGCTTAAGCAAAAAAGGAATTGATTGTTTCAAGTTGCTGGGAAGGATATGTTAGTGATTAAAGGAAAAACTATAGGAACCAGGGCATTCATTGGGCTGGAATCAAGGATTCAACCCCACCAGGACTGTTGCTTTGTTCCTCTCATCCCTGATTATCTCCTCTGGGCAGGAAACATGGCAACATGGCTGCATCAGCTTAGAAATCCCAGGAAGGGGGAATTCCCTGGTGGGCCAGTGGTTAGGACTCTGTGCTCCCAATGCAGGGGGCCCAGGTTCGATCCCTGGTCAGGGAACTAGATCCCGCATGCATGCCACAACTAAGAGTCCACATGCCACAACTAAGAAGACCACATGCTGCAACTAAATAGTCCACATGCTGCAACTAAAAGATCCCGCATGCCACAACTAAAGATCCCGCATGTTGCAACTAAGACCCGGCACAGCCTAAATTAAAAAAATTAAAAAATTTTAAGTATCCCAGGAAGGGAGACCTGCTTTCTCCCAGTCTAGGTATACCTATCCCTGGGAAGGCCAGTGATTGGCCCTTCTTAAATCACATGCACATTCCTTGGGCCAATTACCACTGTCAGGGAGATGGGAGACTACAATTGACCAGGCTGAGCCACAGGTAAGCCTACACTTGAGATGCAAGCACAGCCAGGTGATTGACAGCATCACCAGAAAATAATGGGTAATGATGGAGAAAAAACATTCCAGGAGCAGAGACAGCTTATGTAAAGATCAAGTACCCCGGGAGGAAAAGAAGCCCGAAAAAAAGGGATAGAGAGTGGCAGGGGCCAGTGTAACAACTCAATTTGAAGGCAATGAGGAGCCTTAGAAAGTGTGACCAGGAGTTCTGTGTGACTGGGTTCTCCTTCAGGCTTTGTCCCTGTTTCATTCAATACAAGTCTACCAGCCAGGCCTGTGCAGGACACTGGGGATTCAGCGATGAACCTGACAGACATGGGCCTTGACCCTCATGGAACTCACATGGCCTAGCAATGACCTGCTGGGAGGCAAATCCCTTCCCTCTGGGCCCATTTCCTCACTAGTTTAAAAAAAAAAAAGCACCAGTGATCTCTATGGACCTTGCCAGCCCACAAATGCTGAATCCTTCCCATTCTTCCTTTCTCTCTTATCTCCCTCACTTCCTTTCTCCAATCTTCTTGACACTCCTTTCCTTTAAAAAAAGATTTACTGGGACTTCCTTGGTGGCACAGTGGTTAAGAATCTGCCTGCCAATGCAGGAAACATGGGTTCAATCCCTGATGTGGGAAGGTCCCACATGCCATGGAGCAACTAAGCCTGTGCGCCACAACTACTGAGCCTGCGCTCTAGAGCCCGTGAGCCACAACTACGGAGTCCACACGCCATAACTACTGAAGTCCGCGCACTCTAGGGCCTGCGTGCCGCAACTACTGAAGCCCATGCACCTAGAGCCCATGCTCCACAACAAGAGAAGCCACCGCAATGAGAAGCCTGCTCACCCCACTCGCCACAACTAGAGAAAGCCAGCACGCAGCAACGAAGATCCAATGCAGCCAAAAAAATTTTTTTAATTTTAAAAATAAAATTAAATTTAAAAAGATTTACTAGTGGCTTGGTTAGGATTCCGGGCTTTCACAGCTGTGGCACGGGTTCAATCCCTGGTCAGGGAACTGAGATCCCGCATGCTGTGTGGCGTGACCAAAAAAGGAAAAAGAAAAACAAACAAACAAAAAAGATTTACTGCTACCTCCCGTATGCTTGGTTAGTGGGGGATGCAAAGAATACAGACAAACACCTTGCCAGTGGGCCAGACCCTGGGGCTACATAGCTCTAGAATGGCCATGAGCAAGGGGAAAGGGCATTCCAGGTGGCAGGAACACTGGACAAAGGCCTTGAGGCAGGAAAGTGGAGGACAATTTCAAGGAACTCAGTTCAATCAACTTTCACCAACACCTACCTGGGCCACACGAGGTGCTGAGAACCCAGGCCTTTATCTGACAGATCCCTTGCCCTTGCAGAGCTCAGAATTCAAGGGATCCAGGGATGAGTTAACAGAAGAGAAGCTGAATCAGGGAGGCCTTGTGTTTGAACTTTGTTCTGTAGGTGACAGGTAGAATGACAGGCTCCAACCTGGGTCACTTCACTCTATTTTTCTTCTCCTTTTCCATCATGTTCTCTGTTGCTTCTTCCTTTTCTCCCCCTGGAAAAGTCACTGGCCTAAACTCTAGTCCTAGATTTGAGTCTTGATTGCCATTTACTAGCTGTGCAAACTTGGGCTACATACTTAGCCTCTCTGAGTCTCTATTTCCAAATCTGTAAAATGGGGCTAATGAAACCTGGTGGAAGCTTTCAGTAAAGTCATGCACATAGAGCACCAGGCAGGAATGTCGGGCACCACTAGCACTGAGCAAGAGAGGCTGCTGCTGCTCCTACCTTTGGCTTCAAGGGGCAGCAGAGAGCCAGCCAGCCGTGTCCCCAGGGGCTGGGTGATGCCCAGCCTTGGAGAGGGTTGGGGAATCTCTCTCGCCTCCCTCTGCCAAGTTCCTGGCAGTCCTGCTCAGGTGCTGAGGAACTTGGTGGGGGGGGGGGGGTCGTCATTTCCAGGGGAATCCCCAGGTGGGAAAGGCAGAACTGCCTCCCTCACCCTAGAGGGTAAAGCTTTCCCCAGATCCCCAGGCAGGACCCCCTCATCCCAGCCTCATTCTCAGCTTGAGGAATGAGGAGGGGCCCAGGGGAAGGAGGATACTTGAATCACTGCCTTCCCTGACTTCTCTCTCAGACACCTTATTAGACAGCCCCTCCCTAAGGGACCCTCTTTTAGAAGGAGGGGGCGAAGTACAGATGGACCCTCCCAGGTTACCATGGAGATGGCAGGGAAAGGGTTGCTATATCTCCATGGCAACAATTGACGTCAGCGCTACTCTTTCCCATCGCTTGATATGAGAAGGGGGCAGCCACCCCAACCACAAGCAAATCCCCCACAAAGCCTCCTCCCTTTACTGAGCCAATCAACCAAGGGGTCGACAGGCTTAATATAGCACAGGAGTTAAAAGCACAGACTCTGATGTCAGTCAAACCTTGGTTCAAATCCTCTTTCTGCATCGTTTTAGCTGTTTGAATTTGAGCAAGTCCCTTAACCATGGAAGTCTAGTATGTACAACGGGGATAGTAAGCTACATGCCTCCGAGGGTTAATGTGAGGACTGCAGGGGATCATGCAGGTAATAGACAGTGGGCCAGCTCGTGGGAAGTGCACACTGATGTTAGCAACTCTCTAGAATCCTGGGGACTTGTCAGGGCATTGTGGCTTCTCAGATATAGACTTGAAGCCCCTAAAAGGCCCCCAGAACTCCTAAGGACTGGGCCCTGAGTTTGAGCATTCAGAACTGGGGGGTCTCAAGGTGAAGCCAGAGACAGTGGAGCTTCCAGACTCTGAGGAAACCCCAATGCCACTTTCCCTGCAACCCCATCACATCTGGACCCTGACCCAACTTCCTCTTCCTCCCCCCGCCCACCTCCTCCTAGGCCTCCTTAGCAGGTATCTAATGCTCGGGACTCCATCTGCTCCTCTAGGAGAAAGCAGGGATGAGGGCCGTGGGAAGACTTCAGGCAACCTAACACCAGGTAGATCAGTGGGTTGGACCCCACAGGAATATGGGTGTCCCAGCTCCCACTGGCCTCTCCTCACCTGCCCTTGGGGTAAGGACACTGGAATCATTCTCACTCCCTCTCTCTTCTCCAATCCCCAGTTCTGGTGCCCACAGTCTATTCTGCTCCAATTCCAACGCACTGCCCTGAATCAGACCCCCATCGCTACTCATCTTGATTACTCCAGCAGCCTCCTAACCGGTCTTGTGCTTCCTTCCCTGCTTGATTCCTCTAGCCCAGAATTATTCTATAAAGACCACAACCCAGCCATGTAATTCTCCTATTAAATCTCATCAATGGCTTCTTTACATCACTTGTCCAGCCACGTGGACACCCCTGAGTTCTTCACAAAACCTTCTTCCCACCTTTCAGCACATTGTTCCTTCTGCCTGGAATAGCCTCCTCCCATCCCCCTTACCTCTCAGATCTCCACCAATTGTCACTCCTCAAAGAAGCCTCCTCTGACCACCTGTCCTTCCCCTCCCATAGCACCTGCTTGTCCCACTGTGTACTCATCTCTTCCTTGATCCCTGTTGAATGCCTGTTTACCCCATTACACTATGGACTCACGGAGGGCAGGGGCTGTGTCATATTCATCCTAACATTCCGGGGCCTAGAATGGAAGGGTTCAGGAGTTGGTAGAATGTCTGCAGATTAGACTGGCTAGTGAATGACTGCTTGATCGGTCTACAGAGAGGCCGAGCACTGAGAGGAGAAGGAATAGCGGAGCCAGCTGGGGGATCTGGGATGGCTTCCCTAAGGAACCGACACTGGAACTGAGATGAGAAGCAGTTACCCAGACAAGGACATGGCGGTGGGAAATATCCCTGGCCCTGGGACTTGTCTGTGCCACGAGTGAACGTGGTGCTGAAGACACGGTGAAGAGGGACACATTCACGTTTTGGAAAGACAACCCTGGTTGCTCTGTGAGAACAGACCACGTAAGAGATTGAGAGCAGCAGCGGGGAGATCGTTCAGGAGGCTGCTGCAGCCTCCCAGGTGAAAGGCGATGGGGCCTTGGACCAGGTGTTAGCCGTGGAGACGGAGAGAAGCAATTGGATTTTAGACATATCCTGGAGAGGACAGGATTTCGCAACTGCTTGAATATGAAAAGGGAGGGACAGGGAAGAGTCTAGAACCAAGCCCAGATTTCCAGTTCAGGCAACCGAGAAAACGGCCAAGCTGGGGACCATGGGAGGAAGGGCAGGTGTGGGGCATGTTTGCTGTGAGGTGAAACATCCAGGGGGACGGGGCCAGGAGATAGGTGTTGGGCAGGGAAGAGAGGCTTGGGCTGAAAGAGAGAAGTGAGTCTCTGACACAGGTGGGCACCAAAGGCATGGGAATGCATGAGATCCCCTGGGACAGACCGTAGAAGGCCCAAGAACACCCATGATTAGGCAGTGAGTGAAGGATGAGAAATTTGCCATGTGGTGGCAACCACACGGTTGCAAATAAATAGCAAAAAAATCAAGAGTCCACAGTGTCCAGAAAAACAAGGGCACAAAAGTGTTTCAAATAGGAGGGAGTGTTTGTGTCGAAGTCAGCCACTGCTAAGGGGTCAAATCAGATAAAGACTCACGAGCATCCCTTGGATTTAGCAACAGGGAGGTCAGTGGTGACCTTGACGAGCTGTCCCTGTGGAATGGCGGGGGAGGAAGCCAGACTGCAGGGGTTGGGTGAGGAAGTGGAAACGTGTGTACACAACTCTTTCAAGAATGTTGGCTGTGAAGGGGAGCTGGAGAAGGACCTGGGGTCGAAGGAGGGCTTTCTTCTTTTTCAAACACAGGAAAGACTAGAGCCTGTTTGTTTGCTGCTGGGAAGGAGCCATCAGGGAGGGAGAGCTTGGAAATAGGTAAAGGAGGAAGGAATGAGAGGAGGGAAATTCCCCAAGGAGGGACAAGAGGAGGTGGAATCCCCAAATATGACCACACAATTGGCGGGGGGCAAGTCAGGGCCGTACAGGGCTCTGGGGGCTCAGAACAGCTGCCCACTCTCCCCAGCAGCCAGTGTGAGTCACTGGGGGGAAATAGCTCAAACAGGCAGTGTGGGAAAGGGAGCGGGGCCAGCATGCTCCTCAGGATCCCCAGAGGGTGGGGCAGCAGGGACCAGCCTGGGCTCTGAGCCCAGAACCCCATGCTCTGAGCAGGACAAGGGCACAGAGAGGTTGTCTCACCCTTTGTAAGGATGGGCAGAGTAGTAGGAAGCCTGGGTCCTACTACTGGCTTTTCTCTGCCCCTCTCTGAAACTGTTTTCCTTTCTGCAAAAAATGTGGGCTTTTAATTTTTTTTTTGGCGGGAGGGTGGGGGGGTGGGGCTGGGGGAGGTGTCAGGGACCCTTTCTAGCTTCCTTCCAGAAATATATGTGTGTTTGAACTTTGCAAACAGTTTCGGGCCTCCTAAGTCTCCACAAACTCATTCCTGGCTTCCAGATAAGAACTCCTGAACTAGAGGTGGCTGAGGAGCCTACTGCTTCTGATATATGAGTGCCCCAGAGCAGGGGAAAGGCTCTTGTAAGGGCCATGGGGGCAGAGGTGGGAGGCTCTTAAGCCCGGGAGCAGTGAGGCCTTTTGAGGTGTGGTTTCTTCCTGAACACACCATCAGGGGTGTGTAAGCAGAAGCTGGAGGCCCCTGGGTGAAATAAGGAAGGGTTTATCCAAACGGCAGCTGACCTTCCTATCCTGGGCCCCCTCTTGCTGCCTCTGCCTGTCCTTGCCTTTCTGTCCCTGATCCTGGGGGAGGAGGGTCTCAGGGGATCCTCCAGCACTGGTGACCAACCCCCTCCCGCTGAAGCAGCTGAAGAGAGACCACGGACTAGACCCCGCCAGAGGGGCTGGCGCTGCCCCACCCCGCTCTGCCAGCTGACGCCTCCTGCTAAAAACAGCGGGGCCGGGGGGGACTATGGGTTTTCAGGCCTCCCCCTCCAAGTCCCAGCAGGTATTAAAGAGGCCGAAGCCGGGGCAGGCGGACTGGACACTATGCTATTCACCGAGACTGCCCACTTCGTGGTGAATTTTCTTCTCTCTCGGTGAGGGGGCCCGGGGGAGGGTGCCGGCGCGATGAAGGGCCCCGGTCTGGCAGTTGGGGGGGAGGAGGAGTCCAGATCCTTGGGAAGGCCCCGAGGGGGGCCTCCAATCCCCCTCCCCACCCCTCTACATGGGCCAGGAGTGACCCCGACCCTCGCGCCGCCGCGTCTGACACGAGGCGGCCGCCTACTCCCCGCCCGTCGTGCCTCCTGGGGTGACCGCTGCCCGTCTACCCCGCAGGCGCCCCCGGGCCACGCCCCCGCACCGCCTTGACCAGGAGTTGTGTTTCTGGGGCTGCCGGGGCCCGGCCATGCCGGCGCCCGCCGCCCACCGCAGCCTGGGCGACTACTGGCTGAGCCCGCAGCGCCGCCGCCCGCCAGGCGCCGCCTGGCGCTGGCCGGCGCGCAACCTCCTGCTGCTGCTGCCGGGTGCCACCGGGCTGGCGGACGTACCCTCGGCGCGTTGGCCCAGCTGCTACGGCGCGCGCCCGCGCCTAATGTGAGCGCGCGGGGCGGGGCGGAAGCCCTGGGTGGGAGGGGCGGTGCCTACGGCAGGGGAGGGGTCTGTGGGAAGGGGCGGATCCCCAGACGCGAGGGTCGGACAGGGGTTGGATAGGCTGGGCTTGACTGTACCTAGGAGCGGGAGGAGTGGGCGGAACTGGGTGGGAACGGCGGGGCCTGAAGCGGCTGACCACGGAAGGGACTAGGCGAAGCGGACGTAGACCCAGAGGGGGCGGGGAGCCTTGCCGCCGTCCTGTCGGCCCAATTTTCCCTCCCTCCAGGTGGAAGCACCGGTGGCAGAATATTAACTACCAATATCTGGGCAAGAGGAAGAGACATCTACTTCCCCTGCGCCCGTGAGAGCCGGTGAGGGGCGGGGCCAGAAGAGGGCGCGATCTCGGAGGGGCGGGCCTAGAGGCGGGGCCTGACGGAGGTTGGGGTGGGGAAAGGGTGATACCCGGGCACGAGGTTGGTCCGCCCTGCCTTACAGGCTCGAGGACCCAGAGGGGTTGAGCCGCAGTGAGAGAGGCCCTGCGGGCCGGGCGTGGGTTTCTTCGGGGTTATTCATCCCTGCCCTTCTCAAACCACCGCAAACATTTTTTGGAAAATTGACAGATTCGACTATATTAAAATTTCTGTTCATCAAAAGACAACTAAAGGAGTAAAATAGAGTTCCAAAGAGAGCTCTTCAAACATAATGCCAACTTGGTGCCCCGCGCAGGGAGTGTGGGAACCAGAATAGGTCATGACCTTGGGCACCAACTGGGTCGGTTCCAGGACAGGAGTCACCCCAGCCCCAGGCCTGATGACCAAACTGAATGACCTAAGGGAAGCGGCCTGCTTGAAGGACACTGTCCTGTGTGTGTCTGTGTGTGCTTCATATTTTGGGGCATCTCTGAATGTTTACATCACCTCTGAGCATGGCTCTTTTTCTCTGTGTGTCTGTCTATCCCTGGTCTCTGTGTCCATTTATTTCTTCAACAAATATTTATCAAGGGCCTATTTTAGAGGATTGTGCCAGGTTGATACTCTGAGTCATTGAGTTCACTTTGGTGAAAGGAACAGTTGAAGTCCCTGTCCTCATGGCACTTACATTCTGGTTGGGAAGACCACAATAAAAAGAAGTCAGAGGGGCTTCCCTGGTGGCGCAGTGGTTGAGAATCTGCCTGCCAGTGCAGGGGACACGGGTTCGAGCCCTGGTCTGGGAAGATCCCACATGCCGCGGAGCAACTGGGCCCGTGAGCCACAACTACTGATCCTGAGCGTCTGGAGCCTGTGCTCCGCAACAAGAGAGGCCGCGATAGTGAGAGGCCCGCGCACCGCGATGAAGAGTGGCCCCCACTCGCCGCAACTGGAGAAAGCCCTCACACAGAAACAAAGACCCGACACAGCCAAAAATAAAAATAATAAATAAATAATAAATAAAAAATTAAAAAAAAAAAAAAAAAAGAAGTCAGAGATATGGGGACTTCCCTGGTGGTCCAGTAGGTAAGACTCCGTGCTCCCAATGCAGGGGGCCCAGGTTCGATCCCTGGTCAGGGAACTAGATCCCACATGCATGCTGCAACTAAGAAGCACACATGCGGCAACTGAAAGATCCCGCATGCCACAACGAAGATCCTGCATGCCGCAACTAAGACCCGGTGCAGCCAAAATAAATAAATAAATATTTAAAAGAAAAGAAAAAAAAGAGATAAACAGTGTGCTCTGTTTGAGAAGATCGAGGTGGGCCAGGTGCTACATTATATGGAGTGGGCAAGGACTGTGTCTTGTTCACAGATCTAGAACAGTGCCTGACTCATAACTGGGGCTCACTAAAGATTGCATGAATGAATCGGTTGGCCAAGAGGTCCTGTCTGAGGAGGTAACTCTTAATCAAGGCTTGAAGGATAAGAGATCAGCCACTCCAGACCTGGGAAGAGTGTTCTGGGTGGAGGGAACAGCATGCATATGTCTCGTGGGTGGCCCTTTGCCCCTGGCTGTCTGTCCTGGAATACCCCTTTGGCTATGTCTCTGTTCCTGTCTGTTGTCTCTGTGATCTTGGGAGCCATGGGGCAGGTTTAAACAAGACCCCTCCAGGCTCTCTGGAAGTGAGGTCACTGCTGAGCTCATGCACTCCACTGGCCCACTCTGGCCTAACCAGCCTAGTCTGGACATTCCCCTGGAAGCAATCCCTCCCCTCAGCAGCCTCTGTCCCACGATCTCTGGCTCCTTCCCAGGATAGCATCCTGCAGTCTGGAAGGAAGTCCTTCGTCCTGTGTAACCACAGTCCCTGCTGGGGCAACCGCAGCCCTTTCCTCTCATTCTGCCTCATGGGCCAAGAGGAGGAGATGGGCTGGCCCTGCGGCAGCAGATCCTGCCTGGACAGAGAGCCCAATAAAGACCTGACAGAGTGGAGGTGACAACCCCTCTGCAGCCCCAGGGAGGTGAACCTCAGAGGGAAAGAGACCATCACTCATCTTAGGAGCCTCTGCCACATCCATTATTTCATTTAATCCTTCAATATCCCATTTTTTAGATGGAAACTCAGGCAGATCCAGAAAGGAAAACACGGCAGAACTGGGACCAGAACCCAGGTCTCTTGATAGAATAGTTATAATCCTAACAACTCATATTTATTCCACATTTACTTTCAGCCAGTTATTATGCTAACACTTCGCAGGCCTCATCACAACCCTTTGAGGTGGGTACCATTGTTATTCCCATTATTCTCAGATAAGGAGACTGATCAGGGCTCAGAGCCATTAAATGACTTGCCCGAGGACACCCAGCGAGTTCACAGCAGAGCTGGACGAGACCCCAGACAGTCTAGTGTGCTCAGCTACACAACCTGTGCCCCAGGTCCCAGAGGAGTGTCATGGATGTCTGTTTTCCAGGGATTTGGGAAGACAGGCTTCAGGTTCATCTCATCATGGTCCCGAGGCTAACTTGTGCCAAGCCAGGATGAGCAGGAAGATGGCCTGGGAACACTGCACAGTCCTGTGTCCCCTCTCAGTGGATGAAGATTGTCCACCTTTGCCCTATCCCCTGGCGTCTCCATGTTTCCGCCCTCCACTGCTCGAATAAAGCAGCTTTCACTGCTCTCTGGCTCTCCCTACTTTGGGGGATGATGATCTCTGTTCTCCCCATCCACACACACTGAGTTAGACTGAACCCACAGGGCTGGGAGGGCCTCTGTAGCCACCCCTGAATGTCCCACTGCACCCATGACCACCCCCCATGGGGTAGACTGGGTGAACCCGACTTGTTCCTGCTCCCCAGACTCTCACAGGCCATAGAAAGAGAAAGGCAGAGACATACGCCAGCTCGGTAAAGTGCCACAGAGGGTGACATTAGTTTGTTTGGGGCACAGTGACTCCTCTGGAAGATCAAGAAAGCCTTTTGGAGGGGTACCTTGAGCTGAATCTTGACAGATGGGCAGGCCCTACACAGGGAGTAGCAATCCAAGAAGAACTGGCAGCGTGGAGAAAGGCTTGGTGATTTGCAGCCTGAAATGGTATCATCAAAGCGGTCATCCTGCTGAGAGAACCGTGAGACTGGCAGCCAGGTGGGCTCTGCCTAAGATGAAGCTAGCTGGGCCTGCAGCTTCAAAGACCTTGAAGGCCAGGCCAAGGAGGTGGACATTCTCCAAGAGGAAGTAGGGAGCCATGGACAGGTTTAAAGCAAGGGAGGGACATGGTCCCATCGTGGCATCTCTAAGCCTAGAGCCCTCCCAGGGTCTCAGAGTCCACTCTGGTGGGCAACAAGTGGCCTCTGGCCCTCAACTAGGTCCAAGGCCCTGAGCACCTGTCCCTGTGTTCCCCTTTACACACTCTCGCAGGTCCTACCTGGGACTGAGGCTGGGAGTGGATCCCGCTCATGCCTCCCTGCAGGGGTTCGGCAGAGGGTGCCGATGGCTAAAGGAAGGAGTCTTCGGGTGTCCACCCTGACTCACGCACACTGTGGTCAACAGCAGCCCCCTCCCCACTCCGTAAGACCCACTTATGACCCCTCCCCTGCCCTGTTGGGAGGGGTCTCAGTCACATAAACAGGTGACTGCAGGGCAGCTGCCCCCACTCTCCACACCCAGCGGACCCCTAGAGCCGTCTCCCTTCCTCCTCTAGCCCCTCTCCCTCCACATGGAACCTCGCCCCCATCTCTGGTTCTCTCCGCTCCCTGAATGTCTCTGCACTTCATCTCCTCTGCCCTCTGCCCTTGCCTAGTTCAGGCCACCTTTGCCATTGTCTGGACCAGTCTAATCAACTCTTCCCTGGCTTATCTCGCCTCCAACTCTGTCCTTTCTAATCTGTGTCCTGAGCCTGTTTTTCTGTGTCTTGTAGGTCCCTGTGGGACATCCGGGGTGATCTCCAAGGGCAGCCAGAGTTCTGGAGAGATCTGGGCTGGAGATAGAGATTTCATAACGGTCAGCATATAGATTCTCTCATAAATACACATAGAAAAGGATAGAGGAGAGGGACTTCCCTGATGGTCCAGTGGTTAAGACTCCGCACTCCCAATGCAGGGGGCACGGGTTTGACCCCTGGTCAGGGAACTAAGATCCCACATGGCACGGCCAAAAAAAAAAAAGGATAGAGGAGAGAGTGACAGAGACAGACAGACAGACAGACAGACACACACACACACACACACACACACACAGGGGGATCTTCTCTTCTTCTCTCCAACACACATTTCATTCCAGATGCATAGATCCTAATGACATTCCAAAGGCACCTCAACTCAACCTGTCCAAAGCTGACCTCTCCTTTTCCATGGTGCCCCGCTGCTCCTCCCTAGGCCTTCTGTGTATGGCTTGGCACCTCCTTCCACCCATTTCCCAAGCCAGACCCTCAGGCGCCATCCTCGGTCCTTCCTCCTCACTCCCAACATCCGTAGTCCTTTGCTAAGACCTGTCACTTCTGCCCCCTGGACACCACCTATACCTCTCCCCCTCTGTCTTCCTCCACATTCAGCAGCATTTGACATGGCAGATCACGCATTCCTTCTGGAAGCCATTTCCTCCCTCAGCCTTCAGGATACCCCTGCTCCTGGTTCTCTTCCTTTCTCTGCCCACGAGCTGAATCCCCCTGCTGGTCCCCCACCCAGAGTCTCAAAGTTGGAGAGCCCCCGGCACTGTCTTCTTGAGCTGCTCCTCTCGGTGGATCCCATCCAGTCCTGTGGCTTCAAATTTGGTAGGCCAGACTTCCCTGGTGTCACAGTGGTTAAGAATCCGCCTGCCAATGCAGGGGACACGGGTTCAAGCCCTGGTCCGGGAAGATGCCGCGGAGCAACTAAGCCCGTGCGCCACAACTGCTGAGTCTGTGCTCTAGAGACCGCGAGCCACAACTACTGAAGCCTGTGCGCCTAGAGCCCATGCTCCGCAACAAGAGAAACCACCACGATGAGAAGCCCACTCACTGCAACAAAGAGTAGCCCCCGCTCTCTGCAACTATAGAAAGCCCGCATGCAGCAACAAAGACCCAATGCAGCCAAAAATAAATAAATAAATAAATAAATAAATACATAAATAAATACATAAATAAATAAATAAATAAATTTATTTAAAAAAAAATTGGGGGAGGCCTCCAAGCTCGCCTCTGAAGTCCAGGTTCATAGTTCGATTAACTGCCAGCCTGATGTCTCCACGGGGACCCTCATAGTCATCTCAAACTTAAGCTCCAAGGCTACACTCGCAGTCCCGAGCACTGAGGATAGAGTCTAGCTCAGGAAATGTTGGTGTTGGCTGACTCTCCCTTCTCTCTTTAGTGCAGGTTCTCCATCATCACTTGCCTGGATTATTTCAACAACCCATCTTGTTTCCCTGCTGCATAGCAGGGAAGAAGGACAATGCTACATGAATGCAGGAAGGAGAACAGCGTACAGCTTGGGGAAAAGCCCAGAGTGCGCTATGGGGAATCAGACAGGGAGGACCTTAAATATAAGGCACAGACTTTGTCCTGAGGGCAGTAGGGAGCCATGGAAAGGTTTAAAGCCAAGGGGGATATGCTTGATTCTACATTTCTGTCACTCTTTCATTCATTCCTTCACTCATTTACTCCATCAGTCAACAGATATTTATTGAGCACCCTCTACTGGAAAGTGACCCTGAGGCAGAAAACAGCTAGAGGGCCTAGACTTGTGCAGAAAGACAGGTGAGAAAGCTGATGAAATGGCCCAGGTCCAGGTGAGAAGGGCCAGTTATGGAGGTGGAGACAGGGGATGATGAGCTGACGGGGGTGGCCTGGTGATGCAGCCCAGGTTCCTGGTTTGGGAAACCGAGTGGTGGGAACCCTAAGCCCAGAGGTGTGGAGCGGGTGGTGGGAGAGCCATCCCTTCCTCCTGGGGAATCTGGAAAGTCCTCAGGAGTGGTTTAAGAGAAGAGTAGAAATTCAGCAAGTAGAGAAGTGGAGAGAGACACTGTAGGTGGAGGGAACAGCCTGTTCAAAGGCCCTGGGGTGGGAGAGGCTCAGCTCTGAGGAACTAAAAAGTCAGGAGAGTTAAAGATCAGTGGGCCAAGGAGCAAGAGGAAGGAAGTGAGGCTGGGAGCCCGATCTCTCTGAGCCACAACATGGAGCATTGAGGGCCAGTCCCTGGGATGTAAGGCCTCCCTGTGCAGACAGATGGGAGGGAAGGAGAATGTGAGAGGCTGGGAGGAGACAGACAGATGACGTGTGCGTTGGAGGGGGGTCCAGAGTATGTCTTTTCTGGGAAAAGTCACCAAAAGGAGGTCCCCGGGGGATACTTCTGGGGTGTGAGAGGAAAGAAAGAAAATCCTCAGGGTTCTGGGGAGAGGCAGATTCCTTTACCATTTAAGGAATTGACTGAGCCAAATAAATTTCCCTCTGAACACTTCAGCATCCTTAGAACAGTCCTCCACCACCTGCCCCAGAAGAAAGCTGATGGAGGGGGCGCAAGGTTATCCCAGGGTGGTCCTAGACACCTACCTCCTCTCCCTAGGGCAGGAAGGGAAGAGAAGGGAAGGGAATGGCCCTTGCCCAGCATTTCACGTAATCGCACTTGGGAACATTGTCGAATGTTCCCGCGTGCTCTGCGCCTCAAGTGCTTGGTTCTCAGGGCTTTACGTCATGGTACTAGGTCATTTGTCTCACAATAACCCTGAGCAGTAGGTATGATCATCATTCCTATTTTACAGATGAGGAGACTGAGGCTCAGATAGGGCCTAAAGCCACACCGCTGGGATATGACGGAGCCAGCTCTTCACGACTACAGTTGCCTCTGCACAGCAGTACCTCACTGAACCCTTTGCCACAACTTGAAGTGGCACCTGGTGTCCTTGTTTTACAGAGTGGGCGTTGCGAGGCTCAGCAAGGGGAAGGGACTTGTCCAGAGTCACAAAGCTGGAAGGTAGCTGTAGTCTGGATCCAGATCATTTGGGGGACGAAGCTGAATGGGAGAGGTGACGGGTTAAGGTCTGAGCAGTGTGGAGAGGAAAGGATGGGACTGGGAACTGGACTAGGAGAGAATTTCAGTTTTCCTTTTAAAGGGACTTCCCCTAAATGGGGGGTTTTGGTTGGAAAGTTGTTAGCAGTCCACATTCCACTGGTTTGGCCACCTCTTCCCCCAAAGGCACCCAGGATCTGAAAAGAAACTGAAAGTTAGGGAAAGGGGAGGGAGGGAGGAAGGGAGAGGCTGAGGGCAGCCCTGAATAACTGGGTTGAATTTCTGGTGACCTCACTGAGCCTGGGGGAGATAGGCAGGCAAGCTGGGATTACACACCTTTAGCTATTGGAGAAATTGAGCCCCAGAGATACAGCTCTATTAGATAGTGGCTGGGACCTGTCCAGTTTGCACAGCCACCCCCAACACACACACACACACACACACACACACACACACACAGAGACCAGGGGAAGAGGGAGGGAAAGGGAGAAATGAAAGCTTTGGGTGGCCTAAAATCCTGAAAGGGAATTTCCAGAATCCCTTGTCTCTGTGATGTGGTGACTGGTTGGATGGTGGGTCCCAGTGAAGGGCCCCTGAGGTGCCCCAGTATCCAGACCCAGTTTCAAGGCCCAGGATTGGCAGGAAGGCTGCACACCTGGGTCCTGCTGACAAACAAGCCAGAACCCAGCGTGCCCAGGGTGCTGGGGAGTCAAGTCCCAGGGATCCCAGCCCTGCAGCTGCCTTGCCTCTCCCTGCCGACATCCCTAACTGCTTCTCCCAAATTGGAAGCATCAGGACCCTGTGTGGAGGCCTCCAGCTGAACCCAGCACGGCCACGCTCCTCTGAGTCCTGACCTCCTCCTCTTCTGCTCACATAAACACTCCGCCTCCCTGGGCTTCAGTGTCCTCCTCTGTAAGGGGGAACAATGATGCCACACATCTCACCGGGTCACGAGGTAACGTATGGAAAGCAGTTGGCACAGGGCTTGGCGTACAATAGGCATGTAATCAATGCTGGCAGCTATGATTATTATCACCGTTGGTCATTCCTACCTTATTTTTAAAAAAATAAATTTATTTATTTATTTATTTTTGGCTGCATTGGGTCCTCACTGCTGCGCACCGGCTTTCTCTAGTTGCAGCGAGCCGGGGCTACTCTTTGTTGTGGTGCGGGGGCTTCTCATTGCGGTGGCTTCTCTTGCTGCGGAGCACAGGCTCTAGGCGCTCGGGCTCAGTAGTTGTGGCACGCGGGCTCAGTAGTTGTGGTGCATGGGCTCAGTTGCTCCGCGGCATGTAGGATCTTCCCGGACCAGGGCTCGAACCACTGTCCCCTGCATTGGCAGGCGGATTCTTAACCACTGCTCCACCAGGGAAGTCCCCATTCCTACCTTTTTAAAACTCTCCCGTGTGGTCAAGGATCTCATGATTCTGTCCTCTAGGGTTTTTCCTCCTCCTCCCTGCTGGCTCCCTTCCTGGGGCCCTCTCTTGCTGCTGGCCCCACCAGTGGCAGAGCTCCCACCGCCCGGGGACTTCCTGGGTGACCTCATGCACTGCTTGGCTCCAGTCACCCTCTTACTAGCAGCAACCAGAGATCCAGATTTCCTGGGGTCAGTTCTGACTGAAAAACTTCTATCTGTTATCCCTTTAAGGTCACCAGCCAGACCCTAGCCTTTGGGCCCTGGCCTTTGGCTCAGGAAACATGATCACATATCTATGTGCTGAAACATATAGACTTCAGACTTCCTCCTGGATGTCCCCCGCAAATATTCCCTGGGCACCTCCAACTCAGCAAGTCTAGATTCAGCAACTCCCTCCCAAGTTTGTTTTTCCTCTGATGCCCTATCTCAGTCATGAATCCATTCTGGCAGGTGTCACCCAAAACAGAAATGTGGGCTACAACATCATCACTCCCATATCCCCACCCCCATCCCGGTGCCAGCCAGTCCCCAAATCCTAGGATCCTGTCCCTTAAATCTTGCTCCAGACAAGGCCTCTACCTTCATCCCCACCCCATACAAACCATTTGCTGTTCCCCTTTGTGCCCTCGGAGCCCTTCCTCCATCCCCAGCGCCCCCCCCCAACAGGCCCCTCATCTGACCCTGCTCTGGCTCTTTCTTTTCCTCGGAAGGCATTGCCAGGAAAGCCCTGAGGGCAGGGGCCCTGCGTGACTCACAGCTGACGCTCTGCCATGCAGGAGCAGAAGGAGGAACTCCAGTCTCCATGAGTATGAATCACAGAGGCCAAGCTGTCACTGTGCAGATGAATAAACTGAGGCCCAAGAGGAGAGAGGACTGGCTTACGGTTAAAGCAGGAGGCAGACCTGGGGCCAGAACTAAAGTCTCCGAGTCCAGCTGATGCTCCCGGGAAGGAGATGGGGACCCTGGGGCTGGGAACTGTGCTGTGCCAAGTCACCGTTCCTGAGGCCTCCACTGGGACCTGGCCATCCCCTGGTGTCTCCTCCCCTCTCCAGGCCTTGGCATATGCTGGTCCCTCCCCTAGGAAGTCCCATCCTCCATTTCTGACAAGATACTGCCCTCACCCCTCACCTCGCATCTAACCTGATCACCACCACAGGGCCCTCCTCAGAGGCCTCAAAGTGTCCCCACAGCCTTCTCGATGAGGCGGTGCTCTCTTCTGCCTTCCTTCAGCCCCACCCAGTGCTCTCCCAGGGTCCCATTCCCTTCTGTCCATGGGGACTAGGAGCATCTCAGGCCAGGACCAGCGTCTGAGCCTTCACTGGAGAACTGGGACAGATGGGGGATGTGCGAAACAGTCTAGACTCTGCAGCTTCCCCCATCCATCCTAGAGTCCCCCTGTCTTGCCCACTCCTCCTTCCCCTGCCACTCTGCCCTGGCAAAAGCTCACATCTCAAAGGTCCTGAGCATCACGACCTGCCTGGCTGAGGCACACACAGCCACTCACACAAACACCAAGTAGCCACTCTCTTATGCACATAACTCATAGTTACACACCCGATCACAGCCAGACACAGTCACCAACACAACTTCAAGGACGGACAGGCACATACCCAGAAAGACTCAGAAAGTCATCGAGAGTCACCAAGTCTCTCTCTCTCACCCTAAATACACATCGCCAAACAAAGATGCAGACTCACACAACTACAAAAGTACACACCTGGTCACACACACACACATACACAGAGTCACAAAGTCTCTCACACACAGACAGATACCGAGCAAGACACAGTCACACACAGAGAAAAACAGACGCACACAGTTGCACACAGGCCCCTGGAGATACAGAACAATGGGCGCATTGTCTGGGCGGGCAGCAGCTGGGGAAGAAGGAGCCGAGTGTGGATGGAGGAGGCCGTGGGGTCTGCTATACCACCCCCACTCACACCCGCAGCATCCTAAGCCTCTTCCCTCTTCCAGAAGCCGGATTCGGCTGGGACCTGGATTTGCTGAGGGATTCAGCTCCCAGGTGCCCCCTCCCCAGCCTCCTTCGATGTCTGGTGGGGGACGCTTGGGCTCCCCTGTGGACCAGCCTCCCTCTGGGGCTCTGGGGACTCGGGGTCCTTTAGCCCTGATGCTTCTCTGTCCTCCTGGAATCATCCCGGCGATTTGCCTCTCATCCCCAAGGGGCAGCGCCTGGAAATCGGGAGCTTAGCATCTGCTCCTAACCTCGGACTCCAACTCCTCCAGGACTCACACACCCTCCATCTGAGCCCTGCCAGCCAGTGCGGGCCGCGCCTGGCAGCATTGTGGGCTCCCTATTGTGGCCGAGACAGAGACGCGGGTCACAACGTCCATCCCTTAGTGGCGGTGGGTAGAGAAGTCACCGTCCTGTCAGTGAGTTGCAGTGGGGCATAGTGCCCCTTCCTCTCCCCAAAGCTAGCTCTTCTCGCCTCCCACGCTGACCAGGCAGCCCCAGATCTCAACAGAGACTCCTTCCAGGACTTTCCTTACAGCCCCCAGCCCCTTTTTGCAGGTCTCTCCAAACTCTTTCTTACCCTCAGCTACTGGTATCTGCTATGTGCCCTTGGACATGTCACTTTCCCTTTCTGAACCTCAGTGTCCTAGTTTGTAAAATGGGGGGTGCTAATGAAGCCGAGAGTATTCTGTAGTCTCAGAGTGGGGGTGGGGATGGAGGCTACAGGAATGAGTTGGTGTGTAGAAGCCACCTCAGCTCTCCCCGCCCCTCTGTTGTCAGATCTGTGGGAGTTCCTGATTTCTCAGGCCCTGGGGTGTCTCCACACCTCACAGCCTCAGGCCTCCCAGGAGGCCATACTTGTAGGAGGGAGGGGGCAAGGGAGGGACGTGCTGAGCTGTCCAGGACACAGCCTTGCTTTTGCAACACTTTGCTTCCTCCAGCCCCCATCCCCTTCCTCCTGGGGGCCGAGGACAGGCAGCCAGACACACAACCGGGGCCAGCCAGGACTCTGGGATTCCCCCTGGCCCGGACTAGGGGGAGTGGCAGGAGACTCCAGCTGGAGAGTCCCCAGCCTCCTCCACCCTGCCCCTGTCCCCGGGCTCCCCTACTCAGGTGGGGCTGATGGCTGGACTGGGCAGCTTGGGGGCTGTCCTGAAGGGGCCATCCAAGGCTCCTCCTCCTCAGGAACTGGAGTGTTTTAAGGTTTGTTGAGCGCCCCCCGCAACCCGCGGGCCTCCTCTGCCGGCTTCGGGGAACCCTGATGTAGGGGAGCAGATGTGAAGGGAGAGCACCGAAGTCAGACAGGTTATGTCCAGGTCTCTGAGCCTCAGGCTCCTCGGCTTTCAAATGGGGATGGAGATGCCCCTCAAGATCACGGCACCACCCCAGATGGGACTTTGTCATGGTCCAGGCTGAGAGCAGGAGGGACCAAAGGTGAGCTTATCTGTGGGGGCTTAAGTGTGACGGGCCACCAAGAGACTGAGAGGAGGGATGAGGGACAACCTCACCAGTCTGACCAGAGTGACCCTGCGGTGGGTCAGACCTCCCAAGCTGGCCGGGACAGGCAGGCACGTGGGCGGGACCTCGGACCGGTCTCCCGGCCTGAGGGGGCACAAAACCCAGCTAGGGCCCTGCGACTTCCATGACCACATTCTCTGGAGCATAACTCGGGACCAGCCGGCTGACGAGCCTGGGCATGTGAGCCCTTCGAAGAGTTCTAGGGGGAGACTGACAGGGGCTGCCAATGCGGGACCAAGGCGATGGGGGCCACTCCAGGAGCTGGGGCGTCCACCTGAGAGGTGAGCGGTGAGAGGAGGGGATGACTGCTCTGTCCTCTTTCCTCTAGGAGCCCCCCTCCACCCAGCTCGCCTCTGGGCTCGCCTCAGGGACCCGCCGCTCTCCTTCCCACCCTGGACCCCACCTGCCCCCGGGAGCCGTGTGGGTTGGGGGGACCAGACCGCCAGCGTCGCCCACCGCTCAAGTGGGGCCCACGACTTGAGCCCGCCTCCGCCCCTCGATTGGGCGCTCATTTAAATGTCCGGCTCCGCCCCGAGCTCCGGGCGCATATATATAGGCGGCTCGGCGGGCGGCGGGCGGCATTCTGGCGCGGAGCGGAGCGGCGGCGGGTGCAGCTAGCGGGTTGGGCGCGGAGCGGGGGTGCAGCTCGGTTTCCCCCCGACACCCCTCCCCCTCAGGCGCGAGCCCCACCCCTCCGGCGGCCAGGCCCACCCGACCGAACTATCCCCTGCGGCGCGAGCCCGGGGCGGCTCCGGGCGCCCCCCAGCAGAACCCCCACCATGGGCAGCCAGAGCTCCAAGGCTCCCCGGGGCGACGTGACCGCCGAGGAGGCAGCAGGCGCTTCCCCCGCTAAGGTCAACGGACAGGTGGGTGCGCTCGGCAAGGCCCGACTCGGCCCCCTCCTCTCGTACCTCGCCCCCTCTAGGGCCTCGGGCCGGGGCCGCGCGCTTTGTCCGGCCCGGGACACGCGGCGCCCCCTCCCCCGCCCGGTCCCTTTGTTCTCGGCGCCGCAGCCCCCGCGGGCGAAGCGAGGGGAGGGGCGGGGAGGGGGCGCCGGCCGGGCCCCGCCGCCTTCTTTGTTCGCGGCCCCGGCCCCCGGCGCTGCCCCCCGGCCGCCCGGAGTGCCGCGCGGGGAACAAAGGCGCTGCTGGGCCGCGCCAAGGGGGCGCCCGGGGGCCGCGGGGCGGGGGCCGGAGGGGAGGGCACTCCCCCCGCAGACTCGACCTCGATAGCCCACGGCTTTTTTTTAGGGAGGAGCCGCGAGGTGGGGAGAGCCTGAGGTGGGTGGGGGCCGTTTACACAAAGCAGGAGGCTGGGAAAATAGGCCGTCCAGGTGCGGGGAACAGCGCCCCGGGGCGGCTTCCCGCCCAATATCGGCTGCACGGCTCGCCCGCCAGCCCGGGATACGCGGCCGCGGGCGGCCCTGCGTGGAATAGAGAGCGCGCCCCCGGGGAAGTGGGTGGGGGCCCCGGGACCCCAGCGCCTCCTGCCGGCCGCGGCCCCTGCGCGCCTGTGCGGGGCAGGAGGGAGAGGTTTGACGGGATGCCGGCTGTGGGGTGAGGCTACAACCAGGCTCTGGGGGTGCGGCGGAATGAGTCGGGACCCCGTTGCGTGGAAGAGGTCAGAGGCGGGCTGGGGGAGGGGAGTAAGAGCCCCGGCCCTCATTGCTGTCTCCTCTGCCCTGCAGGAGAACGGCCACGTGAAAAGCAATGGAGACTTATCCCCCAAAGGTGAAGGGGAGTCGACCCCCGTGAACGGAACAGAGGAGGCAGCCGGGGCCACTGGCGATGCCATCGAGCCGGCACCCCCTAGCCAGGGCGCTGAGGCCAAGGGGGAGGTCCCCCCCAAGGAGACCCCCAAGAAGAAGAAGAAATTCTCTTTCAAGAAGCCTTTCAAATTGAGTGGCCTGTCCTTCAAGAGAAATCGGAAGGAGGGAGGGGGTGATTCGTCTGCCTCCTCACCCACAGAGGAAGAGCAGGAGCAGGGGGAGATCGGTGCCTGCAGCGAGGAAGGCACTGCCCTGGAAGGGAAGGCTGCCGCCACCCCTGAGAGCCAGGAGCCCCAGGCCAAAGGGGCAGAGGCTAGCGCTGCCTCCAAGGGAGGAGACACAGAAGAGGCAGGGCCCCAGGCCGCAGAGCCATCCACTCCCTCGGGGCCGGAGAGTGGCCCTACACCAGCGAGCGAGCAGAATGAGTAGCTGGGTGGGGGCAGGTGGGTGATCTCTAAGCTGCAAAAACTGTGCTGTCCTTGTGAGGTCACTGCCTGGACCTGGTGCCCTGGCTGCCTTCCTGTGCCCAGAAAGGAAGGGGCTGTTGCCCCCTAGCCACGTTCCCTCTCCTCTCCCTCCTGTGGATTCTCCCATCATCCATCTGGTCTTCCTCTTAAGGCCAGTCGAAGATGGTCCCTTGCAGTTTCCCAAGTTAGGTTAGTGATGTGAAATGCTCCTGCTCCTGTCCCTGCCTCCTTCCCTGTCCCCACCTGTCCAGAAGGCAATTGCTGGTTTTCTTCCCCAATTCTTTTCCAAGTAGGCTTTGTTTACTCCCCAGATCCCTGAGCCAGAGGTGGGGGTGCCTACTCCCACGCCCTGAGTGTCCACCTTCCCGTTGTTTGTAGTCTCCTGTGCTGGGCCTAGTGGTCCCTGGGCTGGGGAGGACACTGCCCCTGTCTAGGTTTTTCTAAATGTCTTACTCAAGTTCGAACCTCCAGCTTGTGAATCAACTGTGTCTCTTTTTTGACTTGGTAAGCAAGTATTAAGCTTTGGGGTGGGGGGGAGGTATGTAATGTGAAACAACTTCTTGTTGTCTTTTTTTTTTCCCCCTCCCATTGTTGTAAATAACTTTTAATGGCCAAACCCCAGATTTGTAATTTTTTTTTTTTTTCTAACTGCTAAAACCATTCTCTTCCACCTGGTTTTACTGTAACATTTGGAAAAGGAATAAATGTTGTCCCTTTAGTGGTGCTTTTTAATGAGTGGTCTTCTGGGGTAGGGTGAGAAGATTGGTCTACCTCAGACCTTGAGGGGGGATTGAGACAGGTAAGTTTGTGGGGTTCTTTTGTTTTTGAGGGGTTGCCCAGATCCTCATGGACACCAGAAGGGCAGAGAAGTGGAGTCGAAATGAACCCAGGGATATTACTAGGAGACAAGCTCAGGAGGGTGTAGAAATGTACCATTTTATTACAAAGATTCTCACAAAAACGAAAATAGTATCTCAAAAAGGAAACTAGACTACCAATCTCCATCTGCAGAATTGGGAGGACAGAGAGGGCAGGCAGTGTGAGTTTCTTGGCTCACTGGGGGCCAGTGGGAAGGTATGAGAACAGAATCAATCTAAAAATGGCTGATGACAAGAGCCTGAGAACAACAGGGAGTCCCTGAAGACCCAGCCACCCCTTCTAAAATGCTCAATAAGGGCACCTTTTCAAAGCTACTAAGCAGGCACTTCAAGATTTTGTCCTATGGCTGCTTTAAGTGTATCCCTTCCACCCAGGTCTGGCATCCGTTATGGTTCAAAATTAAGAGTTTGGGAGGGATGGGTGGCGAGGCAACTACTAGAAAAGCTCACCTAACACGTGTGCCCTGAGCTCAGGGCCCTGGTTCCTGTCTAGTCCCTGGGGATATTTATATTTAATATATTTTTATATAAATACACAGAGAAATAGAAAATATAAAATCTGAGGGGTTGTGGGATAAAGGTGGGCAACTTGGCAAGCAGCCAGAACTGGAGAGGTCTGTTCAGGCCAACTTGACCTCCTCCTTGACCCTGTGGAGAGAGCAGAGAGTGGCATGAGATAACCCACCCTAGAGGCTTTGAGGCAAAAGTGTGGGTACAATGACTTCCACAGGACCCCGGCTGCCCAGGTGACTGCTAAAGGCTGGGGCTTCCTAGCTCTGCCTAGAACTGCAGAGACAGACAGACTGGTCCCTGAAAGAGGCCTTTGTAAGCTGGACCAGCTGTCCCTGCGCCTTCCCTCTCAGCGTGGTGGGACAAAGGGGCTGGTGCTCCAATGCCAGGGAGATGACAGACAGCTCCTTCCTCACCCTTTGGCTTCTTGCTTCTCCTCCTTGGTTTTCTCCTCTTCTGTGGCTTCTAGAACATAAGAGTGCAGGGATGGCCAAGGGCAGCCCCTCTGGAAAGACCCATGGGATCTCCACTTACTCTGAAACCCCTTCCCCAACACTACAGCTCACTGGACATACAAAAGAGAGAAAAGCCCATTCCAGGCCCTCCCAGCCAGCCCTGCAGAGGACAAACAGGTTGGACCGGTTTCCCAGCCTGCTAGAGCCTGAACCCGGTGGGTGGAGGCAGCCCCCTGGGAAACTGGGGTGAAGCACTGAGAAAAGGGCTTGGGTGGTATGTGAGAGCCACGCTCCTGACCACGGGGAGCCCAGGCATGTCCCTGGCTCTGGAGCCTGGCAGGGCTCAATCAGCCAGTGAAGATGACGAATTGAGTTTCATTCTTTTGTGGGCCCTGCCACTTCTGGGAACCAGTGAAAGGCCCAAGTAGCTAAGGAAGAGCCCTAAGGAGCTGGCAGGGCCTGAGTCAGCTCCCTCCTCCCAGTGCCCTACATAAATTCCTCCTCCAGGGCCTGGGGCTCAAGATCCAAGTCCTGGCCCAACCCAAACCCACCTTTCTTCTCTTCTGGGTCTTTCTCTTTCTCATCTTCTGTTTTGACTCTCTTGGCTTTTTTGAAGTTGGAAGAGTTCTTGCGACCGCCTTCTCCCTCCTCGTCAGAGTCGGAGAACTCTTCCTCACAGGCAATTCGTTTGTCCGAGGAACAGACTGGGAGGTAATGGAAAATATGGGTGGGAGAGCAGATTCTTTATCTCAGGGTCTGCCCAGCGCTTTCTTGCATGTTCCCCCAAAAGACACCAAGGGAAGGGGACCTGGACTCTCTATAAATTATCCCTACAGGCACAGGTACTTGGGTTTCTCAACAGGTGGGCAGCTTGGGGAGAATGTGGAGCCAGGAACAGTGGAGGGAAGTCAGAACTGCCTGCAGAGTGGGAAGGTAGAGGCCCCTGGGTCTGGGTCTTACTTGAAATGCGCTTGTCAGGGTCTTCTTCATCCTCATCGCCACTCTCCTCTGGAATGGCATCCTCAGGAATGGCCTGCATTTGGACCCCAGGTGCGTGGGGCAGCATTCTCAGGTTCTCAAACAGTCGCTGTCTATGGCCAATGGTAGAGAGGTGGCTGGGCTCTGGTCAGGGACCAACCAGAGCCTGGAATGTTCAATTGGGGTGTGGGGGAGGATATACTCACTTGATCTTTTCCAGGTACTCATTAGTGTTCTGGTTAGTCATATTGGAAGGACTGATGTGAAGTTTGAAATCTGGTCCAAAGTATTCGAAGTAGTCGTTGTATGGAAGCTCTAATTGGGGCGGAAGGTGAGAGAGTTAAGAGACCTGGCCACCATGGGACCCTGAGAAAAGCATTTGTAGGTTTATGTGGACCTGTGAGCCCAGCTATCAAACAGAGGAGCATGCCTCCAAGATAGGGTGAGGCTTGGGTACCTATAGGATTTCAATTTTTTTTAAAGCCATTCTCCAGTGTCCACACCAGTGGTGTGTTTGTGTGCATGCGCACGTGCGCGTGTGTGTGTGTGTGTGTGTGTGTGTATGGAGCAGGCTGAAGCCCCTGGTTTAGAAAAATTTAGGCAATATTCATTGCGAGCACTCCCTCACTTACTACCCCAGTTACCCTACAGAGTATGAATTCCAAAGCTATAGATAAGCACTGATACTTTTGTCCAGACTAGCAGCTGAGGGACAGGGGACAGGGTCAACTAAAGGACTCAGAAAAAACTGACAGCTATGGTCTGAAAACCACAAGAGGACAGCAGGAGAATCACAGTCTGAAGAGGAGAGGTTGTAGAGCCAATGGGAAAGGGGCTGTGAACTCAAGGACACGTGAGCTCCCGCGCTGCCCAGCCCAATCTGGCCCTGCAGCTATTACCATTAGGGATCTCCGTGTCCAGGGCCACAGCTGTTTCGTATGTCCAGCACCGGGCGACATTACGAATGGTGTAGCCACCTCCTCCCAGCATCAGCATAGGCAGGTTGAAGCTCTTCACAAATTCCACACACTTGGCGTGCCCTTTGGTGGGAGAAGGTGTGCCAAGTTACAGGAGCACCCAGCAGGACCCTGCCCCCGGGTCTCTATGCTACCTGGTCTCACCTTTGATGGTCAAATTGAAGCAACCTAACCGATCGCCAGACAAGGAGTCAGAGCCACACTGTAAGACGACTGCACTGGGCTGGAACATCTCCATTACTTTGGACATGACCTGAAAGGACACAACCTGGTCACTACCAACCTCAAGAAAAGCTATTTGAGGTTCAGGCTGAAAAGTGTAGGTGCAGCACTTTCTTCGGTTCCTTATCACTCACTCCTACCTTTCCACTCTCCCTCAGGCTGAGCGGTAGAGAAAAGGGAGTACCAGCCTGGGCTTCTCATTTCCCCAATTTGTTCAGTTTTCCAATTTGAGAGGATCTCCAAGAGCCTTCTAGCTCTAATAAGGACCCTAAAACAGCCTCCTTATCAATTCCCTAGATCTTTCCCTTCTTTTGCTGCTCCAAGAAGCCCTTCTGACCCTTAGCTGCATCTGCTCTATGCATTTGGTCCTACAGACTTTGAGCCTTATACTGTGAGGAGGCGCTTCACTTTTGTTTATCTCATTCTCACAACTAGATTCTAATGTAACTGAGGACAGAGACCATAACTTAGGCTTTTCTGTTGCCCTTACTACAAGGTACATAGTAGGCACCTGGTGTTTGCTAAACGACTACCTAACCTAACCTAACTAGGTTACTACTCTAGTAATGGTTCCTTATTGCTTACAGGTGAACATTTAACTCCTCAGCATGGCATTCAAGGCTCCCTTTGAAATACTGACCCCGACAAACATTTCCTACCACATCCTTCAACATTCCTCCCCCACATCATACTGGCCTACATACTACGTATTGGCACCTCTATGCTTCTGCTGGTGCTGTTCCCTCTGCTGAATGCCAACCCTCCCCTCCAGCCCCCGCCTCCTTCACATGGGTAACTCCTCATTTCTCAAAGTCCAGCTCAAATGTCACCACCTCTGTGAAATCATCTCTGACTACCCTTTCCCCAGCCCAGGCAGCAGTTTCTCTCTCGCTCCTCTGTTCATCCCTCAAAAACAGCACTGACCACATGCTGTTGGGGACGTGCTTGCCTCCCACACCACAGACTGTGAGGTCTTCAAGGGCATGGATCATGTCTTAGCTATTCTTGTATCCAGCAGAAGGCCTGACCCACAGAAGGCATCAGTAAATATCTGGATGAATTTTGTTCCCCTAACTGGCCATACAGCATGCAATCCAGGGTTCAAACACATCTCATTTCCAGCCAGCCTCTCAGTGGGGAGAATTCCCGAAGTACACTGGAGGTGCTTTGCTACCCCTCCCTTAGATCAATCCTGCTTATAGCCCAGTGGTGGATAAGCCTAAGCCACTTACCGGCTTGAAAATGGCCTCATAGGACTCGTCATCAATCCCATCTCGGAGCGGGTAGTTAACAGCATAATACTTGCCTTTGCCAGCCCCAATATCCTAATCAAGAAGCACATTAAAGTAAAACTGAAACATGATGAAGCTAGGAGGAAGTTCAAGGATGAGGGCTGGAAGGCTAAGGAAAGAAGCAGTGGTTCTAAGAGAGATAAGCTGGGCCCATGAGGTGGGCCAGGGACAGAGCAGGTTAGCACCATTTCCCTCACTAGTGGAACAAGTCTCACTCACGTCTCTGGACACACCACTGAGTCTGCACCCAGGCTGAGAATCATTTATGGGACCAGAGACTGAATATCCTACCACACAGCATGAGACCTCTCCCTCTGGACTGGGTTAAAGGTGGCTGGGGGCTGGACCATAGAAATAACACCCACCCCACAACAACCCTTTCCTTTCCAGAGCGCTTTACTGCTCACTCCTCTACCCACCACTCTCCTCTCTAGGGAGGTGTGGAAGGAAAGCAAAAATGGAAGAAGAATTCTTCAAAATTGTAAAGGCTCAGTTATTATAATGCTTGCCATAGCAAACAACTGAATTAGTGCCACTTTTTCACCCAAGGCCACTGGCATGGCAAAATGGCTGGTTTCATTGTATTCATGCTCTCACAAGCAGAACAGTTTAATGAATCAGCTTCCAGGGATTCTTATCCTGAGGTCCATGGATGGGCTTCAGTAGGAGGAGGTGTCTATTAACTATTTGATATCAAATGTAAAATTTCATGTACTTATGGGGAGAGAGTACGTAGCTTTCAGTCAGATGGTCAAAGGGGAGGGTAACCTAAAAATATTAAGGACCCTTGAGATGGTCCATAAAGGTCCCAATTCCTAGCCCATGAGAGAGAACCTGATGTTTCTAGCCTAAAATTCAAGCTGTCTGGGACAGGTGAATAGTGTAATGCAACTCAGCTGTGGCCAGGAGGGAAGTGCAATAGTCAGGAGACCCCCACCCCTTCCAACCCTTTATGTACCATCATTCCCTTCCTCCAGAATAAGAGAGGGAAAGAGACCATGGCAGGTGTCCCAGGCTGGGGTGTGGTATTCTGAATGGCAGAAGACGCAGGAAGTGGTTTTTGGTGACATGAGATAGGAGAGTTAAGAGCTGGCAGCTGAGGGTGAGCTGGTTGGCCCCTGAAGGGAGTTCTCACCCGTAGGTCCCCAGTTCCTGGGAAGTACTCTCCATATTTATGAAAGGACACAGTCATGACTCGGTCTGTGGTATAGAAGGCCTCTTCCACGCCATCGCCGTGGTGAATATCAATGTCAATATACAGCACCCTCTGGTGATACCTAGGATCAGAAGGGGGTCAGGGGGTTCTGGGGGCTCTTTGGGAGTGGGACGCGCCAAGGGCGCCAGGTCCCAGCTTACCGGGCTGGCTGCCTCCCTCAGGTATCTCTAAGCACCAG
The DNA here is from genome assembly GCF_009873245.2 of Balaenoptera musculus. NCBI lineage: Eukaryota > Metazoa > Chordata > Mammalia > Artiodactyla > Balaenopteridae > Balaenoptera > Balaenoptera musculus. The sequence goes on along the minus strand of NC_045785.1, from coordinate 25,583,041 downwards.
AGACGTGGAAACTGGCTGAAGGAAGGTGGAAGAGCGGCAGGGTGTCTCCAGAGGCCTGACCAAGCCGATCAAGTCCGATCTTCCTACTCTACAGCCAGGGTCAACTCCAGCCACACAGGGACACTCTGGAGGCAGGATCTGAGCAGCGCCTGCCCCTGATCTTGCCGTGGGCTCAGATCAAATCAAGACCCCGTCAAGGAGAAGATGGCCAGAGACACTCACCGAACACATCCTAGCCAGCACACTGCTAGGAAAAGCAAACTAGGGAGGCAAGCCCGGGGGAGAGGGAAATGGGAACCTGGCCTAAGGTGCTCCTCCAAGAGACAAGGCCAGGAAGGCATACTTTAGCAGTTCCAGGATGGCCAAGACGATATCATTGACGTAACAGAAGCCAGATGCCTCGGACTTCTTTGCATGGTGTAGGCCCCCAGCCCAATTCACAGCGATGTCCGTCTGCTGCTTATTAAGTTTCACGGCACTTGCTGGACGTGGGAAGAAAGAACACAAGCCTGTTATCAAGCCACTCTCTCCCTTTCCCCCAAGAAGCCAAGGGAACCCAGTGAGAGGTAGGACCTGCCTATTCAACAGCTGTATTGTACAATTCACAAGCCAGTCCTCTCCCCCTACCCTATTCCAACAGGAATAAACATGATATTGGCTACTCTAAAAAAACTGTTTTCTGAACTGAAGGTGGTAACTCACTAGTAGGCCTTAAAATTGGTTTAGTGGGTTATGATTAGTATATATATTTTTAAATGAGACAGACTAGAATAAAAATATCGGAATAACAGTAAAGGTAACCACTGTTTGGTGAAACTGGCTTCAGAGTGAGAGAGGGTGTTGTGCACGTGCATGCATAACCTGGATTGCAAGTGTAAATACTTCTAAATGTGGTTCATGGTCAAAATATTTTGAAGATATCAAATGTAGTAGAGGCTTAAAGTACAAATAGGTCCAAGAAGAAGTGAGAGAGAAATACACACTATGTGTGCAAGTGCCTTTGTGGCAATATAACTTTAACAGCAATAAAAACATAGAGGGAATTCCCTGGCGGTTCAGTGGTTAGGACTCCACGCTTCCACTGCTGGGGGCCGGGGTTCAATCCCTGGTCGGGGAACTAAGATCCCCCAAGCCGCATGGAGTGGCCAAAAATAAATAAATTTAAAAATTAAATAAATAAAAAGATTTACTGAGTAAAAAATGTAGGCACAAAACTATACATATATATGACACGTTTTTTGTAAAATATAGATGTATATATGTTATGTCCAAATATATGCACACAGAAAAAAGCATGGATGTACAAACACCAAAATGGTAACGATGGTTATCTGTTGACAGTGTGATTGTAGTCAATTTTTTTCCCTGTGCACTTCTCTGTTTTCTGAGATTATATTAGGAGGTGGTAGCGAGGGGGGAGAAGAAAAAACAATGATCATAGAAAAATAAACACTTGTTAAGAAAGGGTAGAGTGGGACTTCCCTGGTGGTCCAGTGGGTAAGACTCCGCTCTCCCAATGCAGGGGGCCCAGGTTCGATCACCTGTTGGGGAACTAGATCTCGCATGCACGTCGTAACTAAAGATCCCACACGCTGCAACTAAGACCCAGTGCAGCCAAAATTAATTAATTAATTTAAAAAAAAAACAAAAAAACTTCCTATATTTTAAAAGAAAAAAAAGAAAGCGTAGAGTGATCCTGGAGGTAATCTAGACATTACTAATGGAAGTGGGAGATGTGTGGGGAGTATTTCTGACCTCTAAAGGTAATTACCATGCTCTTTTGTAAGACACAGATGATGACACTTCCCATTTTTATAGCACTGTACAGTTCACAAGTTACTTTTATGTACAGCATCTCAACAAGCCCATGAGGTCTGCAGAGAGTTCCTGTATATAGGATGTCTTGGTAGGAGAGGACAGCCAAGGACACCTGTCTGTACCATGTCAGATTGAACCTGGGCTGGGACTAAACCAGAAGGACATTTCCAAGACCTAAGGTAAAAACTCACAGGACCATTTTACATGGTCACAGGTCAGCCTCACTGGGACAGTGGCCTAAAAGACAGACCTCACTAGTACAACCCAGCACAGCCTTTAAGGAGGGATGTATATTCCTTACCCACAGAGCCACCAGTAGATAGCTGACAGAACTCAAAGAGGCCATCAAATACCGGACAGTCCTCACCAACGTTAACTTGAAAAAACATAGGAAAAGATTAGTTTCCACAATTTCCTTTAGTTTTTGTTTACATATTTATGAGCTGATGGAAAAAAATGCAGAATTTGGATTCAGAAGGCTTGGGTTCTTGTCCAGGCTCTACTACTTACTGGCTGTGTGACTGGGTCCAGTCATTTAACTTTCTTGAGCTTTGGTTCATTATCTGTAACTAGCAATAATGACATCCACCTTACCCAATTGTTGAGAAGATTGATAGAAATCTTATATGGGGAAGCATTTAGCAAGTAAGTACTTGGAAAATGTTGGTTCATTCCTGAGGGAGAAAAATATGGGCTCTTATTCCAGCCTGGGTTTGTTCCTGGACCTCACTCCAGCTGGCCAACAAGGAAGTGAAGAACAGAGACCTATACTGTCATCCACTGGATGCTTAACAACGTGCCGGACACTATGCTCAGTGCTTTAAGTACCTGGTGTCGTTTATCCTCACACACCTGAGGTAGGATTTGGTCCTATTTTATAAATGGGGAAACAGGCTCAAAGAGGTCAACTGTCAGTAAATGGCAGGCGGTATTCAAGGATTGGTCTGCCTGTCCTAAAAGCCTACGAAAATATACTCTGGCCTCTTCCCCAGTAATTTCACATACACAGTCTCATTTGATCCTCCTAACAACCCCATAAAAGCTGGATGAGACAAATATCAACCCCACTGCGCAGAGGAACAAACGGATGTGGAGAAGTTAAGTGACTCGCCCAAGGTTATATAACCAGGCAGTGGTAGAACCAGAGTCCAGGTGTCTTGACTCCCACAGTCCAGTGCTCTTTCTACTATACCAAGTGACAACTGGAGGAAAGTTATTTCAGGCCTAAGGGGTAAAAGTACAAACTAACACATAATGTGGAAACACATGCGAACAATAATGCAAATAAAATGAAAAAGACAGGAAGGGAAGCACACCTGAAGGCTGTAGACTCAGAGCTACAGAGGAACCTTATGGCTCCAAGTCTGCTCTCACAGAAAAGGAAACTGCTGAGACATCAATGATACACAGAAGTTAGAGGCAGGGGTGGGGCTAAATCCTTGTTCTCTTGTCCCAGCCTTCCCATTGCATGCACTATTATCAACAGGGGTTCCCAAAGTAGAGCAAGGAGGAGGAGCCCTAGGATGAGGAGGGTAGGAGAGCCCAGCTTAGACTGTGGTGACCTCTTGAGACACAGCTGAAGCTCAAGGTTTGCAATAACCACAAGAGTTACCACCTCTGGCACTGCCCTAAACTTGGAGGGTGCTCTGATCTGGTGCCCTGCCAAGCACAGTGCTCCGAGGAAGGGTGGCGTGCGTATGGGGGTAAGCAGTAGGTGGTTCTCTCCCCCACTTCCCAGGTAAACACTGGGAGGCTGTGTCAATAAGAACTTTGGTCCCTGAAGCCAGGCTATTTATTTATCCATCGGCAATTGATTTCCCTCTCTGGCTGCTTCCTCCTTCAGTGGGTTTGGGCTGTCTGGGTTTCCAAGCTTTGCTTATACTCCTATTTGAGATGTGGAGCTCCCATGACAAGAAATTGGTATTTTAGAAATGAGAAAAAATATATTCCTTCAGGCCCCAAACCAACATGTGGCTCAAATGGCCAGTCCATTATTCCCAGCTCAAGGGAGCTGTGTGATTACAGATGGAAAAGGCGTAAAATGGGAGAGCAGACCCTCACTTGGGACTAATCTGTGAGACTAGGGAGGACTTTTCTATGGGTTTTCCCTCTTCCCACTATAAATACTTCTCTCATTCTTAGGCTGGCTTTAGACTGACGGGGAGCAATACTGGGTGAGAGATGGGGAGGCAGACGTAGGTCAAGAAGGCACTAAAAAGCATACTGCAGAAAGAGACACATGGGATTAAACATTGACTTCAGGATAGTGCTTACACCTTGGTGGTGGTGGGAATGGGGTGGAGAGGGGAGTAGAAGAGAAAGGGCATGTGATCAAAAAGAGGTGCCCGGGGGGCTTCAACTGTACTGGCAATGTTTTCTTTCTTAGGCTGGTTGTAGGGACATGGGTGATCATTGCATTATTTTTTATATTTTGTGTGTGTGTGTCTGAAATATTTTATGTGCAACATATTTTAAAATAGTCCAGAATCAGGAAACCAGAGTTCCATTCTCCATTCTACCACTATCTTGCTGTGTGACCCTAGGAAAGTTATTTCACCTCCCTGGGTTTCAGTTTATACATCTACAAAATGGACAAGAATGCCTCCAAATTTTACCAGCACAAGTCCCTTTTATCATGTTTCTACCATAAGCCTCATGTTTTGATAGACTATCTGCCAAAAATAAAAATTGCATTTATTTATGTTCCCATTTTTAATTATTAAAAATTATGTCAGAACTTCTGATTAAGATTCTCAAATTCTCAAAGTGACCACAAAGCATTTAAATTACATTCTAGCCAAGAGCAAGGAAACCTGACTTATTTGGTCTTATTACAGGTATTAACTTCCTAGGTTAGGTGTTGGTAAATACTGAAAAAAGAGCTCAGCTCTTCATCCCTGTTATTGTCCCTGTAGACACCCCTGGTTATAAAGCACTGCACTAGTGACATCTCTCTGAATCAAGTCAGTAAGGTGTCTCGAAGTCCTTAGAGAGCCTCATCCTTTTTTTTTTTTTTTTAATTTTTGAATTTTATTCTATTTTTTAAAATATTTTCTTTTTCTTTTTTTTTTAAATTATTTTGTGTCCCTCATGACTTTTAAAGAGGGCTCTTTTTTTTAAAAATTTATTTTATTTATTTATTTTTGGCTGTGTTGGGTCTTCGTTGCTATGTGCAGGCTTTCTCCAGTTGTGGTGAGTGGGGGCTACTCTTCGTTGTGGTGTGCAGGCCTCTCATTGCGGTGGCCTCTCCTGCTGTGGAGCACAGGCTCTAGGCACGCGGGCTCAGTAGTTGCGGCACGTGGGCTTCAGTAGTTGTGGCTCGTGGGCTCTAGAGTGCAGGCTCAGCAGTTGTGGCACACAGGCTTAGTTGCTCCTCGGCATGTGGGATCCTGCAAGACCAGGGCTCGAACCTGTATCCCCTGCCTTGGCAGGCAGATTCTCAACCACTGCACCACCAGGGAAGCCCTATTCTATTTTTTTATACAGCAGGTTCTTATCAGTTATCTATTTTATACATATTAGTGTATATATATCAATCCCAATCTCCCAATTCATCCCACCACCACCACTCCCCCGTGCCACTTTCCCCCTTGGTGTCCATACGTTTGTTCTCTACATCTGTGTCTCTATTTCTGCCCTGCAAACCGGTTCATCTGTACCATTTTTCTAGGTTCCACATATATGCGTTAATGTACGATATTTGTTTTTCTCTTTTGGACTAACTTCACTCTGTATGACAGTCTCTAGATCCATCCACGTCTCTACAAATGACCCAATTTCGTTCCTTTTTATGGCTGAGTAATATTCCATTGTATATATGTACCACATCTTCTTTATCCATTCGTCTGTTGATGGGCATTTAGGTTGCTTCCATGACCTGGCTACTGCAAATAGTGCTGCAATGAACATTGGGGTGCATGTGTCTTTTTGAGTTATGGTTTTCTCTGGGTATATGCCCGGTAGTGGGATTGCTGGACCATCTGGTAATTCTATTTTTAGTTTGTTAAGGAACCTCCATACTGGTCTCCATAGTGGCTGTATCAAGTTACATTCCCACCAACAGTGCAAGAGGGTTCCCTTTTCTCCACACCCTCTCCAGCATTTGTTGTTTGTAGATTTTCTAATGATGCCCATTCTAACTGGTGTGAGGTGGATACCTGATTGTAGTTTTGGTTTGCATTTCTCTAATAATTAGTGATGTTGAGCAGCTTGTCATGTGCTTCTTCTCTCTTCTTTGGGGAAATGTCTATTTAGGTCTTCTGCCCATTTTTTGATTGAGTTGTTTGTTTTTTTAATATTGAGCTGCATGAGCTGTTTATATATTTTGGAGATTAATCCTTTGTCCGTTGATCTGTTTGCAAATATTTTCTCCCATTCTGAGAGTTGTCTTTTCGTCTTGTTCATAGTTTCCTTTGCTGTGCAAAAGCTTTTAAGTTTCATTAGGTCCCATTTGTTTATTTTTGTTTTTATTTCCATTTCTCTAGGAGGTGGGTCAAAAAAGATCTCACTGTGATTTATGTCAAAGAGTGTTCTTCCTATGTTTTCCTCTAAGAGTTTTATAGTGTCCAGTCTTACATTTAGGTCTCTAATCCATTTTGAGTTTATTTTTGTGTATGGTGTTAGGGAGTGTTCTAGTTTCATTCTTTTACATGTAGCTGTCCAGTTTTCCCAGCACCACTTATTGAAGAGACTCTCTTTTCTCCATTGTATATCCTTGCCTCCTCTGTTATAGATTAGTTGACCATAGGTGCGTGGGTTTATCTCTGGGCTTTCTATCCTGTTCCATTGATCTATATTTCTGTTCTTGTGCCAGTACCATATTGTCTTGATTACTGTAGCTTTGCAGTATAGTCTGAAGTCAGGGAGTCTGATTCCTCCAGCTCCGTTTTTTTCCCTCAAGACTGCTTTGGCTATTCGGGGTCTTTTGTGGCTCCATACAAATTTTAAGATTTTACGTTCTAGTTCTGTAAAAAATGCCACTGGTAATATGATAGGGATTGCACTGAATCTGTGGGTTGCTTTGGATAGTATAGTCATCTTCACAATATTGATTCTTCCAATCCAAGAACATGGTATGGTATATCTCTCCATCTGTTTGTGTCATCTTTGATTTCTTTCATCAGTGTCTTATAGTTTTCTGCGTACAGGTCTTTTGTCTCCCTAGGTAGGTTTATTCCTAGGTATTTTATTCTTTTTGTTGCAGTAGTAAATGGGAGTGGTTCCTTAATTTCTCTTTCAGATTTTTCATCATTAGTGTATAGGAATGCAAGAGATTTCTGTGCATTAATTTTGTATCCTGCAACTTTGCCAAATTCATTGATTAGCTCTAGTAGTTTTCTGGTGGCATGTTTAGGATTCTCTATGTATAGTATCATGTCATCTGCAAACAGTGACAGTTTTACTTCTTCTTTTCCAATTTGTATTTCTTTTATTTCTATTTCTTATCTGATTGCCGTGGCTAGGACTTCCAAAACTATGTTGAATAATAGTGGCAAGAGTGGACATCCTTGTCCTTTTCCTGATCTTAGAGGAAATGCTTTCAGTTTTTCACTATTGAGAATGATGTTTGCTGTGGGTTTGTCATATATGGCCTTTATTATGTTGAGATAGGTTCCCTCTATGCCCACTTTCTGGAGAGTTTTTATCATAAATGGGTGTTGAAATTTGTCAAAAGCTTTTTCTGCATGTACTGAGGTGATCATATGGTTTTTCTTCTTCAGTTTGTTAATATGGTGTATCACATTAATTGATTTGCATATATTGAAGAACCCTTGCATCCCTGGGATAAATCCCACATGATCGTGGTGTACGATCCTTTTCATGTGTTGTTGGATTCTGTTTGCTAGTATTTTGTTGAGGATTTTGCATCTATATTCATCAGTGATATTGGCCTGTAGTTTTCTTTTTTTGTGACATCTTTATCTGGTTTTGTTATCAGGGTAATGGTGGCCTCATAGAATGAGTTTGAGAGTGTTCCTTCCTCTGCAATTTTTTGGAAGAGTTTGAGAAGGATGGGTGTTAGCTCTTTGCTAAATGTTTGACAGAATTCACCTGTGAAGCCATCTGGTCGTGGACTTTTGTTTGTTGGAAGATATACATTTTTTTTAATATGTGGTTCTTTTGTGTATTTTTTTCTCATTTATTTTTGGCTGCGTTGGATGTTCATTGCTGCACGCAGGCTTTCTCTAGTTGCAGCGAGCAGGGGCTGTTCTTTGTTGCGGAGCATGGGCTCTAGGCGCATGGGCTTCAGCAGTTGTGGCGCACGGGCTTCACTGCTCCACGCCATGTGGGATCTTCCCAGACCAGGGGTTGAACCTGTGTCCCTGCATTGGCAGGCAGATTCTTAACCACTGTGCCACCAGGGAAGCCCCTGTTGGAAGATTTTTAATCACAGTTTCAATTTTATTACTTGTGATTGGTCTGTTCATATTTTCTATTTCTTCCTGGTTCAGTCTTGGAAGTTTATACCTTTCTAAGAATTTGTCCATTTCTTCCAGGTTGTCCATTTTATTGGCACTGAGCTGCTTGTAGTAGTCTCTTATGATGCTTTGTATTTCTGCAGTGTCTGTTGTAACTTCTCCTTTTCCATTTCTAATTTTATTGATTTGAGTCTTCTCCCTCTTTTTCTTGATGTGTCTGGCTAAAGGTTTATCAAGACAGCCTCATCTTTTTTTTTTTTTTAACATCTTTATGGGAGTGTAATTGCTTTACAATGTTGTGTTAGTTTCTGCTTTATAACAAAGTGAATGAGCTATACATATACATGTATCCCCATATCTCCTCCCTCTCGCGTCGCCCTCCCATCCTCCGTATCCCACCCCTCTAGGTGGTCACAAAGCACCGAGCTGATCTCCCTGTGCTATGCGGCTGCTTCACACTAGCTATCTATTTTACATTTGGTAGTGTATATATGTCAATGCCACTCTCTCACTTCATCCCAGCATACCCTTCCCCCTCCCCGTGTCCTCAAGTCCATTCTCTATGTCTGCTTCTTTATTCCTGTCCTGCCCCTAGTTTCTTCAGAACCATTTTTTTTTTTTTTAGATTCCATATATATGTGTTAGCATACGGTATTTGTTTTTCTCTTTCTAACTTACTTCACTCTGTATGACAGACTCTAGGTCCACCCACCTCACTACAAATAACTCAATTTCGTTTCTTTTTATGGCTGAGTAATATTCCATTGTTTATATGTGCCACATCTTCTTTGTCGATGGACACTTAGGTTGCTTCCATGTCCTGGCTATTGTAGATAGAGCTGCAATGAACATTGTGGTACATGACTCTTTTTGAATTATGGTTTTCTCAGGGTATATGCCCAGTAGTGGGATTGCTGGGTCGTATGGTAGTTCTATTTTTAGTTTTTTAAGGAACCTCCATACTGTTCTCCATAGTGGCTGTATCAATTTACATTCCCACCAACAGTGCAAGAGGGTTCCCTTTTCTCCATACCCTCTCCAGCATTTATTGTTTGTAGATTTTTTGATGGTGGCCATTCTGACTGGTGTGAGGTGATACCTCATTGTAGTTTTGATTTGCATTTCTCTAATGATTAGTGATGTTGAGCATCCGTTCATGTGTTTGTTGGCAATCTGTATATCTTCTTTGGAGAAATGTCTATTTAGGTCTTCTGCCCATTTTTGGACTGGGTTGTTTGTTTTTTTGATACTGAGCTGCATGAGCTGCTTGTAAATTTTGGAGATTAATCCTTTGTCAGTTGCTTCATTTGTAAATATTTCCTCCCATTCTGAGGGTTGTCTTTTTGTCTTATGTTTTCCTTTGCTGTGCAAAAGCTTTTAAGTTTCATTAGGTCCCATTTGTTTATTTTTGTTTTTATTTCCATTTCTCTAGGAGGTGGGTCAAAAAGGATCCTCCTGTGATTTATGTCATAGAGTGTTCTGCCTATGTTTTCTTCTAAGAGTTTTATAGTGTCTGGCCTTACATTTAGGTCTTTAATCCATTTTGAGTTTATTTTTGGGTATGGTTCTAATTTGATTCTTTTACATGTAGCTGTCCAGTTTTCCCAGCACCACTTAATGAAGAGGCTGTCTTTTCTCCATTGTATATTCTTACCTCCTTTATCAAAAATAAGGTGACCATATGTGTGTAGGTTAATCTCTGGGCTTTCTATCCTTTTCCATTGATCTATATTTCTGTTTTTGTGCCAGTACCATACTGTCTTGATTACTGTAGCTTTGTAGTATAGTCTGAGGTCCAGGAGCCTGATTTCTCCAGCTCCGTTTTTCTTTCTCAAGATTGCTTTGGCTACTCAGGGTCTTTTGTGTTTCCGTACAAATTGTGCGATTTTTTGTTCTAGTTCTGTGAAAAATGCCATTGGTAGTTTGATAGGGATTGCACTGAATCTGTAGAGAGCCTCATCCTTTTTACCCCCACCTTCAATGACAAAAAATCTCAGACCTCATTTTTCAATGCACAACTTTAGAATGCTGGTTTCAGGAAAACTGGAGCAAACTGGGAGCCAGAACCAAACCTGCGCACTCCTGAGGGCCTAATATGTTGTCTGCCTTGAAAGATTTGAAAATAAAAGCAATAAGCTATAACAGCAAAAGCTACTATTCACCGAAAGTCAGTGCTTTAAATACATTATCTTGGGCTTCCCTGGTGGCGCGGTGGTTAAGAATCCGCCTGCCAATGCAGAGGACACAGGTTCGAGCCCTGGTCCAGGAAGATCCCACATGCCACGGAGCAACTAAGCCCATGCACCACAACTACTGAGCCTGCGCTCTAGAGCCCGTGAGCCACAACTACTAAGCCCGCGTGCCACAACTACTGAAGCCCATACTCCTAGAGCCCGTGCTCGGCAATAAGAGAAGCCACCGCCACGAGAAGCCTGCACACCACAACGAAGAGTAGCCCCCACTCGCCACAACTAGAGAAAGCCCTCATGCAGCAACAAAGACCAAACACAGCCAAAAATAAATAAATAAATACATTATCTTACTCATCCCCCCAAACTCCATTATGAAATAGGCACTACTGTCTTCCTTTTAAAGAAGGTAAAACAAGGCTCAGAAAGGCTAGGGGACTTACTCAAGAACACAGAGCTAAGTAGCAGAGCTATGGGATTCAAACCAAGACATCAAAGCTCATTCTCTTGCTTTAATACCAAGCTGCTTCTCTAATGAGAGCCCTCTCTACTGAGAGTGGAGCCTGATCGCTAGCCTAAATAAGTTATGGAACGGCCCTAAAGCCATCTAAAGCAAAGGAATGAATCTGTCTCACCTTGGAAGGAAATAAGACCCTGTCAATTCAGACAGTAAATACCTCACTTAGATGGGGTAGCAGCTCCTGGAGTTGTGGGTGGCAAAGAAGCTTAATGCTTCAGAAAAGGTCTCTGTGGTTCTCTAATCATTACCAGTGCACAATTATTGTAACAAATAAATTTCTGCCTTGGGAATCAGACTACCTTGTGGCCAGTAGCAACAAAAAAGTGCCACAGATTTCTTGGTATTTCAAAATAAGTTGTCACAAACTATTCAAAACTTCTTCTAGACAATACTGTTAAATTGTTTTATTATGAGATCTTAGGTGCTAAGGGATAATTTCTAAAATAACACAAGTGAGAAATCAGGGATGATAGTTTCTTCCCAAATTTGAACATAATTTTTCCCCACAGCTAAAACAATCCCCATAATTCCTATAAGCTGAGTGTGGCTTCTGAGATGTGACCTGTTCTGAGTTTCAAGTCCCAAGGGGCAGGGGCAGAATCACCTTAACTCAAAGATTACATCACCTAGAGTCTAAGTGGCTGCTAAGTTCTTAACTAATACTCACATAGTGAGAGCAGTTACAGTTGCATGGGATGACATCCAGTCCATTTTACAAAAGAAAAATCTGAGGGGAAGTGACTTGCCCCAGTCAGTTAAGAGTCAGAGCTGGGACCTATACTGCCTGTCTCCCCCACCCAGGTCAGTGCTTTTTCCATTACAACAATTACAGTTTGGGGGGGATAATGTTGTGAATCTAACTGGACAAAGTTCAATCTATTCCTTACAATCAGGAAACAAAGAAAACCAGTCTTGAGACAAAAGAAACACTTTGGTACCCTCAGGAAGCAGGGGAAATCAGGTGTCAGCTGAATGGGGCATACAAGGGAAGGTAGGGTGAGTCTCTCCAACTTGAAGGGAGATCCAACTGGGGGCTTGACAGTAGGGAGGGAACAGAATGGACTTACATCTCTGCATCTGCTTGCTGTACTCAGACATGTTATCTGGGCGGATGGAGCGCAAGAATTTGATGTAGTCATCACTGTGATACTTGGTCATCTCCTCAGCATTGGCTTTGTGAGGGCGCTAGAGGGCAGAGGGGAGAAAAGAGCATGTTATTCTTGACTACTGCCAGTCTTCACTCAGCACTGAGCTAGGTGCTGTACAGAATAAAAAGAAATGACTGATTAGATTCAGGCCTCAAGAAACTCACAATCTAGTTAAGCAAATAAGATTATCAAAAGAGATTCCGTATCTCAAGACCTAGATGGCAACTCAAGCTCTATTGCCTAGGCAAGTCTATCTTTTTTTTTTCCATTTTTTAATTTAAAAAATTGTTTTAAGTTTTTAATTGTGGTGGCAAGTCTATCTCTTGAGCCTCAATTTCCTCATTTACCAAATAGGGATAACAACATCTACTTTACAGGGAAGTTGTGAGAATTGGATGAGACTGTTAAATCTCTTTGTAAATTGTTTTACAAATCACTTTCTTTTTAATATTAAATATAACAATATATAATTATGGGCCAAATGGCTCTAAGAGTTCAAGAAGAAGGGATGACTAGTAATAACTGAAATAGATGGGAAATCCTTTATGAATCATCATCACACCAACAATTCTGATCACATCCTCCCCATGAAAACTTCCTTGACATAGTAATTTCCTGGTTATCCCAACATTCTGATTCAGCCTGTCCTCTTTTTAAAAATTCTCTTCCTCTCCTCCCTTAAAGGTGGGTCTCCTTCAAAGACAACCCTCTTCTTTTCTAATAATCAATACTTTTATAAAGCATTTTCAATACAGCTAACATTAATTATTTACTCTGTGCCAGTCACTGTTTCAGGCACAACCTTTTAAAGTTCATACTATTATTATCTTCACTTTGCAGTAAGGAAACTACAGCAGAGAGCGGTTAAACATAATTTGCCCAAGGTTACATGGCTAGTAAGACGGAATAAGAACTCAAGAGGTCTGGCTCCAGGTACTATTTGACTCTCATTTAATCCTCACTTAATATAATGAGAAATATTGAGATTGAATGACAGATACTGTTTTATTAAAAAACACCCACAGAGGGCTTCCCTGGTGGTGCAGTGGTTAAGAATCCGCCTGCCAATGCAGGGGACACGGGTTTGAGCCCTGGTCTGGGAAAAGCCCACATGCCATGGAGCAACTAAGCCCGTGCGCCGCAACTATTGAGCCTGCGAGCCACAACTACTGAAGCCCGCGCACCTAGAGCCCGTGCTCTGCAACAAGGGACGCCACTGCAATGAGAAGCCCGCACACTGCAACAAAGAGTAGGCCCCACTCGCTGCAACTAGAGAAGGCCCACGCGCAGCAATGAAGACCCGACGCAGCCAAAAATAAATAAATAAAGTAAATAAATTTATAAAAAACAAACACACCCATAGTGACAGAAGCAAGTAGTGGTTCCAATACTAAGTTGTTTTCACTATACGAAGCCCTTTACCCTCTTGGCAATGTCGTCAAAGCTCTGCTTTGACTACTCCCTTCTAGATAGGTGACTGCCCAGACTTTCACTCCATCTTGATGTTCTGAGCTTCAGATTCACAATTCCAACAGCTTTTCAGCCAGCTCCACTCACGAATCCTACAGGCACTTCAAATTCAACTGGACATAACAACTTGTTGAGAGCCTAGAGGCATTCAAATTTAACTTTACTTCCAGAACTTCTCTTATGCTATTTTTGTTAATGATACGAACATCCACTCTGACTGAAAACATAAGTGTCATCTTTAACTCTGCCCTTGCTTGCCTTCCATTTCAATCCATTGCCAATCCCTTTCATTATACCTCCATAATCTTGACTGTATCCACTACCTTATTTCTCCTATGCCCCTCTTTCCCAGGTTTCCTATTCTCCCCACCATCCACTCTGCTGCTCAAGACAGAAGTCAGAGCATCACCCTTGATTCCTCTTTCCTCATCTACTACATTCAACTTCTCTTGAAACTACTGCCAACATATCTGTCAAACCTGTCCACTTCCATCCCCAGGCCACACATTTTTGGCTTGGATTGTGGCAACAATCTCCTAACTGGTATCCCACCCTCAACCTTAACAATCGTGAATCTATTCTCAATCCTACAGCCAGAGTAATCTGTCTAAAATTCAAACTAATCATGTCACTCCCCTCTAAAAACCCTTCAGTGGCTTCATTACTCAAAAGATCAAGACCAAACTCTTTAGCCTGGCTTGAAAAACCAAAATAATCGGGTCCCTGCTCACCTCTCTAGACTCCCTCTAAATATTCTATGCTCTAGCCTAGGGAACACCAAATTCAGAGCACTTATAAGGGCCAGGCAGTTTAGCTAACTTGATACTTAAAACAAACAAAAAACTAGTGAGCAGAGGACAAGGTTTTACACAGCTCTAGCTGATTGCTGCCATGAAAGAATTTGGGCCCAATTGCCAGAGTCTTTCAGGTTAAATTTCATTGTTTTCAAAGGTTGGATACTAACATAAAGTTCTTAAAAATACTTTGTGGGTTAGGGGTTCAAGATGGCGGAGTAGAAAGACACGCGCTCACTCCCTCTTGCGAGAGCATTGGAATCACAACTAACTGCTGAACAATCATTGACAGGAAGACACTGGAACTCACCAAAAAAGATACCTCACATCCAAAGACAAAGGAGAAGCCACAATGAGATGGCAGGAGGGGCGCAATCACAATAAAATCAAATCCCATAACTGGTGGGTGGGTGACTCACAAACTGGAGAACACTTATACCACAGAAGTCCACCCACTGGAGTAAAGGTTCTGAGCCCCATGTCAGGCTTCCCAACCTGGGGGTCTGGCAACGGGAGGAGGAATTCCTAGAGAATCAGACTTTGAAGGCTAGCGGGATTTGATCGCAGGACTTCCACAGGACTGGGGGAAACAGAGACTCCACTCTTGGAGGGCACACAGAAAGTAGTATGTGCATGGGGACCCAGGGGAAGGAGCAGTGACCCGACAGGAGACTGAACCAGACCTACCTGCTAGTGTTGGAGGGTCTCCTGCAGAGGCAGGTGGTGGCTGTGGCTCACCATTGGGACAAGGACACTGGCAGTAGAAGTTCTGGGAAGTACTCCTTGGCGTGAGCCCTCCCAGAGCCCGCCATTAGTCCCACCAAAGAGCCAGGTAGGCTCCACAGTGTTGGGTCGCCTCAGGCCAAACAACAAACAGGGAGGGAACCCAGCCCCACCCATCAGCAGAAAAGCAGATTAAAGTTTTACTGAGCCCTGCCCACCAGAGCAACACCCAGCTCTACCCACCACCAGTCCCTCCCATCAGGAAACTTGCACAAGCCTCTTAGATAACCTCATCCACCAGAGGGCAGACAGCAGAAGCAAGAAGAACTACAATACTGCAGCCTGTGGAAGGAAAACCACATTCACAGAAAGATAGACAAAATGAAAAGGCAGAGGACTTTGTACCAGGTGAAGGAACAAGATAAAATCCCAGAAAAACAACTAAATGAAGTAGAGATAGGCAACCTTCCAGAAAAAGAATTCAGAATAATGATAGTGAAGATGATCCAGCACCTCGGAAAAAGAATGGAGGCAAAGATCGAGAAGATGCAAGAAATGTTTAACAAAGACCTAGAAGAATTAAAGAACAAACAAACAGAGATGAACAATACAATAACTGAAATGAAAAATACACTAGAAGGAATCAATAGCAGAATAACTGAGGCAGAAGAACGGATAAATGACCTGGAAGACAGAATGGTGGAATTCACTGCCGCAGAACAGAATAAAGAAAAAAGAATGAAAAGAAATGAAGATAGCCTAAGAGACCTCTGGGACAACATTAAACGCAACAACATTTGCATTATAGGGGTCCTAGAAGGAGAAGAGAGAGGGAAAGGACCCAAGAAAATATTTGAAGAGATTATAGTCGAAAACTTCCCTAACATGGGAAAGGAAATAGCCACCCAAGTCCAGGAAGCGCGGGATAAACCCAGGCAGGATAAACCCAAGGAGAAACACGCCAAAACACATAGTAATCAAATTGACAAAAATTAAAGACAAAAATTATTGAAAGCAGCAAAGGAAAAATGACAAATGACATACAAGGGAACTCCCATAAGGTTAACAGCTGATTTCTCAGCAGAAACTCTACAAGCCAGAAGGGAGTGGTAGGATATATTTAAAGTGATGAAAAGGAAGAACCTACAACCAAGATTACTCTACCTGGCAAGGATCTCATTCAGATTCAATGGAGAAATCAAAAACTTTACAGACAAGCAAAAGCTAAGAGAATTCAGCACCACCAAACCAGCTCTACAACAAATGCTAAAGGAACTTCTCTAAGTGGGAAACACAAGAGAAGAAAAGGACCTACAAAAAACAAACCCATAACAATTAAGAAAATGGTAATACAAAAATACATATCGATAATTACCTTAAACGTGAATGGATTAAATGCTCCAACCAAAAGACACAGGCTCGCTGAACTGATACAAAAACAAGACCCATATATATGCTGTCTACAAGAAACCCACTTCAGACCTAGGGACACATACAGACTGAAAGTGAGGGGATGCAAAAAGATATTCCATGCAAATGGAAATCAAAAGAAAGCTGGAGTAGCAATACTCATATCAGATAAAATAGACTTTAAAATAAAGAATGTTACAAGAGACAAGGAAGGACACTACATAATGATCAAGGGATCAAACCAAGAAGAAGATATAACAATTATAGATATATATGCACCCAACATAGGAGTACCTCAATACATAAGGCAACTGCTAACAGCTATAAAAGAGGAAATCGATAGTAACACAGAAATAGTGGGGGACTTTAACGTCTCACTTACACCAATAGACAGCTCATCCAAACAGAAAATTAATAAGGAAACACAAGCTTTAAATGACACAATAGACCAGACAGATTTAATTGATATTTATAGGACATTCCATCCAAAAACAGCAGATTACACTTTCTTCTCAAGTGAGCACGGAACATTCTCCAGGATAGATCACATCTTGGTCACAAATCAAGCCTTGGTAAATTTAAGAAAATTGAAATCATATCAAGCATCTTTTCTGACCACAACACTGAGATTAGAAATCAATTACAGGGGAAAATACGTAAAAAACACAAACACATGGAGGCTAAACAATGCGTTACTAAATAACCAAGAGATCACTGAAGAAATCAAAGAGGAAATCAAAAAATACCAAGAGACAAATGACAACGAAAACACGACTATGCAAAACCTATAGGATGAAGCAAAAGCAGTTCTAAGAGGGAAGTTTATAGCAATACAAGCCTACCTCAAGAAACAAGAAAAATCTCAAATAAACAATCTAACCATACACCTAAAGGAACTAGAGGAAGAAGAACAAACAAAACCCAGTTAGTAGAAGGAAAGAAATCATAAATCTCAGAGCAGAAATAAATGAAATAGAAACAAAGAAAACAATAGCAAAGATCAATAAAACTAAAAACTGGTTCTTTGAGAAGATAAGCAAAATTGATAGACCATTAGCCAGACTCATCAAGAAAAAGAGGGAGAGGACTCATATCAATAAAATTAAAAATGAAAAAGGAAAAGTTACAACAGACACTGCAGAAATACAAAGCATCCTAAGAGAGTACTACAAGCAACTCTATGACAATAAAATGGACAACTTGGAAGAAATGGACATTCTTTGAAAGGTATAACCTTCCAAGACTGAACCAGGAAGAAACAGAAAATATGAACAGACCAATCACAAGTAATAAAATTGAAACTGTGATTAAAAGTCTTCCAACAAACAAAAGTCCAGGACCAGATGGCTTCACAGGTGAATTCTGTCAAACATTTAGCAAAGAGCTAACACCCATCCTTCTCAAACTCTTCCAAAAAATTGCAGAGGAAAGAACACTCCCAAACTCATTCTATGAGGCCACCATTACCCTGATACCAAAACCAGATAAAGATACTACAAAAAAAGAAAATTACAGACCAATATCACTGTTGAATATAGATGCAAAAATCCTAAACAAAATACTAGCAAACAGAATCCAACAACAGATTAAAAGGATCATACACCATGATCAAGTGGGATTTATCCCAGGGATGCAAGGGTTCTTCAATATACGCAAATCAATTAATGTGATACACCATATTAACAAACTGAAGAAGAAAAACCATATGATCACCTCAGTACATGCAGAAAAAGCTTTTGACAAATTTCAACACCCATTTATGATAAAAACTCTCCAGAAAGTGGGCATAGAGGGAACCTATCTCAACATAATAAAGGCCATATATGACAAACCCACAGCAAACATCATTCTCAATAGTGAAAAACTGAAAGCATTTCCTCTAAGATCAGGAAAAGGACAAGGATGTCCACTCTTGCCACTATTATTCAACATAGTTTTGGAAGTCCTAGCCACGGCAATCAGATAAGAAATAGAAATAAAAGAAATACAAATTGGAAAAGAAGAAGTAAAACTGTCACTGTTTGCAGATGACATGATACTATACATAGAGAATCCTAAACATGCCACCAGAAAACTACTAGAGCTAATCAATGAATTTGGCAAAGTTGCAGGATACAAAATTAATGCACAGAAATCTCTTGCATTCCTATACACTAATGATGAAAAATCTGAAAGAGAAATTAAGGAACCACTCCCATTTACTACTGCAACAAAAAGAATAAAATACCTAGGAATAAACCTACCTAGGGAGACAAAAGACCTGTACGCAGAAAACTATAAGACACTGATGAAAGAAATCAAAGATGACACAAACAGATGGAGAGATATACCATACCATGTTCTTGGATTGGAAGAATCAATATTGTGAAGATGACTATACTATCCAAAGCAACCCACAGATTCAGTGCAATCCCTATCATATTACCAGTGGCATTTTTTACAGAACTAGAACGTAAAATCTTAAAATTTGTATGGAGCCACAAAAGACCCCGAATAGCCAAAGCAGTCTTGAGGGAAAAAAACGGAGCTGGAGGAATCAGACTCCCTGACTTCAGACTATACTGCAAAGCTACAGTAATCAAGACAATATGGTACTGGCACAAGAACAGAAATATAGATCAATGGAACAGGATAGAAAGCCCAGAGATAAACCCACGCACCTATGGTCAACTAATCTATAACAGAGGAGGCAAGGATATACAATGGAGAAAAGAGAGTCTCTTCAATAAGTGGTGCTGGGAAAACTGGACAGCTACATGTAAAAGAATGAAACTAGAACACTCCCTAACACCATACACAAAAATAAACTCAAAATGGATTAGAGACCTAAATGTAAGACTGGACACTATAAAACTCTTAGAGGAAAACATAGGAAGAACACTCTTTGACATAAATCACAGTGAGATCTTTTTTGACCCACCTCCTAGAGAAATGGAAATAAAAACAAAAATAAACAAATGGGACCTAATGAAACTTAAAAGCTTTTGCACAGCAAAGGAAACTATGAACAAGACGAAAAGACAACTCTCAGAATGGGAGAAAATATTTGCAAACAGATCAACGGACAAAGGATTAATCTCCAAAATATATAAACAGCTCATGCAGCTCAATATTAAAAAAACAAACAACTCAATCAAAAAATGGGCAGAAGACCTAAATAGACATTTCCCCAAAGAAGAGAGAAGAAGCACATGACAAGCTGCTCAACATCACTAATTATTAGAGAAATGCAAACCAAAACTACAATCAGGTATCCACCTCACACCAGTTAGAATGGGCATCATTAGAAAATCTACAAACAACAAATGCTGGAGAGGGTGTGGAGAAAAGGGAACCCTCTTGCACTGTTGGTGGGAATGTAACTTGATACAGCCACTATGGAGACCAGTATGGAGGTTCCTTAACAAACTAAAAATAGAATTACCAGATGGTCCAGCAATCCCACTACCGGGCATATACCCAGAGAAAACCATAACTCAAAAAGACACATGCACCCCAATGTTCATTGCAGCACTATTTGCAGTAGCCAGGTCATGGAAGCAACCTAAATGCCCATCAACAGACGAATGGATAAAGAAGATGTGGTACATATATACAATGGAATATTACTCAGCCATAAAAAGGAACGAAATTGGGTCATTTGTAGAGACGTGGATGGATCTAGAGACTGTCATACAGAGTGAAGTTAGTCCGAAAGAGAAAAACAAATATCGTACATTAACGCATATATGTGGAACCTAGAAAAATGGTACAGATGAACCGGTTTGCAGGGCAGAAATAGAGACACAGATGTAGAGAACAAACGTATGGACACCAAGGGGGGAAAGTGGCACGGGGGAGTGGTGGTGGTGGGATGAATTGGGAGATTGGGATTGACATATATACACTAATATGTGTAATATGATACATTATATGTATCATATATGATATTAATATATGTTATATATTAATATGTTATTAATATAGTTAATATGATATTAACTAATAAGAACCTGCTGTATAAAGAAATAAATAAAATTCAAAAAAAAATACTTTGTGGGTTAAACAAAAATGTTTGAGGGGCTGAATTTATCTCATGAATTAATTGTACCAATCTACCGAGCACAATTTTACTAGCAATTCTCTAAGGGAATTCTCTCCCATCTTTAGGCCTTTGCACATGCTATGGCCTAGAATACTGTTCTCTTCACACCCTCTATTCAACCTTTAAGTGCAACTGAAAGGTTAATTTCCCCAGAAAGCTGTCCTTGACCCCCAGAGTCTCAGTTAAGTAACTCTCTGAAGTGCTCCCCTGAGAACTCTGTACTTCTCTTGTCATCACATTCAAACTGCACAGAAATTGTGCTTGCTTGTTCTACTCCGGGAGGCCAGGAGCAGGTCTATCTTTATTCTAAGAAAATAGCACAGGGGAGTTCACACGTGGCTTAGTGGTTAGGATTCTGGGCTTTCACTGCCATGGCCCGGGTTCAATCCCTGGACGGGGAACTGAGATCCCACGTGGCTTGTGCACAGATGCCCAGCACTTAGTAGGTGCTCAATAAAAATCTGTTGTCATAATAAATTAACTCTCATTTAGATTAGTTTTTGGTTTCCTTATTGGTTCCATTTATATCCAGCCTTACCCTGTTCCAATCCATCTTCCATAACGGTGTCACAGAAATCTTTAAAAAAGTCAATGCCCTCCTCTAGAACATTCAAGGACAAAAGAAAACATTCTAAAGACTAACATAGTAATCAAGGAACTCTGCAAGGTTCCTTTTCCAATCTAATTCTCCCCCTACCCTCTTTCATAATATTATACTCCAGACAAACAACTCTCCCGCAACAAGACCTACAGAGCTTCCCACCACAGTGACTGTAATCAAGCCTTCCTACTATTTGAAATTCATCCCTATCCCAAATCTCTGAAGGACAAAGCCCATCTCAAAAACTGCCTCTTTTACAAAGTAAAAGCAAATCTCACCCTAAGAACCCATCTTCATCCCAGGCCACAAAGTTCCAAGAAATATGACCTCACAATCAAAAACCACAAGGAAACAAAGCACCAGAGGTAAGAGCCCATAGAAACAACTAATAGCAGAATCAGATCCTCAGGGACCTTGGATATAAGTTTAAATAAAAAAGAACAGCACTGAATTTCTATACACCAGTAAGCAATTAAAAAATAAAAAATTCAGAAGACACAATTTATGATAGCATTAAAGAAAGGAAGTACTTGGAAAAAATCTAATAAAAGATGTACATCACCTTTATAGAGAAAATTACAAAACTTTATATTGATAGCTAAAATCTCAACTGCCCATCAACAGTGGAATGGATAAAGATAGTATATTCTACAATTAAATAGTACACAGCAATTAATATGAATAAGCTACAGCTACACACAAAAATGTATATTGTATAACTCCATTTATATCAAGTTCAGCAAAATTGAACTATATTATTTAGGGATGGATAATTAGGTAGTTAAATTATGATGAAGAGCAAGGAAGCATTAACAGAAAAGTCAGGATTCTAGTTACCTCTGGGGGAAGAGAAGAGGCTGTGATCAGGAAGGGACATATGTAGGTTTCTGAGGTACTGGCAATGTTCTATTTCTTGAACTAGTTTCTGTTTACATGTATGTTTACTTTATATCAATTTGTTAAACTGCATATTTGTTTTATGCACTTTTCTGTGCATGTGTTATATTTCACAATAAAGAAGCTAAAGGAAATCTTTATGTGAGACATTTAAAAAGACCTAAATAGGGACTTCCCTCGTGGCACAGTGGATAAGGCTCTGCACTCCCAGTGCAGGGGGCCTGGGTTTGATCCCTGGTCGGGGAACTAGACACCACCTGCATGCCGCAACTGAGAGTTCACATGCCACAACTAAGGAGGCCACGTGCTGCAACTAAGACTTGGCACAAATAAATAAATAAATAAAAGACCTAAATAAATGGAGATATACCATGTTCATGGATTCAAAGACTTAATATTCTCAAGATATCAATTTTCCCTAAGCTGAGGCATAGAGTCATTGAAATTTCAACAAAAATCCTAGCAGATTTATTTGTAGCACTTGATGAGTTAATTCTAAAATTTATACAAAAGTACAAAGTGCAAGGAGCAAGTCACTTTTTTTTCTTTTAAAGAACAACAAAGTGGGAAGACTTAATACTAGATATCAAGACTTCATAAAAAGCTATTATAATTAAGCCACTGTGGCAATGGCATATAGGGCAATAAACAGACCAAGTCAAGAGAACAGAGAGCCCAGAAACAGACTCAAACATAGTACCTGGCACTAAGTAGGTGTTTAATAAG
Organism: Balaenoptera musculus; assembly: GCF_009873245.2. Taxonomy (NCBI): domain Eukaryota; kingdom Metazoa; phylum Chordata; class Mammalia; order Artiodactyla; family Balaenopteridae; genus Balaenoptera; species Balaenoptera musculus. The sequence continues at coordinate 25,560,242 of NC_045785.1, read as the reverse complement.
TATTTGTGGAATAAATGAATAAATACGGACATTTCAGACACAAAAGTGGTGGCACTTAGCAGGGAGAAAACAGACTTTTCAACCAATCAGCTGGGACAATATGGGGGAAAAAATTTCAGTGGATTCCCTACTTCAAATCATATTAGGGAATTCCCTGGCAATCCATGGGTTAGGATCCCACGCTTTCACTGCAGGCAGCACTCCTGGTTGAGGAACTAAGATCTCGCATGCCGCGCAGTGCAGCCAAAAAAAAAAAAAAGATACATAACAAACCATATTACATAATCAATTCTAGAAACAGTACATATCTATATGTGAAAGGTAAACCTATAAAGATTTTAAAAGATTAACATAGAAGAATACTTTAAGGGTTGGGAAGGATTTATTAAGACATAAAAAGCACTTATAAAGAAACAACAAATATGACTATGTTAAAATTAAAAATCTCCGGACTTCCCTGGTGGCGCAGTGATTAAGAATGTGCCTGCCAATGCAGGGTACACAGGTTCGAGCCCTGGTCCGGGAAGATCCCACATGCCGCAGAGCAACTAGGCCCATGCGCCACAACTACTGAGCCTGTGCTCTAGAGCCCACGAGCCACAACTACTGAGCCCACGTGCCACAACCACTGAAGCCCACGGGCCTAGAGCCCGAGCTCCGCAACAAGAGTAGCAACCTCAATGAGAAGCTTGTGCACCATAACGAAGAGTAGCCCCCTCTCCTCAACTAGAGAAAGCCCGCACAGCAAGAAGACCCAACACAGCCAAAAATAAATAAATGAATAAATTTTTTAAAACAATTAACAATCTCTGTTCATTAAAGATACATTAGATTGAAAAAACAAAACCAAGTGTAGAAAATACTTACAGCAATATACTGACAATGAACTATATATACCAGAATATATAAAGAACTACTACAAATTGTTAAGAAAAAGAAAGTCAAACAACCCAAGAGGAAAATGGGCAAAAGACATGAAAAGACATTTCACAGGAGAGGACATACAAATGACTAATAAATATATAAACAGATGCTCAGTTTCACTGGTCACTAGCAAAATGCAAATCAAGACCATAATTACATATTGGTTTTTTTACATCCATTTGATTAGCAAAATTTAAAGTCTAATTCTAAGTGTAGGAGAGGATGTGAATCACGGTATCTCTTATATATTGACAGTTCATTCAACCACACTGAAAACCAACTTGGCATTTAATATGCACATATTCTACAGTCCAGCAATTCCACTCCCAGAGGAAGAGCCGTAAGAAAATTTTGCCTATATGCACGAACAGACATGTACAAGAATATTCATAGTAACACTGGTCCTAACATTAAAAACCTAGATGGGCTTCCCTGGTGGCGCAGTGGTTGAGAATCTGCCTGCCAATACAGGGGACACGGGTTCGAGCCCTGTTCTGGGAAGATCCCACATGCCACGGAGCAACTAGGCCCGTGAGCCACAACTACTGAGCCTGCGCGTCTGGAGCCTGTGCTCCCAACAAGAGAGGCCGTGATATTGAGAGGCCAGCGCACTGCGACAAAGAGTGGCCCCCGCTTGCCGCAACTAGAGAAAGCCCTTGCACAGAAACGAAGACCCAACACAGTCAAAAAATTAAAAAAAAAAAAAAAACCTAGATACAAATTAAGACCACAGGAGAATGGATAAATTGCAGTATACTGACATCATGAAATATTATTCAGCAGAGAAAAATTAAAGAATTATAGCTATATGCAACAAGGTGGATGGATTTTAGTAGTTATAATATTGTGAGAGATAAGCAAGTCCCCAAAGACTACACGTAGCATGATACCTTTTTTAAAGAATTCAAAAACAAGTAAATAAATACTATAACTTGTTTAGGCACGTAATACATGATAAACATAATAATATGATAGGCAAGAGAATGATAAACATGAAATTTAGAAGAGTGATTGGGTCGTAGGAATATGGAAGTTCACTGCATTATTAAAATATTTAAGTAAAATGAATGAATAAACAATAAAATAAAATTTTTAAAAAGAAGGCCAAGCATGAACCTTCTTTGGATGCTTATAAGCCAAGGATAATGATTAACCCAATTCTGTGTATCCAAGGTCCAATTAAAACAGAAACAAAACAATAACCAGACAATCAAAAAGAAAAATGGGCAGAAGGCTTGAATAGGAACTTCAATAGGGAAACCTGTAAAAAGATCCTCAACCTCACCAGTAACAAGAGAAACATAAACTGGCAAAAAAATTTAAATATAACAAAATCAAGTGTTGGCAAGGACTAGGAGCAACTGTAATTCTTCTACACTGGTGGCAACTGGAAACCATTTTGGCATTATTTAATAAGGGTGACTGTGTACCTATGTCCTGACCCAGCAATTCTACTCCTAGTACATCCCCTTGTGAAACCGTAGCATATATGCATCCAAGAAACATGCTCAAGAATGTTCACAGCAGCAGTGTTTGTAGTAGCTCAAAACTAGAAACAAACCAAATGCCCACCAATAATAATAAAATAGACAACTTGTAGTATATTCTTTCAAAGAAATACAGTGAAAATAAATACAGCTACATGTATCAACATGAATGACTCTTAGGAACATGCTGAGCAAAAAAGGCAAGTCACATAATAAATACTGTATGGCTCCATTTACGTAACATTCAAACATGTAAAAGTAAAACATGTATTATTTAAGAATACATACGGGTAGGGACTTCCCTGGTGGTCCAGCGGTTAGGACTCCACACTCCCAATGCAGGGGGCCCAGGTTTGATCCCTGGTCAGGGAACTAGATCCCGTATTACCAAATCCCACATGCCGCAACTAAAGACCCCGAGTAACGCAACTAAGACCCGGCGCAGCCAAATTAAATAAATAAATAAATAAATATTTTAAAAAGAAAAAAAAAGAATACATAATGGTAAATTTATAAAGACAAGCGAGGAAATAATAAATCCCAAGTTCACGGCAGAGGTTAACTCTGGGGAAGAAGACAGGATCAGGGAAGGGCATACAGGAGCTTTAGCAGTCATGGAAATACTCCTTTTCTTAAACTAGGTGGTATTAATAATAATGTGATTCTTTATACCCTACATATATTTTATAAAAATTCTTTCATATCCTTTCAATATTTTATAAAAACATTAAAAAAAGAACAGAAGGCAATGAATAAGAAGACTGGGACTATACAAAATTAGCATCCAAGGCAAGGAAGAGAGCAGGATTTTTATTATGTAAATAGGAAGATGCCTGGATGAAAAGTGAAGATGTAGACTCTGGGACAGATTAATTAGACATGTAGAGACAGAATTGGAGAAGGAACCAAAGAGGGTGAAATTGTGTGAAAAAAACTTCAATGAAAAAAAAAAAAAAAACTTCAATGTGTCTCCTTCAGGTACAGAAACTTCTATGAGCAGTCTAGGGAACTTCTTTCAAGACTGACTCTCAAAAGCCATTAATTTCAGGACACTAAAATAAATGGCTCTTTGTGCTTTGGGAAAGGGATGCTAGAATCATAGCCCAGAGAAAGGAGAAGAAAGAAGGGATGAATGCAAAGAAACACTACTGAGGGGAAGAGGACTAACGATTCATACTCAATAAAGAGGTAGAGCCAGAGAAGGAAAAAGATCACATGAAAGAGAACAAGGTCTAGAGATTTCAGAAAGAGATTATACTAGGGTTTTGCTTTAGAAGTTTACAATAAGAATACCACACAGATGAAGTAATCTCCAATAAGGTATTATTATCTCCTATGATAGCTACTGTTGGTTGCTTCCCAAAGAGCCATTCTTTCCCTTCTTTCTTGTTAAGAGATCTCAATTTGGTTGCGTGTACCCAGCCCCAAGAATCAAATTGCTGGTGGATGGTCTAAGGACAGCAAATGACCCAAGGAGATTTAAGGGGAAATCTGTGAGGAAGCTTCTAGGATGAGTTTTCCTCTTTAATAAAAAATAGAGGGGCTTCCCTGGTGGCGCAGTGGTTGAGAGTCTGCCTGCCAATGCAGGGGACACGGGTTCGAGCCCTGGTCTGGGAAGATCCCGCATGCCACGGAGCAGCTGGGCCCGTGAGCTGCAATTGCTGAGCCTGCGCGTCTGGAGCCTGTGCTCCGCAACAAGAGAGGCCGCGATAGTGAGAGGCCCGCGCACTGCGATGAGGAGTGGCCCCCGCTTGCGATAACTAGAGAAAGCCCTTGCACAGAAATGAAGACCTAACACAGCCATAAATTAAAAAAAAAAAAAAAAAAAAAAAAATAGAGTGTGGGGTGAGGGCAGTGGAGAGTGATCCAAATTAGGGTTGCTGTAAAGATTAAGGAAATAACAAGTAGCTCTGGCTTGGTACCTAGCAATTACCAATAAATGTTAGTTAATTTTTCCTCTCACTTAAAGATAGGATCAATTTTTTTTTTTTTTTTTAATATTTTCTTGGGGGACTTCCCTGGTGGTGCAGTGGTTAAGAATCTGCCTGCCAATGCAGGGGACATGGGTTCGAGCCCTGGTCCAGGAAGATACCACATGCCGTGGAGCAACTAAGCCCATGCGCCACAACTACTGAGTCTACACTCTAGAGCCTGTGAGCCACAACTACTGAAGCCCCCATGCTCTAGGGCCTGCGTGCTGCAAACACTGAAGCCCACGTGCCTAGAGCCCATGCTCTACAACAAGAGAAGCCACTGCAATGAGAAGCCCGCACACCACAACGAAGAGTTGCCCCTGCTCGCTGCAACTAGAGAAAGCCCACGCACAGCAACGAAGACCCAACACAGCCATAAATAAATTTTAAAAATATATATAAATATATTTTTTTTTTCTTTTTTTTTTCTTGGCCGCGCCGTGTGACACGTGGGATCTTAGTTCCCCGACTAGGGATAGAACCCTTGCCTCTTGCATTGGAAGCGTGGAGTCTTAACCACTGGACCGCCAGGGACGTCCCAGGATCCATTTCTTTTTTTTTTTTTTTTTAATTTATTAATTTATTATTTATTTTTGGCTGCATTGGGTCTTTGTTTCTTCGCCCCTTGGAGGGGTGGGGGCTGGGGAGGCTACTTTACATTGTGGTTGCACGGGCTTCTCATTGCAGTGGCTTCTCCTGTTGCGGAGCATGGGCTCTAGGCACGTGAGCTTCAGTAGTTGTGGCTCCCAGGCTCTAGAGCGCAGGCTCAGTAGTTGTGGCGCACAGGCCTAGTTGCTCCACCACACGTGGGATCTTCCTGGACCAGGGCTTGAACCCATGTCCCCTGCACTGGCAGGCGGATTCTTAACCACTGCGCCACCAGGGAAGCCCAGGATCCATTTCTTAATACCTCAATATCACTCATGGAGGTTGATATAGTCCCTGGGGTATGACAAGTACTCAACAAAAATCTGTTAAATGAAAAAAAGAAATAGTGCTTAAGGTAACACTTGAAAATGGGTAAGATATAACTGGACAGAGTAAATAATCCTCCCAATCAGGATGGGGTGGAAAGAGGCAGAATCTGATCTGGCTGACTTGGAGGGGTTCTGAGGAGGGGAGTGGCAGGAAAGGAGGCAAGCTGAGGTCAGGTCAGCATGGTGTAGGTGTGCAACAGGCAGCGCCATAAGGCCTTGATGCTTACTATTCCACATTCAGGTAACGTCTCTTTATCTAAATGCTAGTCTACCCCCTAGAGCTCCTGGAAACCTCTGCTACCTTTTATGTTTTTCATTCCCAGATGCCCTTCACACCTGAAAATGCTCTAGTCCCAAGATCCGTCTGCTCCTCTGTCTACCTTCCCTCCTTGCTTCCCCAGCTGCCTCCTCCAGTGGCTCTAGAGACATGACACGGCCATCTGGGACAGAGACTTATCTCCTTTCAGTCTCTGGAATGGTGAGGAAGGATACTGCTGTTGCTAGGTTACTTAAGCTGTCAGCACAGACTTTTAACAAGACTCTTATGCTCTAACTGTAAGACAACATAGGGGCCTTCCCTGGTGGCGCAGTAGTTAAGAATCCGCCTGCCAATGCAGGGGACACGTGTTTGAGCCCTGGTCCAGGAAGATCCCACATGCCACAGAGCAACTATGCCCGTGCACCACAACTACTGAGCCCGTGTGCCACAACTACTGAAGCCCACACGCCTAGAGCCTGTGCTCTGCAACAAGAGAAGCCACCGCAACGAGATGCCCACGCACTGCAACGAAGAGTAGCCCCTGCTCGCCGCAACTAGAGAAAGCCCTCGCGCAGCCCAACGCAGCCAAAAATAAATAAATAAAAAAAAAAAAAAAAAAAAAGACAACATAGGCCTCCAGCCTCTCTTTATTTTCTCATTTGGACCCTTGTGACAGCCTCCTAACTGGCCTCCCTGTTTCTAAAATGCATGCCTGTTCCTATCTCTCATTTAAAATACTTCACTTGTGGAACTTCCTTGGTGGTGCAGTGGTTAAGAATCCACCTGCCAATGCAGGAGACATGGGTTCGAGCCCTGGTCCGGGAAGATGCCACATGCCGTGGAGCAACTAAGCCCGTGTGCCACAACTACTGAGCCTGCACTCTAGAGTCCGCAAGCCACAACTACTGAGCCCATGTGCCACAACTACTGAAACCCGCGCACCTAGAGCCCGTGCTCCCCAACAAGAGAAGCCACTGCAATGAGAAGCCTGCGCCCCACGACGAAGAGTAGCCCCCGCTCACCGCAACTAGAGAAAGCCCGTGCGCAGCAACGAAGACCCAACACAGCCAAAAATAAATAAATTAAATAAATTAATTAAATAAATAAATTAAATTAATAATAAAAAATAAATAAATAAATAAAATACTTCACTTGTTCTTCACAGCTTCCAGAAGAGGTTCAGACTGGGAACCTTTGGACCAAATTTGGTCCACAGATATGCTCATGTGCTTTTGTTTGTACACATTTAAAACAAACAAACAAACAAACTTGGGCCAACATTTTAAACCTGGGAGATTTTACATAATAATCTAAAGTTCTGGCTTCTCTTTAAAAACTGATAGATGGGGCAAAAGTCATCAGCTGGAGCTGAGTCAAGATGTTAGACAGTCCATACTCTCTAGTAACTAGAGACTTGGCATCTAGTTCAACACAGTTCCAATCACTCTTTTTTTTTTTTTTCTCCAGCCATTGGATTTTTTGACCCTGGCGCCACAGAGTTGCTTAGTACATCCAATCCTTGCTGACCTCTCCAGCTCTAGCTCCCCTCTCTCACACCTGTGAACTTTATACTACAGCAATACCTGCACACTGAACTACTTATATTTTCCCCAAACACACCATATTGTTCTTACCTCTCTGCCTTTTTGTATATGTTCTTTCCTCGGCCTAGAATGCCAGTCCCCTCCTGAACTCCAGGCTAAATTCTATTCAATCTTTAAAACACTGCTCAGATATCACCTCTAGAAAACATTCCAAGGCTCCCTTCCACCTTCATACTTTATTATCTCTGCACCTTATACATTTTTTCACTGTTGCACTTACACACTGTAGTACAATTTATCTGTGTACATGTTAGTCACCAGCACTAGAGTGAGCACTTAAAAACCAGCACCAGCACTTAAAAACAGAGAATCTCTATCATTTACAGTGCCTGCCACATAACAGTCACTCAACACATTTGATAAATGAGTAGTTGAAAAAATGAGATAATGAATGACATATGGGGAACCAGAGCTGACGAGGTTAGGGAGGGGTGACATTCCCAGTAACTCACATATATTTCCATCTTTCGGTAGAGACCATAGTTAAGGAGCAAATTGTGAGTCATGCGGATTCGGTGAGGCTTCATTGGGTGGCCTTGTCCATAATAGTAATTTCCAACATCCCCTGAAGAAGAAAGAGTGACAGTTTCAGTGACACAGTTAGACATACACTCCCAGGAGAACCCATGAATTTTTACAACAAATTTCTAGGCAAACTCTCTTTCTGGTTCATCCTAGGCTCCAAGATTCTCTCCCACCTCAAGGAAGGGTAACTCCAAAAGAAAAAACAAACAAAAAGCAGGGGACCTTGGTGAGATGAGCACTTAAGGATGTCTGTCTAGCCCAGTTTTTTCCCCTGGAGCCTACAGGCACTAGGATAGTGTGAGGAGGTCATTCCAAAGCTACTGGGGAACAGCAGCGAGTGAGGTGACTCACCTCACTATATCTCCAAGGTATTCAACTCCCACAACTCCCAAAATAACCATCACTACTTAGAATTACTGTAAGCCACAGTTCACCTCTTGCACATCATGACACTTTACGGTGTCAACGTACACTCACATTCATTTTCCTACTGGATTCTCACAAAAATCCTGTAAAACAGTTAGGACAGGGAGTATTATTCCCAGTTTATAGATAAGAAGACTAAACTCACCATCTCTTGATTCATCGATAGCAATAACCTTCTAATTGGTCCCTCTGCCTTCAATTCAAACTATCTGCCACACGGTTACCAGTTATTTTCCTAATATACAGCTTTGATAACATCACTCGCCTACTCAAAAATCCTTAATGGTTCCCCATCCCCTACAGGATAAAGAATAAAGAACAACTTCAGTAGCCTGGCATTAAAGGAGTTTCTTAATCTACTTTTCCAACTTCCTACCACCACCACCCTGCCCCAGCACACACATGCGCGTGCGCATGCACACACACACACACACACACGCACGCACACACGCACTCTCTCTCTCGCGCTCGCTCTCTCTCTCTCTCTCTGTTCTAGACCTGAGCAGGCAAATTATGGCCCTTGGGCCAAACACAACTAGCTGCCTGTTTTTTGTATATAAGATGTTATGGAACACAACAATGCCCATTAGTTTATATATTATCTATGATTACTTTCACATTATAATGGCATAATTGAGTAGTTAAATAGTTACCACAGAGACCACCTATATGGTACACAAAGCCTAAAATATTTACTATCTGGCCCTTTACAGAAAGTTTGCCAATCTCTGCTATAAACGCACTAGATTATTATCAGCTTCCTGAACATGGCATTCACCTTCACACCAAAGTATCCTTTGTTCAGACTGTTCCTTTGACCTGGAATGTCATTCCTTCTCTGATGATCCTCATACTACAAAGCCCAGCTCAAGCTCCAACCATAGTCCTGATCAGAATAAATGGTCTCTTCCTCTGCATGCAATTTATATATGGCATGTAATTTTGCTTTGTATCTAAATTATTTACATATCTATTTTATGTCTACAAGACTAGCTCCTTGAAGGCAAGGACAAATATGCCCTGTACATCATAAAGGCTCAATAAAGATTCAAGGAACTGAGGTGAGACTCAGAGAAGTTATGTGCCTGCTCAAGATCACACAGCTAATGAATGATCTGGGAGTCAACCCTTCTAACTCCGAATCCGGAATGCTAAAAACTACATTGGGTTTCCCAGGTACCTACTTCAGTTCGCACTTAATCTAAAGGGCTCTGTGAGTCTACTTGGTAGAAAGTTCTTGGAACAATATTTCAAAATCACGTGAATTGCACACCCAAAGTTCTCTCTTTGGAAGTCCATCAGGATGAGGCAGATCTTTCAGCACCAGTGAAAAAAAGGCGCCAACCTCTTAATCATTGATTGGTAGTGCCAGAAACAGGCTTCATTCCAGGGAGCAATGCACTGCGGGGAATGCCACCAACAGCATCCAAGCCACACTCCAATTCTCTTTGGCACAGACATGGCCTGGGATAATGGGAAACTTCTAAACAGTTGGATATTTAGGATCTCATCCTCTTCTCTCTCTTTTTAAATAAACCTTATTTTATAGAACAATTTTAGATTTACAGAAAAATTGCAAAGAAGTACAGAATTCTTAGATACTACACTACTATTTCCCCTACTACTAATATTTTACATTAGTAAAATAAAAAGTATTTGTTACAATTAATGAAGGAATATTGATACATTATCATTAACTAAAAGTCCATACTTTATTTAGATTTCCTTAGTTTTTACCTAATGTCCTTTCATCCTCTTCTCTTAATCTTAGTGAGGCCTGTGCTCTCAGCCAGAGCCACAAGCCAGAGCACAGCATGCAGTGGCATTCAAGGGGGACGCTTGTCCCATACAGACACAGATTTTGAGACGCAGTAGCAGGGAAGGCAGGCAGAAAAGTTTGTTCCCAGGGCTCCTCAGACAACCTTATCAGCCATGGTGGGGGGTAGAACAGGTTCTCAAGGCATTGGCAGAGACATCCAGATGCAGACCCAACTTGTGGGCAGTCAGGAGTCACAAGGTCATTACTATGCGATATAACTGGCTTCCTGCTTACCCATATCTCTGGCCTATCAACCCAGAATCCAGCCAAGGTTTAGACTTGGGGAACTAAGATAACTTATCTAGAAAGCTAAGGGAGTACCTGAGGGTGGGGCCCAAAGATACCATTTTCCTTAACAGTTTTTAATCAGGTTGCTGAGAGACTTTAAAAAGAAATAATGCTTTTATATAGAATTGGCCCTCCCCATCCATTAACCCTGGCTAAGGAGGGCCTACTATACTATGCAATTTTATGTAAGGAATTTGAGCATCCTTTTGATATTTGCACTGGGGTCGTGGAACCAATCCAGCTTTTTTAAACTTTTTAAAACTTTTTTAAAAAGAGCTTTTTGCACTGTTCTCATAGTTTCTCAATTTTATAGGGGAGTGACCTGAGGCCCGGAAAGGTAAAATGACTTGCCCAATACTTCAAAGCTTCTGAGTGGCAGAGCCAAATCTGAGCCCCAAACTAGTGACCTCACTGCAAAACTCACAAGTAGTTTCTCAAAAAGTAAGAAATTTCCCTTCTCTAAAGACTGATGTCTTTCCACTTTTTCTCTGTTTAAACTGAGAGTGTAGAGATCACAAAACTGTGCAAACTGATAAGGCTACAAAGTCACAGACGCCAGCCTCAAATGGGCCCTCATCACTGTTCAGCAATCCTTCCAATTTTTTTTCCTGGCTCCCTCTTTCATAACAGCTATCTCTCTTCAAGATTCCTACTCTACCAACTGCCCTCCCCCACTCTCAGGAAAAGGAATATTCTCTTACCTCATCTTGAAAACTCCCTCCACTTTCTCCCCATCATCTCCCCTTCAAACTTATCTATCTCTGAACTTTTCCTTGCCACTTAACCTCTCGTCCCAGAGGAACTTCCCCTTGCAAGACTAGCGTCCCTACCTGTGCTCTGGTTTCCATCTCACCTGGTCTCTTCTCAGGGATCTCCATCATTACTAGCTCCTCTCTCCAATATCTGGCTATTTTCCATAAGAATTTGCATATACTCAACTCTCAGCCACTACATCACCCCTTTATCAACAACCCTCTCTCTCTGTCCCAACAAGCTTCCTTTAGAAGATCGGCCTAGGAACTTCCCTGGCAGTCCAATGGTTAGGACTCCATGCTTCCACTGCAGGGGGCACGGGTTCGATCCCTGGTCAGGGAACTAAGATCCCGCATGCTGCGCAGCGCTGCCAAAAATAATATTAAAAAATAAAAATAAAAAAAGTTCAACCTAATGTCTCCTCTTAACCCATCCATTCATTCTTCAATCTACTGCAATTCAGCTTCAGTTCCAAACCCTGCACAGGAAACAGCTGTTGCCAACACTTGGCCACTCCCTCCCTCTTTTGGCTACTGTAACCCAACACTTTTTGGTTCACTTACATCCCTGGTCATTCCCTTTGTATCTTTATTCATTTAATCAACAAGTATTTCTTGAGAAAATATGTGCCTACTATGAGCTAGGCACTGTTTTGGGGACTGAGTGTACAAAGGTAGACAAAACATGATCCCTTTCCCTAAGGAGCTTACTGTCTTTAAGAAGTATGAACAAGTAAATGGGCAATTCCAATACACAGTGACAAATGCTATGGCAAAGAAGTGCAGAGCATGAAGAACGCTAGACTTTTTCTCAGTCCACTTCCTTAGAATTCCGCCCTGGACCCTCTTCTCTTTTCAACCTATACAACTTCTTACATGGGATGCGAGGGTGACTGCGTCCTCCTCTATAAATAAAATTATCACCTGTATGTATGTATTCTGACAATCACCAAAAATCTCTATCTTCTTGTTTGTCTTCTAAACTGCAGACCTGAATGAATGGCCAACTGCCTACTGGACACCTCTACTTGGCTACCCCCCAGACATCTCACCAAATATTTCTTTAAAAAACAAAACCCGGAACTTCCCTGGTGGCGCAGCGGTTAAGAATCCACCTGCCAATGCAGGGGACACAGGCTCGAGCCCTGGTCCGGGAAGATCCCACATGCCGCGGAGCAACCAAGCCCGTGCGCCACAACTACTGAGCCTGCGCTCTAGAGCCCGCAAGCCACAACTACTGAGCCCGCGCCTAGAGCCCGTGCTCTGCAGCAGGAGAAGCCACCGCAGTGAGAAGCCCGTGCACCGAACGAAGAGTAGCCCCCGCTCACCGCAACTCAAGAAAGCTGGCGCACAGCAACGAAGACCCAAAGCAGCCAAACAAGTAAATAAATAAATAAATAAATAAAACAAAACCCAAAGTTATCAACTGATACTGCCTTCTACAAACACTCAGCATCAAACTGCCCAAACCAGAAACTTGGGATCCTTGTCTTCTTCCTTACTTCTCCATTCATGAGTTTAATTTCTGTCACAGAGTGATAGTTCCAAGGTATAAATCTGATGATGTCACTAACCTGCATACAACTTCAATGATTCACAAGTGCCCTCAGAATAAAGTCCAACTTCCTTAGGGTGTTATGCCCAGCCCTTCATGATCTGGTCCCCATTTACTTCTCCAGCCTCATCACTTGCAACCTTTCTCTCACCCCTGCTCTCTACCTTCTAACACTGTGCCCTCAAATCTATGCCTCCACCGTTCTGTACATACACCTGCCGTTTTTCAAACGTGCTGTCCTCTCTCTTACCTCTCAACTTGCTCTTATTTTTGCCCTTCCTGGGCCTGGCTAATAACTCCTGTTCATCAGGTCCTAACTGAGACGGCACCTCCTTGCCTGACTCCTCAGGCTGGGCGGGTGTTTCTTCTCTGTGCTCCCAGAACACTCTGAGCTGTCCTTCCTCCCAGCCTGATAGTGGAGAGCAATTCTTTGTCAATGTCTACCTGCTCCTCCAGACTGAGAGGAAGGTGACAAGTGCTTTGGTCTTCCCATGGCCCCAGCCCCTAAATGCTACCTAGAACAGAGGAAGTTGCTGCTCCACAGATCTCTGTTCAATGAAAAAGTTTGTTGTAACAAGTTGCATCCTTCTCCTTCCAACCTCAGGGGTCCCATTTCCCAGCAGCAACTGCAGGGCCTGCTAGGAGATGGGGAGGGATGCTGGTGAGCTCTGATGGCCTCTCACCAGAACATATGAGGAAGGAAAGGGGCAGTGAGAGACCTTCGGATTCTCAGCAGTAACATGTAACCCTGAAACCTTCTCCACCAGATTCTGCCTCCCCCCTCGGACTCAGCCTCCCCTCTGGGAGGCCGCCGCAAACTCCACATCAGACTTCATTAGTCCCCTCCAAAGTGACCTCAGGTTTCCCCAGGCGACCCTCTCAGCCTCGACCTCCTTCCCCTCAGCCTCCTCCCTCAGGCTCCACCTCCTTTCCTCTTAGCCTCCTCCCTCAGCCCCGACCACCTTTTTTCAGCCTCCGCCCTCAGCCTCGACCTCCTCTCAGCCTCCTTCTCTCAGCCTCCTCCCTCAGTCTTTCCCCAACGCCTCAGCCTCCCCCCCTCAGATCTCCTCGGCTCCCTCTCCCAGATCCCGCCTAGCCCGGCCCCGCCCCCGCCCCCGGCGCGAGGACTGTGCTCACCGTCGTAGTAGTAACAGACTTTCCTCCTGGTGCCCTGAGTCTGCGCCATCTTGCTCGCCTCCCGTCCCTCCCGTCAGTCTGTCCGTCCACCCTCCCGCCCGCCGCCGGCTCCGCTCAGCGTCCGACCCAACAGAGAGGGGGCGGGCCTCCAGCGCGTTCCGCCCGTCCCCGCCCGGGCTCACCTATAGCCGCGCAGCCCGGGCACCGCTCCAGCCAATCAGAGGCGGCGGGACGGCCCGGAACTCGGCGGGGGGCAAGGGCAGCCCGGCGAGGCCTCGGAGGGCCCCCTGGGCCTGTACCAAGGTCCGCGACAGGGGGTGGGGCTGCCCTAGGACCGTACCATTCGTCCCGGGGGAAGAAAGCCGGACTGCAAACTTCGCTGTCCCATTCGGCTTTGGGAGAGTGCTTGGAGATCAGAGACCAACTTTGTCATTTGACAGAGGCCTACGGTGGAAAGTGACTTGCGCAAGGTCACTCAGCTGAGTTTGGAGCAGGAGAAATAAATTGACAAAGGACAGGAAACTGCTGTAGGCCAAACGCTGTGCAATAGCTTTACCGACATTATCTCAGTCATCTCCGTTATTCTTCACGACGGCTTTGGAGGGGGGCTTTTTAATCACCATTTAACAAAGATAACGAAGTTCGGAACTTTGTGACTTCCTCAGAGTCACACAGTAATTACGTTCAATTTTCAATCGTAATTTTTTGAATGCCTACTATGCACCAGAGGCACATTAAAAAAGTGGCAGGGGGCTTCCCTGGTGGCGCAGTGGTTGAGAATCTGCCTGCCAATGCAGGGGACACGGGTTCGAGCCCTGGTCTAGGAAGATCCCACATGCCGCGGAGCAAATGGGCCCGTGAGCCACAACTACTGAGCCTGCGCGTCCGGAGCCTGTGCTCCACAGCAAGAGAGGCCGCAATATTGAGAGGCCCGTGCACCGCGATGAAGAGTGGCCCCCTGCTTGCCGCAACTAGAGAAAGCCCTTGCACAGAAACGAAGACCCAACACAGCCAAAAATAATTAAAAAAACATAAAAATAAATAAATTAAAAAAAAAAAAGTGGCAGAACCCAGCCTTTCTTACTCCAAAGCCTACGTCCCTGATGCAGTCACCTAGGAGAACTGAGTGCCTTTAGATGGGAGGAAACTGATTGTCCCCTTATACTGGGAGCAGAGTTTCTCAGGATACTGAAGCTATTGATATTTTGGATAATTCTTTGTTGTAGGGGACCGTCCTGTGCACTGTAGGATTTTTAACAGCATCCTTGGCCTCTACTTATTAGATGCCAGTAGTACCCTGCCCCCACCCCCAGCTGTGACAACAGAAATTGTCCTCAGACGTGGTAAAATGTCTCCAGGGCAAAGGGGAGGGGATTGGAGGGAGTGTAAAAGTGCCCCCCACCCTACCCTTGAGAACCACTGCACTAGATCAGTCATCAACTAATCATTATTGAAAGCTACAGACTGAAAAGCACTGTGATGGGCTATTAAAATAACAACTACAACAATATTAATATTTAGTGAGTGCTTACTATGTGCCAAGTAAGTTACTCATGATCCTATAGTCAATAGATACATTTTTTATGCCTCTTTACAGCTTCAAGACTGCTTGGGCACTTGTGTTCCTCACCTGGGAACTGCATTTGGGCCACTAATTACAAACGTAACAGACCTAAGACTTGGCACTTCTATTATAGAAGCAGCAAAAGACCAGGGAATAAACCCTATTCCCAGTTCTGTGTTGCTGCTTCCTAGCCAGGAACCTTTCTGGGCCCCCATTTCCCTCTTAGTAAAATGGAGAGTGTAAGAAAACAAAGTTCACCAACTCTGTGGCTGCAGCAGTGTCCAAAGGAGGAGGAGGGTGGGGATCAGATGAGGTCATGGGTGTGGCAGCATTTTATAAAATGCAGAACAGGAATCACAAACTCAGACGCCTGCAGAGGTCACGCAGGTGATGTAAATGAGTGGATTTATATTTATATTGGTTCCGATTCAAGTACTTTGCTTGTTTTTAATATTGCATTCTTTTTCACTTTCTAAAGAAATATGTCCTTCTCCCCATCTTTCTTCAAACACACTGCCATCTTCAGGGATCTTTAATTTTCCCACTTCTTAATGGAAATATGGGTGCAAAAATTTTTTCATTTTCCTCTTTTTATAAAAACAGCCCGAACATGATGATAAATAACCACTAACACTCAGGTTCATTGTCTGGGAGCAATAGAGTGTGAAGGGGACTCTGGCAATGGGAGAGCTCATACCCCACCTGAAGGCATTGGCCACTTACTCAGCTCCATGAGGACAGGTAAGCCCAAAAGAGCCAAATCTTCCTATTTTTTTCAAGAGAAGGCAGAAATCTGGAGTTTTATGCAAAACTACCCCAGTTTTATAAACTGACTGCTAACTCAGTCTACTTTCAAGACAGCAGTAAGAGCCATCCTTTTAAAATGTAAGTCAGATCATGTCATGGCTCCTGCAAAGGCCACAAGGCCCCAGGCCCCATAGGATCTATCCCCCTCCCTCAGGCTACCTTTACCTCTCAGAGCTTGCCAGGCAAGCTTCTGCCTCAGGCTGTTCCCTCTGCCTGACTGCTCATCCTGCATACCACGTGGCTCACTCCCTCACCTTCAAATCTTTGCTCAAAATTCACCTTCTCAATGAGACCTTCCCAGACCACTCTCTTTAAAACTACAAACCTCCCCCAAACATGACATTCCTAATTCCTCTTACCTTGCTCTTTTTTCCCTTTAGCACTATCACCTTGTGGCATACCATACCATTTACTTCTTTGTGATGCTTACTGTCTATCTTCCTTTACAGAGTGTAAGCTCCAGAGATTTTATCTACTGCATATCCTATGAGCCCAGAATCATGCCTAGCACACAGTAGATGTTCAATAAATATTTGTTAAGTGAGTGAATAAACTCAATGTTTAAAAACACCTTGAGGGTGAATCAGAACATATCTAAGGTCAAATATAGTCCTTGAATCAGTAGCTCTCAAAAATGCTGTTGCATTTATATAATGGGAGGGGGGAGTGTCTTGGGACACATCTACTCTCTAGGAGGTTCTGGGTAGGGGTTGCCCATAATCCTTTGGGGTGGACGTTTGAAGGGGTTCAAAGAACCCATACAGCAAAGTATAGGGACCTCCTCTTGGCCCCCAACATCAGCAGGGCTGGAAAAAGTTCAGACACCCCTTCATCCCATCTTTCACCCCAATTCAGGGTGCCCCAGTTTCCATCTTCTGAACGCTCATTCCCCACTCCCAAGGAAAAGGAGATTGGAGTGGGGAGCAGAAAGATGTGCAATCTTCACCAACAGACATTTATTGAGCTCCTTATGGGTGCCAGGCACCAAAGAGGAGCGCACAGAGGTATTAGATAAGGTCCCAGCCCTCAAGGAGCTTCTTGATGACCAGGGGAAAGGAAAGGGGGGTGGGGAGAAGCTGGTGTCAATCACAGGCCTCTCTCCTCTCTTTGGTGGTCTCAGAAGTGGGCGGGCCCAGAAGGGGACAACTTGGACAAGTGTCCAAGACATATATGCACAGGCCACACATGTACAAGACACATGTGCAGAGCCCACCCAACTACAGAACCCGTGTACAGGACATGAGAAGTGTATGTGTCGCACGTGGGCGGGATTCACATGCAGAGTCCATATGTGCATAGGCCACGTGGGTGTAACACAGGAACTGCATCTCCCCGAGCCAGGTTGGCTAGGTAGGGGGAGGGCTCCAAGCCCCAGCCAGCTAGGCTCCTCAGGGCTGCGGCTGGTACTGGCCCTCTGTGGCTGTGAAGAAGTCCTCCAGCACACTGCGCAGGTAGTCAAAGGTGGGCCGGTCTTCCGGGAGCTCCTTCCAGCACAGCATCATAAGGTGGTACAACTCATCTGGACAGTTGTCAGGTTGTACCATGCGGTAGCCTTGCTCCAGGTTCTGAATCACCTCAGGATTGGTCATCCCTAGAGGTTGATGGGAGAACTGACATCAAGGCTCCAGGCTTTGGAAGCCCACAGGCAGGGGTGATGGTCAAGATATTTGACAACTGGTATGGTGTGAACACCAATCCAAAGGGATCTTGGTCTTCATCAATGGTAAGGTATTCATCTCGCGGTACCTGCTAAATGTCAGTCGTGCCACTTGTTCTGTCTGCTATGGCTTAAACACTCAATAACGCACACGTGTGGCTGTGAGACTTTGGGTGAGCCATGACACCTCTCTGAGCCTCAGTTTCCTCATCTGGAAAATGGGATAACAGTAGCTCCTACCTCATAGAGGTGTTATCAGGATTGAAAGAGAAAGTGTATATATAGCATTGAGGATGCTGCCTGGAAGAGGAGATGCAGCATAAAGAGTACCTGTAATGATGATTATTTGGTAGGGAAGGATGGAGTGGTCAGGGCCCAGGGCAGGATGGGGGCCCACAGCCAGGACAATGGGGAGGCTTCTCCAGCTTTGAGAACAGGCACACGAGATGCTGCATCAGGAATCCAGATGGACCCTGGACCCCAGCAAGGCAGACCCTGCATGGGGCAGAGAAGATTCACTAGGCCCCTCCATGACCCAGATGAAATCATCTTTGGGCCACTTCCCTCCCTTGGTGCTGATCCTGGCCCCCATAGTAGGCTCTTTGCATGTAGACCCCAAGAGGAGCTGCTCTGGAGAACTGCATGGGCACAGCAGAAATATAGCTTCCTGTTTCTAAATTACCTGTATGGCCTCTGGTTTCTCCTTCATTCTCTTGAGAAGAGACTGTGACAGGCAGTCCCCAGAGCCTAACCCCTAGAGGGTCCTAGCAAAACAGAAGTTTTACTCCTACAAAGCTTCAGACTGGACCCTAGTCAATAGAGACCTCTCTTCCCCAGGCCTTTCCCCTGGGGGGCCTCTAGCTATGTGTCACTCAGATTTCAAAATCAGGACACTGAAGGACATAGGCCAGGGAACAAGGGTACAAACCTATTGGCTACACCCAGCCTAAATACAGCCCACAGCCCACAGACCTACTTTGGCTTCGCCCCTTATAGTGTTTTTTTTGTTTTTGTGTGTGTGTGTGTGTGTGTGTATTATTATTATTATTATTATTATTATTTTTGGCATGCGGGATCTTAGTTCCCCAACCAGGGATCGAACCCATGCCCCCTGCATTGGGAGCATGGAATCTTAACTGCTGGACCACCAGGGATGTCCCCCCTTTTGGCATTTTTAAACAATCTGAATCATCACCAATATTTGGAAATGGGAAAATTTTCCTAAAACTCCAAGTTTTGGCTTCTCTTGAAAAAACAAAGATCTGTTTTTTGGGCCCCCATGTCTTAATAGCAACCATCTGCTAGAGCAGATGCAAGTTCACCCAGGTCCCCATTACTCCCCATAGTTTCCCTGACCCTGAAGCCATGTGTCAGTTGCCATTTATCATCATGCTTTCACTGCCTTTATTCTTCTAATAGAAAAATTCTCTAAGGGAGCAGTGTGAGCTCTTGGCAGGACAACGAGTGTGTTTCTAGCCCCGGTGCTGCCGCTGGACTCTGTGATGGGGCAAGTCCAGGGCAGGGAAGGCCTGCATACCCTCACCTGATTCTAAGGTGTCTTTACCTTCCCAGGAGCAAAGTTCTGTGCACACTGATGGGGATGTGGGAAGCTTCTGCAAGTCCGACCACTGTGCTCCATGACCTCCTTACCCTGTCTTTGTATTCTATTTCCTTTCCCCAGAGTTTCCTAGCAAGTTCCTTCCAAAAAAAAATTTTATTCCTGTCTTGGCTGAATTCAAGAGTAAAGGACTGTCCAGGAGATAGAGGGAGGAATGGGAGAGGGTGGGAATTAGCTGTTTACACATCTCTCTCACTCTACATGGAAGGCTTCAGAGGGACGGGAAGTCAGTGTTTAGTGAACACCTACTATGAGTCAAGCTCTTTCACAAATAATCTTGTTTCTCATATCATGAAACTGAGGCTCAGAGAGGTAAAGTCACCTGCCCAAGTCACTTGCCCATAGTGATTAATAATAAAACCTAACACCCTTGAGTGCTTCGTATGGGTCAGGTACTGTTCTAACCTCACGTTTTACAACTGGAGAAAAAAGGAATGATCTGATCAAAGCCAAACAGAAAGCATCAGTGGCAGACCTGGTAATAAGAAGCAGGTCGCTTGCCTCCCAGGCCAGATCCTCTTCTACATATTAGGCTGCCTGTGTTAGAACTAAAGAAAAGAGCTGGGATTGTTGAGGGAAGAGAGATCCAGAGACAGAGATGGAAGCCAGGCCTGGGAGATGTGCACCTAATTGGGGATGTAAGAGTGCCACCCCTGAGATGATGGAGGAGAAGCAGCTAGAGAGTTTCAGATTCTTAGCCTGGGAAGAAGTAAGTGGAAAGACATGAATTTGCTGCCCTTCCCCATCACCCTTTCAGCTCCTGCCCTTGACCCTGACCTGGGTAAGGGATGCGGCCATGAGTGACAATCTCCGTCAGCAGGATCCCGAAAGACCACACGTCCGACTTGATGGTGAATGTCCCATAGTTAATGGCTTCTGGTGCTGTCCACTTAATGGGAAACTTGGCCCCTGGAGGGAGGAAGTGAGGTCACCTGGGTCTGCTTGGCCAGACCCTGCAGGCCCCAGACTTCCCTCATATCCCATACCTACCCTCCCTGGCTGTGTACTCATTGTCCTCAATGAGGCGTGCTAGGCCAAAGTCTGCGATCTTGCAGCTCAGGGTGTCAGACACCAGGATGTTGGCGGCCCTCAAGTCACGGTGGATGTAATTCCGCTCTTCAATGAATGCCATGCCCTCTGCAATCTGCAGGCCAGGTACAGGTCAGCAGTCCTGGGCCAGACATCCTTATCCCACTGCCCTGTGCCCATGCCCAGCCCCTCCCCAGTCTCCTTACTTGGGCTGCCATGTCCAAGAGTTTGTTGATGGTCAGCTTGATGCCTGCGGAGGTCTTGAGAAAATCCACCAGGCTCCCTGTGGGCAGAAGCCAGAGTTGCTGACCCAAGTTGCCCCAGGGGAAAGCCCCCAGACCCTTCTCCCCTAACTGGGAGTCTAGAAGCAGTGTCTGATGTGTGGAAAGGAAGAGTAAAAGCTGAAACAGGAGGAGTGTGTGTTCAGAGTGAGGATGCCCGGGATGTGTGATGCCCTTTTCCCGGGGACTAGGGGGCTACTTGCAGGGGTCTGCAAGCTTCTTGTCACCAGTGGGGTGGAGCCCAAACTCTTCAGCCAGTCATCCAAAGCCCTGCATGGTCCACATCTGTAGTTTCTTCTCTTCCCTCCACTCCTGCCTCTTTTACTCCACCCATCCTAGACAATTGAGAGATTTTCCACATAGACCCCTGGGTTCTCACCCCAAGGTCTCTTTGTCCCATGTCTCATGCTAAAAATTCTTTTTGTTCATGGCCCAGCTAGACAATTCCTCTAGAAAGCCTCTCTAGATCCTACCAAGCATAATAAATTACATCATCATTTACCTTCCCCATGGTATACTGGAACTTTCCTATGGCACAAACTCTGGTTTTCCTAGTATGCATAACTGATAGCAGCAATCAATCAATGTTCCCAGCCCACAGTAAGCAGCAATAAATGTATGCTGAATGTAGTAAATGGAATATGGAAAGAGGTGTCCTGGAGGACTGAGAGACCACCTTTCTGGTAGCAGAGGGTAACTAGGAGAAGACCAGGGATGGGAGTGGCTAGAACAGAGCTAGTGACCACTCGTCCTTCTCAAGAGATTAAAACCCTATGTGAAGATGACAACAACTTGAGTGTCTCCACTGTGAGTGCTGAATTAGTCACTGAAGGCAAAGACCTCACCCAGAGGCAGCAAATATGTGGACATAAACTGCTATTCCTTCATTGTATCCATGGCAGATGTTGCTAATCAATCCCAGTGCTCACTTCCAAGGAACCTCAGAATCCTTCTCAACACAGAACTCCAAGCAACTACCAATTGAAGGTGGTCCACTATTTGCCATTTCCAGAATCCATTAGCCAATTAACAGCTTTTTTCCCTTCCTGAAAGAGGGACAGATCTTATACTCCCCAAGAATCAGAGCCAGATAACAACAAACTTACTAAGCTGTTACTATATGGCAGGCCCTGTTCTAACTGCTCTATATGCATTAACTTTCATCCTCACAAAAACCCTATAAGGGGACTTCCCTGTGGTTAAGAATCCGTCTGCCAATGCAGGGGACACAGGTTCGAGCCCTGGTCTGGGAAGATCCCACATGGTGCAGAGCAACTAAGCCCATGTGTCACAACTACTGAGCCTGCACTCTAGAGCCTGTGAGCCACAACTACTGAAGCCCGTGTGCCACAGCTACTGAAGCCCACGCGCCTAGAGCCCGTGCTCCGCAACAAGAGAAGCCACTGCAATGAGAAGCCCACGCGCCACAACGAAGAGTAGCCCCTGCTCGCCGCAAGTAGAGAAAGCCTGCAAGCAGCAACAATGACCCAACACAGCCAAAAATAAATTAAAAAAAAAAAAAGACCCTGTAAGAAAGTTGCTATTGCATTATTATCACCATTTTACAGATGAGGAAACCATGGCAGAGGGAAGTGAAGTGACCAAGCCCAAGGCCACACAGTCCTGAAGCCAGGATTCTAACCCAGGCAGTCAGACTCTAGAGCCCTTAATGACTACTCTTATTTCTGGATAAGCCTGTTTAGATTTCTGCTGTTATTCTTGGGGGAACTGAGCATCAGAGGTGGCACAGCGACTTGGCCCAAAGCTGGGCCTAGAAATTCCTATTTACCTTCCTGGGGCTCTCAATCTGTCCGACAGTGGACCGAGGGAGGGGGAGGGGCTCACCCAGAACTGAAAAGGAGGGCTTTGGAGCACTCCCAAGGCTCAGGGGCAGAAGGGAGAGAGACGGGGCCAGGGACCTACTCATCTCCTGAGATCAAGCATCCTTAGATCAAGGTGGGGTTTGAAGAAGGCAAATAGGACTGACTGCAGGTTAGAGAAGAAGGGGGGGGTGGGGGGGCGGTGAATGCTCTTCCGGAGCCTGCCACCTCAAGCTGGGCTCCCAGACAGGGCTCGAACAACACACCCTCTTCTCCACACGCGCTATAGTCGCCCCTGGAAGTGAGTCTTTGGGGGCTCAGGAAAATTCCTCTAAATAACCTCAGTGCTGAGCCAGGCCTATCTCCTCCGCCCTCCAGCAGGGGCAGAGGAGACGGCAGTGCCCCCCAGCGGCCGCGCACGGCGGCGGCGCCCACCATTCTCCATGTATTCCGTGATGATATAGATGGGCTCCTGGGTGACCACCGCGTAGAGCCGGACCAGCCGCTGGTGTTGCAGCTGCTTCATGAGGTTGGCCTCGGCCAGGAAGGCATCGGGGGACATGCTGCCCTGCTTCAGGCTCTTCACTGCCACCTTCGTGTGCCCGTTGTAGTACCCTGGGGCAGGGAGGGGTTGGGGGAGTCACTTGGAGCCCATGCCCCCAGAGCCAGGCAGCTGCCCCGAAACAGGGCACTGTCGTGGGACTCTCACGACCTTCGTAGACGCCTCTCCTCCCCGCAGTCCTGGAGGGCCTCACTCACCCATCCACACCTCTCCGAACTGGCCAGCCCCCAGCCGCTCCACCAGCTTCAGCGTCTCCCTGGGAACCTCCCACTCATCCTCCCACCACGGCTTCTGGGGCTTCTGGGTCTGGCAGGGGCGGCTCAACCTCGTGCACAGCCCGTCCGAAGAATCTGTGAGGACAAGGGAGGAGGGTAAGGCTGTCAATAAGGCGGGACTGGGGGTGGGGGCCCACCCAGTCCCCACCTGGGGAAATGGACGGGCAGGGGAGGTGTGTGGAGCTGTCACCTGATCCCTGGGGCTCCAAGGTACCGCACCTCACCCGCTGCGGGGCAATGAAGGAGCATACTGAGAGATGGGTGGAGGGTACCCCGAGAGGAACTGGGGGAGGCAGGCTGATAGGGCACAGGGTCTAACCCTAACCCTGCCGTGCTCACTCATGTAATGGCGGACCAGCTCATGCAAGCCAGGAAAAGTGATGCGGGGGGAGATGTAGAAGCCGCCTTTGTCCAGGTTACGGATCTTGTAATGTTTCACCACTTCTCCCTGGGTCTGGTCGAAGTCCCGGATGGACAGTGAAAACGATCCTGAAAAAAAGAAAGGATGAAGGAACGCAAAAGAGGGGGGCGGTGGCCTCCAGCGAATCGCACCTCCGCCGACGCGCCACCCCCCCCCGCCCCCCCCATTCCACACCAACCCCGCGGGCTCCTCGCGCCCGGACCTCTGCTCGCTGC
Organism: Balaenoptera musculus; assembly: GCF_009873245.2. NCBI lineage: Eukaryota > Metazoa > Chordata > Mammalia > Artiodactyla > Balaenopteridae > Balaenoptera > Balaenoptera musculus. The sequence goes on along the minus strand of NC_045785.1, from coordinate 25,536,267 downwards.
CCCAGCCCGAGGCCCCGCCCACAGCCCCCCGGCCAGCCCAGCCGCTCACCCGTGGTGCTTTCACTCTCTCGGATCAGGAAGGAGCCGTGCGTGTTCCCGGGCGCCAGGAGCTGCCTCTCCGCGTCCTTGCGGCTCAGGGTCTTGAAGAACCAGCTGCGCAAGGCAGAAGCGAGGGCTTCTTTCGTCTGTTGGTCCGTTCTTCCTCCATCACCCTCCAGCATTCACACACCCCTAGCATCTCTCCTTTGCTCCGAGGTCCCTGGATCTACGCCCAGCAATCCCCCACGACGAGTCCCCACTCACGGTTCGGGCTCCAGGCTGTTCGCTCTGGCCACAAAGTTGAAGGGGATGTAACCTTCCTGGCCCGTGGTCACGGACTGCGCCTTCCACCACTCGCCGTTCCTGCGCGACAGCGGCGGTTAGCACGGTCTGCTCAGCCTTGGACTTGGCTGGAAACCCTCCCTCAGAGCCCCCAGTTAGGCCATGCCACCCCACCCTCCAGCTCAACACTCCAGAGCCTCCCATTTTGTCTTAAGGGCACCCACTGCAAGCCAGATCAGGGGCCACAGGGGGGCTGCGGTACCGGAGATCCCTGCTCCCTCACACTCTACGGCAGGGCAAGGATGGATGGGGTGAAGGGGACACTCACTGCTCCAGGATACGTAGCTGTTCACCCTTCTCGAAGCCCAGGTCTCCATCGTGGGAAGGCTCATAGCTGTGCAGGGCGATAACCAGGTTGTCTGTAAAGACAGGGGGAGTCAGGGAGAACCTGCTTGGAATAGGCTGGGAGCACGAGTTCAGGAGTTACATGGTAGCCCACAAGACTGAGGGGGAAGGAGGAAGGACAGGTGGTGAGTAGGTGAGGAGGAGATGGAGGCTGACAGCCAAGGGTCCACAGGACTTATCTTCCAGGCCCTGCTGGTTGAAGTCACCTTGCAGCGGAGAAGCTGGGGGGTTGGAGCCCTCGTAGGTGACCAGTGGATCCCGCACTTCAGAGCCATTCCAGATGGACAGCTGTGGGGTGGGGAATGAGTGGAGTCAGAGAGCTGGAGGCTGGGTCAGACCCTGGCTTGCCTCCCCACTGCCCTGCTCTCCTTCACTTCGGCTTGGCTGGGTCTTATCACTGAATTTACCAACCACTTGCTGCGTGACCTTATGAGAACCCCTTTCCCTCTCCGGGGTTCTTTTCCTTTCCGTTGTAGGGGAGAGGGCTCGCTGTTATTTCAAGGACCTATAGTGGTGGTCCGTTTCTCTCTTCCGGGTTGTACACCCCACCCGACTCCCTCACCAAGCCCCCTGTCTTGCCTCTTACCATGGCCTTGCCATCCAGTGGGACTATGGGGTAATGGCAGTTCTCACATACATCGATGTTTTCCATCCAGTCATCTTCAGGGTTTGAGCTGCAGCTACAGCCCATGGTCCCTGGGGGAATGGAGAGGGGGCTGAAAGGGCTCCCCCAAGATCTACCCCTGTAACATCAGACATGCTAAGGCCTAGCCCTGGGAACTTCCAGAAGGACCCAAGATTGTCAGCCCCCCAGCCCCCATTCACCAGCCACAGAAAAGCTGAAGTGGGGTCCTAGCTCCCAGTAAAGTCACACATGCCCTCCTGCTGAGGCCTAGGCCCCGCCCTCCCACCTGGGCTGGGCAAACCGCCACAGGCACCTTTGTTAGTCTAGTTGCCCACTTCCTGCCTCTCCCCCCTCCCGCTCTCTCTGCCCATCCCCCAAGTTGGGGGACTACCTACTAGAGATCGCATACACTTCCCCAAGCCCTAGGGAAGACCTAAGTTTTGATCCTCCCCTACCAGAGGGGTGTGTGCGCCCCACCTCCTAATTACAATTCCCCTTTCCAGACGAGGAAGCTGAATAAGAGACCCTTTCTCCCGAATGTCAGCCATCAGGCCTCTGTTGCCCCAAAGCCTCCACACACAAAGTCTCCTTCAGAGGCTTCTTTCTGCTTCTCCCCAGCAGAAAACACTTCAGCGGCCCTCTTGGCCATAACTTTTACTTGTTTGCTTGCTTTAGCAGTGGAAACTTTTTGTCAGATGAAATCAAGCAGAACCTCATAGATAAAGCAGGTAAAAGTGGGGCTGTTCTGCCTGAAGCAGAGTGTGGTGCGACCTCACTCTGAAGCTCCTGGGAGTCCCTGCAGCACCTCCTCCCCCAGGACTGCTCCTCAGGACCGCTTGGAAACAGTAGTCCTCAGGTAAAGTTTAATTTAATTTACCGTGCATTCAAGAACCTTTAATATCAGAATCAAATCCACCTCCTCAGTCTATTCTGCTACACACACACACGCACACACACACACACACATTCACACAGCCTGTGTTCTGAGCTAGTCTTCCCCAAAACTTCACGCTCTTTTCTTACAACGTGCCTTTGTTTATGTGGTTCGCCTGCCTTGGAATGCTTTTGCCCATCTGTTGAACTCTAACTCAACCTTCCAGCCTCAACTCAGATATCACCTTCTCTGTGAAGCCTTCCCAATGCCCAATGCTCTTTGCTCCTACAGCATTCCACTTAGACCACAATCATCAACTTAGGCACTGAGTGCCATGATTACGCTAATTTATGTGTCAGTCCCCCTGCCTCTCCTACCCCCTTGATGAGATGGGGGATTTATCAAGAGCAGAAGCTGTGTTTTATTTGTCTGAATGTCCCAGCACCCAGAACTATTCTTGTTAATAAATGTTGACTGGTATGTGGAGGGTTGATGCACAGATTCTCCCATCTACAGAGGTCTTAGAAACCACCAAGTCTAACCTCTGATTTTAGATGAGCAAACAGAGGACCAGAAAGGCCTGCTTAAACTCACACAACTGTTTGGGGCAGAATAAAGCTAGAGTTGCTAATACATGCTGGGACCAAGTAGAAGTGGGGACCAGTGGTGCTTTTTTGGTTAGCAAGACTTAAGGTCCGGGGCTTCCCTGGTGGCTCAGTGGTTAAGAATCCACCTGCCAATGCAGGGGACACTGGTTCAATCCCTGGTCTGGGAAGATCCCACATGCCGTGGAGCAACTAAGCCCGTGCGCCACAACTACTGAGCCCACGTGCCGCAACTACTGAAGCCTGTGCGCCTAGAGCCTGTGCTCCACAACGAGAGAAGCCACCGCCATGAGAAGCCCGCGCACCACAACGAAGAGTAGCCCCCGCTCGCCGCAACTAAAGAAAGCCCGCACGCAGCAACAAGGACCCAACGCAGCCAAAAATAAATAAATTAATTAAAAAAAAAAAAAGACTTAAGGACCTATGTCAATTATATCTTAATTAAAGAAAGAAAAAAAAGATTCAAGGATGAGCCCCGGAGTTATGTTCAAATTCTGGTTCTGATACTTATTGTGTCTCTTTGCTGAAATCATTCTTACCCAGCCTCACTTTGCCTTTTCTGTCAACTGGGGATCGTCATCCCTTTCTCATAAGCTTAGATGAATGTTGGCTTGATTTAGAGCTGAGAAAGACTTATACCAGTGTCCATTCTGCCCTACCAACCCCTGCTTTGGAGGGTGGGAGAATGGGACTGGTAAATAATCCTCTTGGCTTTAAGCTCACGTTTCTTTTTTTTTTTAATTTAAGTTTTATTTTATATTGGAGTATAGTTGATAAGCTTATGTTTTTTTGTTGTTGTTGTTTTTTTAATTTTTTTTTAACTTTTATTTATTTATTTATTTTTATTTTTGGCTGTGTTGGGTCTTCATTTCTGTGCAAGGGCTTTCTCCAGTCGTGGCAAGTGGGGGCCACTCTTCATCGCGGTGCGTGGGCCTCTCACTATCGTGGCCTTTCTTGTTGCGGAGCACTGGCTCCAGACGCGCAGGCTCAGTAGTTGTGGCTCACGGGCCCAGTCGCTCCGCGGCATGTAGGATCTTCCCAGACCAGGGCTCGAACCCGTGTCCCCTGCATTAGCAGGCAGATTCTCAACCACTGCGCCACCAGGGAAGCCCTAAGCTTATGTTTTTTAAACTGAGATACTTATAACCTTTCATGGGTGCCGGAAGTCACGGGTGTGTACCTCCCAAAGCATGAGTGTTAAACACATAGTTAAACCTTATTCACGTAGTTAAACAGACATAGATCTATTACAAATAGAGGAAAATACAAAATGTACATGGAATTTTAAGCCAAATCAAGAGACTTTCAAGGAAAGGTGTACACGCATATACTCTTCCCCCTACTTTAGGAGTCCTGGGGAGACATTTGAGAAATCTTGCTCAGCTCTGTGGCTGCAAATGGCTTTTTTATTTTTTTGATTGCTAATTTTATTATGGCTAAGAACTGATCAGCAGCAAAAGCCTCCAGAAAAGAACTGATAACAACCTGGAACCAGCCTAAGATGAGCTGAGCTGTCTAGTAAGGTCCTGAGCAACCCATTGTTTGTGATATTCAAATAGGCCTTGGAAAACCACATGTTGGTTATATTACACAGAGAACACCAACATCAGATGAGGTGTCAACTTAGATCAGTAAGGTCCCTTTCAGGCTTGACATTCTCAGAGGCTTTGAAAAAGGGTAAGAGAAAGATGAGAAAAGTTTGGGGTTGAGAAAATGGGATGAACTGGGGTGCAGCAGTGAGGGGAGGCTGGTAGACAGGGCAGAAGGAACCTTCTGAAGGCTGAAGCTCGTAGGGCTGGAAACTGTACCTGTCCAGGCTGGGGTCACGTGGGGAGGGAAAAGGGGCCACAAGGCCTTGGGCCAGGGACCAGGAGAGCATGTAGGCAGAACCTATATCCTGGATAAATCTCGGCCTGCCAGAAAGGACTGGGACCAGATATAAAAGAATAAATATTACCATTTGCAGCAACATGGATGGACCTAAGATTATCATACTGAGTGAAGTAAGCCAGACACAGAAGGACAAATATTATATGATATCACTTATATGTAGAATCTAAAAAATAATACAAATGAACTTATTTACAAAACAGAAACAGACTCACAAACATAGAAAACAAACTTATGACTACCAAAGGGGAAAGCGAGGGGGGATAAATTAAGAGTATGTGATTAACAGATACACACCACTGTATATAAAATAGATAAACAATAAGGATTTACTGTATAGCACAGAAACAACAAGGATTTACTGTATAGCACAGGGAACTATGTTCAGTGTCTTATAATAACCTATAATTGAAAAGAATCAGAAAGAAAAATGTATATATGCATAACTGAATCACTTTGCTATACACCTGAAACTAACAAAATATTGTAAATCAACTATACGTCAATTAAAAAACTAAATAAATAAAAGGACTGGGGCCAGGAGTGAGAAAAAGTTAAGCTGTGTTAAATTAAGCCAAAAGGTACTCAGTAACTCTGCTGGGTATCTGACCCCTAGTGTTTCCTTTGTGGCTTATTTAGTGCTCCTGGAGCCCTCCAGCTGCAGGTAGCAGGCCCTGCCCTATACAAAAGTGTGAGTTTTGGAGTATAGGGCCTGGCAGCAATCAGAAGACCCCAAGACCTGGCAATGCCAGAGGTTATTTTGGTGAGTGGCTCTCAGCCACTGGGAGCTACATGCTCCTATGAGGCCCGAGGATAATGTTGAAGGTTATTTCAATATTTCAAAAATCTGAAGGGAAATGGTACTATGATTTGTTTCTCAGTATGACAAATTTCATTATCGTTTCTTCAATGCATACTTAAGTCTCTGATGAAAATTTGAACTAGAAAACAAGAAAATTAGTACCTAAATGAGGTCGTTCAGTCAGCAAAACCCTCAAAATCATGAGATCCGTGGGGGAAGAGGGGAAAAGTACAACAGGGGAAGGGCAAAGGAGTCCTTGGAGGGAAGAGTTGAGAAGCACTCATGTAAGTCACCAGCCTCATTTTAAAGATGGAGAAGGTGGCGGATCAGAGAAGGTAAGTGATTTTCCCAATAGCACGTGAAGGCTCTTGGCAGAGGCGGGACTCCAATCAGGCCCCACCTCCTTTTTCAAGGTACTCTGCTCTATTCTTCCCTCCCTGGAGACTAAAGTGGGCAGGGAATCCTGAGAGGTCATGCAGACAATGGAGCAGGGAGGGAGGTCTGACAGAGTGGGGTCCACTCTCCATCAAGATGTGATCATTGTGCTGTTAACACAGGCCTTTCTCTCTAAGGCAATTCTCCCTCTATCTGGAATGCATGTTTCTGAGTGTACATTTACCTGCTTGGTGAATACAAGTCTGCACATATTGAGGCATGTGAATCATTGAGCATCATGCTTATGTGTACATACCCGTGGGTATGTAGGAGCCCCTGTGTGCAGACGGATGTGCAACAAAATGGGGGCATGTATAGTTTGTGCGTGTCCCTATGTAATTGTGAGGTCATATATGCATGTATTTATTTGTACAAAATGTGGGTCCCATCCTAGTCTGATTCAACCAGGTTAATAAATGAGGTTGGCAAAAAGAAAATCAAAATTAAAGCTTATGGGCTTCCCTGGTGGTCCAGTGGTAAAGAATCCACCTTCCAATGCAGGGGATGTGGGTTGGATCCCTGGTCTGGGAACTAAGATCCCACATTCCGCAGGGCAACTAAGCCCGTGGGAGCAACTACTATGCTCGTGCACCTCAACTAGAGAGCCCACGTGCTGCAAACTACAGAGCCCACGCGCCCTGGAGCCTGCGTGCCACAAATGGAGAGAGAAAACCCGCACACCACAACTAGAGAGAAGCTCACGCACCACAACTGGAGAAGCCTGCGCGCCGCAACAAAAGATCCCACGTGCTGCAAGTAAGACCCAACGCAGCCAAAAAGATAAAGAAAATAAATAAATTTTAAAAAATTAAAGCTTAATATAAATTTCTCATAGAAAGAAAGGAAGGAAGGAAGGAAGGAAGAAGGAAGGAAAGAAAGAAAGAGAGAGAGAGAGAAAGAGGATGAAAGAAAGAAAAGAAAGAGAGAGAGAAAGAAAGAAAAAGAAAGAGAAAGAGGATGAAAGAAAGAAAGAGAGAAAGGTGGGAGGGAGGGAAGGAAGGAAGGAAGAAAGAAAAAGAAAGAGGAAACAGATCCAGAGAATCCCCAGGACTCTCAGAACCAGTAACAAAGGCAGATTCTGTGGTGAATGAAACGGGACATTCTCTTCTCCCAACTCAGGAATTCAAGGTCAATAGGTGGAATTTTGTAGATTCTAGACCTCCTCTGACTAGCGTCTGAAATGTTCTCGGTCAAACTCAAGATCTGTCCATGGTTCACAGAGCACTTTGTGCCAGTTATAAAGGGCCACCCCTCCCTGGGGTTTCAAACTTGGAGAGTGGAGTGAGAGCTAGATTTCAGGTACCATTCCTCTTGTCTCTTTGCACAGAGCCCAACACACAGAGTGGCCCTTCTCACTCTGTGTAGAATTGATCAAAAATCCCAGGCTGCGTGAAGCTCCTGGACTAGAGTTTCTGATCCCAGGGTTGTTTAGGAATCATATCACAATGAGCTCTGATTCTTGCCAATTTGTTCACTTTTATCAACTCCATAGACGTCTCGCCTGGCTGGGCCTAGAATGTGTTTTGTCCCCTTAAAAAAAAATGTAACACTTTTCCTCCCCTAAACTGTAAACCAATTCATTTATTTTTTTATTTTATTTTTTTTTTATAATGAGTCTCAGACTAGACTTTAAAACCTTTGAGTGTGTTTTTTTGGTTTTTTTTTTTTTTTTTTGGCTGTGTTGGGTCTTTGTTTCTGTGCGAGGGCTTTCTCTAGTTGCTGCAAGCGGGGGCCACTCTTCATCGCGGTGTGCGGGCCTCTCACTATCATGACCTCGTTTGTTGCGGAGCACAGGCTCCAGACGCGCAGGCTCAGTAGTTGTGGCTCACGGGCCTAGTTGCTCCGCGGCATGTGGGATCTTCCCAGACCAGGGCTCGAACCCGTGTCCCCTGCATTAGCAAGCAGATTCTCAACCACTGCACCACCAGGGAAGCCCCCGATTCATTTATTGAACATTCTGTCCAAAATGTGTGCCAGCTTCTTGCCTGGGTTTCTTGGGCTAACGCTTTATGTCAAGGGCAGGCAGGCTTTTCTACTGCAGACCACTGTTGTACTCTGGGCCACCCTGTGGCAAAATCTGTCAGGAATAATTTTAAACATTTTCTTGGCCTTTTTCTTTGGCCAAGATTTGGTTATTGGCAAAGTTGCATATGTTCAATGAATAGCCTTGGCTGTGGATGCCTGCACAGAACCCTCACCATGGTACTTGAGAATCAGTGTTGACAGGCATGGTAAATAATTTCTAGTGGGTAAAACAAGGATGTCTCCTGAATTCCCTCCTTTTTCGTGTGTTCCTCTTTGATATAATACCACTTTGGAATAAACTCTGTAAATTCACAGAGTTCACAAAAACAGAGAACAAAAAGATAAGCCTTCTCTTATATGCAAACAAGATGGATTTATTCTCACAAACTGGGAGTGGTTTAAACATAGAACTGATTCTGCTAGTTAGTTATTGCCATAAACAAGGGCTATAGAGCAATTATTCTAAAGCTGGTATTTTTGATAGAGGCCCTCCAACTAGTAACTTGTATGTACCTAGTAATTTCTTTTATTGAGCCCCCTTCCTCATGTACCTCTGTCTGTATTTTGCATCATGGGGGTTTTATCAGGAGGAAGCCTTACTTACAGTTTGGCGATCCACACCACTTTATTAAAGTTTCTGGAAGTCTGCAGGTCAGGGAGGCTCAGCTCATCATATCCATAACATAGTGAACCAAGTTCATTCCCAAGGCCTCCCAGTCACTCACTGACAGAGGGCCTTTGGGCAGGTTACTACACCTCTCTGAACCTCCCTCAGTTCCTTTATCTTCAAAATGGGAATAAAAAAGGGACATGCGTCTAGGGCTGTTGTGAACATAATATGTGATATGTAGATGATCTCATATAATAAAGTACTTAACATGGTGCTTGGTACATAGTAAGAACTAAGTAAATGAAAATAGTTATTTGAGGCCTGCATGGGTATTTCATTACCCCAGCCTTAAATACATTCATTTTCCTTTCTGATTTTTGGCATTTCCACGAACCACTTTTTCACCTTTAATATATTTACCTCAAATGGAAACTTCACTACCATAAATGGAAAACTAGAACACAACATTGTAAATCAACTATACTTCAATTAAAAAAAAAAAAAGGAAAACCAGTATCACCAGCCATAAATAGAAATCTGTATATATTAAAATAAACACATACTATAACACCTAAATTCACATTTGTAAATGTTCATTCATTACCCCCCTAAAATCACTCACCCACATCAGTGATGCACAGGCCATATCTAGGGAAATGCCACACTGTGAGACAGAACTCTGGGCTTAGGCCTCTGTTGGTAAGTTAGAGGAGACATGACTTTCTTCCTACTTGGCCAGTCTATCGACAAAAATTTAATGGGTATGTCTTATATGCCAGGCTGTGATCTAGAGCTGGGGACACAGAGGTGAGCAGTCAGAGAGGCTCCCGTCCACTTGGCCCTGCCTGCTGTGTTAGAGGTGGGTGCCCCTCTGGCGGGTCACTCCATTTTCACAGGAGGCAGTAAGGCCTGTCTTCAGCTCACTGATCGGTAACGTCTGTGACCCTGACAAACTGACAACACAAAACAGCAGTATTTGCCAGGAAGTAGCATCTCAAAATCACCACCATCACCCATTAACCGAGTTAACGACATTTAGCCAAAACCGCTGAAAAGATGAGGTAGATCTCCATGTGTTGACATGGAAAGACGTCCCAGATATAACACGGCAAGCAAGTTACAGAACAGAATGTAGAGTTTAAGTCTATTTGCATTTAAATATGGATATATAGGGGATTCTTTTAAGCCAGGCTCTGTGCTAAGCCTTCATTTGCATGACTTCATGTAATTCTCATAATAATCCTATGAAGTAAGTGCTATTATTACCCCCATTTTACAGATGCAAAAATTGAGGCCCAAATGGGGTAAAGGTATTTGTCTGAGGCCTCATAACAAACAAATAAGTGGTGGAGAGGCGAGCTGAACCTCCGTCTACCTGCCTCCAGAGATTAGACTCTTAACCAGTATGCTTTCCAGCGGCCACACATAGGAAAATCTGGAAGGACGTGCACCAAATTGTCCACAATGAGCATAGCCCAGGAGTGAGATTGGAGGGAGCTGTATTTCTTATATGCCTTTGTATGTCTCTGTACTGTTTAAATTTTTAAAAACAGCCATGTGCTAATTTTGTAGTTGAAAAACAAAAAACAACAAAGCCCCCACGAATGCAAAAACTCTGCTAAGAGACACAAGCATTTGAGGAGAATCAACTGTACAGCTTGCCCTTCCACTCCTCTCCTTGTCTCAAGAGGTGTAGGCATGGAATAGGGGATACAGGAAAAAAGGTTCTGCGACCACAGAAGTCTGAAAAACACTGGGTTAGACAAAATCAAACAGCCACCTTCGTTGGGGAGACTTTCAGAGCTTCAACAAGCTAATGCTGATGGTGAAGTTAATGTGGGACATTTTGTAGCTTAGGCCATGTTGATTTGGCCTCAGACCGTTTTCTTTCCAGGTGCCTCATGGGACTAGCGTTCTTTAGAACAAACATTGGAAATGCAGCTCCAGGTGCTTTCAAACCAACACCTGGATGGTATCTTTGTCCCACCTGCCCCCATCCCACCCACATACTCAGCTCCCCTCAGCATCGCTTTCACTACGTTGAGCTTGGCCTTGAAGCCATCAGCTTGTGGGTGTGTGGATGGATTTGTAAGATCCAGTGTATGATGTATCTGCGGTCCCTGCCTCTGCCTCTGAACATACATGCACACATACATTTTCCAATGATGATACGGATGGTGTTTTGGCTAGGGAGGGAGGGTTCATGTGTGTGTCTGTGTGAAGCTGTGTGTGGGACCCTCCTCTAAGACAGACCCTGTGGCCCAATCTAGAGTTCTCACACCCACTAGTACACACAGGAAACAAGCTCATTTGCAAAGCCACACCACAAGTGTGAAGGAATGGGTGGCTCACTGGCCTGCCCAAGGTGCTGAGTAGGAGTAATTCTGGTGTAGACATCCCCCCCACCCTTTGGTGCACAATTTGCAGGAGAAGGGGGTGCCTAACCTCCGTTAAGCACCTACTGCATGCCAGGTACTACCCAGGGCACATCACAGCCATTATTTTCTCTTTGATTCCCCACAGGCACTCTGTAAGGAGGGATTTATTATTGTCTCTTTACCAGTAAGTAAACTGGAGTTCGGAGAAATGAAGCCATTTGTTCAAGGAAATGGCAGAACTGGAACTGTGCCTGGGTCCGCCTGGCTCTGAAATGCATGTCCCTCACGCTACACCAAACCCACTGGCTCTCTTGTGTTTGGTCTTGCCCTGAGGCCTCTGCCCTCCTGGGACCCAAGAAACAACCCAGGGACAGCGACCTTGGCTTCATGTCCTAGGTACTCTGCAGAATGGGCCTTTATCCTTCTCAGAACTACCTTGACTCTTCCAGGAAGCCTTCCGGATCACCTAAGGGAAGCCTTCTCCCATCCTCTGAACCCTCCGCCTATTCTCTTGCTCCATCACTTGGCCCTTTTTCCCTTAGAGAAGAATCTCTGTCCCTGAGCCCCGAGGGCGAGGGACCCTGAATCATCTATCAGCACAGGCTGGGTGGGAGAGGGGACGGCTTATGCCGGTCCAGAGTCTGGATGAGGGTAGGGAGACCCAGCATGTTTTTCAGGCCCCACAAGAGGCTGCAGGCCTTGGAGCTGGGGACAAAAGAGAGGTTGGGACATGATGACTCAGTGGAAACTGTGTTTCAAGAAAAACTCCAAAGGCGGAGAGGGAGGCAGGGGAAACCTGCAGAGTGTGGCTCAGGTGGGGATTTGCCCCATAAACAGCAGGCTGAGAGCTAGAAAGTGAGGGGGTGGGCAGGGAGCTGACTCTGCTTCCCTGGGCCTCCACCTTCCTGGGGTTTGAAGCAGGAATCAGCAGGACCCACTGGCCCTACACATACAGCAGCAGTGGGAGGGGGGCTAGAGCAGGAGGGAACAAAGGGAAGAGGGGAGGACTTCCTGCGGACACAATGGCAACTTTCCAGATGGAAGTCCACGCGGTCCTTGCCCAGGGCCAACTACACCCCTGTCCGGGATAAAAATAGCCCTTCCTCTTCCCGTCTCCCATCATTCTCTCACCCCCCAACTTCCCAGAGTCCGGTCAGATACTTCCACCCGGGAGGCCCCATGCCAGACGATAAATATCCCTTCACATGCCCATCCGTTCCCAAAGGAAGACTCCTCCTTCTCTCAAAAAATGTTGGTCACTGAGGCTAAAATCACTTCTCATGTGTCCATGTGGATGCTCTGGGTGACTCCTCTCTCTCTCTCAGGAGAGTCTTGTCATTGGGGTCTGCCCCAGCAACCGGAAGGATTCTTGGGACCCCTGACTCAAGCCTGCCCATCACCTTGCTCCATAGGGCGGTTGTGTCACACCCTAGGCCATCACCCTCTCTCAGGGCCATCACCCTCTCTGCCTCTGCCTTGCTGACGGACTGCAGGGAGGGAGTGCTTTGCCCCAGTCTGGGCCTCAGGAGGCTCATCCATCATGGGATGAGGGACTGGATTTAGGGATTTCTGAAGGCCTTTTTAGTACCTGACAGTCCATGTGCCAGATCCCCCCAAAAAATGCTCCACGTGAGGTGGGGCCTGATGGCAGGCAGTGTGACAGAGGCAAGAGGTAACAACTACGCAGGAAAGAGGTGATCCAGCTGTTCTGCCTGTCTTCCACCTGACCTCCAGCCAGGTTTTTCTGTCCCCCAGCCTGAAGGGCTGCTGCATACCTGGGGAGCCTGGCCCCAGGCCCAGCTGCAGCCCTCTGCTATCAGGCCCCCCCACCGCAGCCCCTAGACCCCTGTTCCCAGTACTCCTTACCTGCCCAGCCCAGGAGCCCTCTGGCCCCATTCACATGGTCTTCCTGGCCTAGCCTGGCTGCCCAGACACAGCTTCGGCTCCCCTCTCCGTCGTAGCCACTGCGTGTCTCCCCGCGCCCACGTCCCACCCTGACTTCCTGCCGCCTCCTGAGGGCCCCAGCAGCCCAACCACAAGCCTCCAGCACCCCAAGCTTCCTGCTGCCATAGCCCCCCGCCTCTCAGCCCTCAGGGGTCCTATACGTCTCCAGTCCAGGCCCTACTCACCCTGAGGGTGGCACTTGGAGGTGAGGGAGGATATTTGATAGAACTTCCCCCCGCCCTCCCAGGGTGCACCTGGACAAGAGATTCAAGGGCAGCCTTGAAACCCCACTGAGCGGGAGGCAAACAGACGCCCACTCAGCTTTCAGGGAAGGGCAAGTAGCACTGCTGTCACAGTCTGAGAGCAGGGTGACCCTTTCATTACAGTCGGAGGGCAAAACTAACATCACTTCAGAGTCTGAGGAGAGGACAGCATCCCTGTAACATCACTGGAGAGCAGACACCCGTGTTCCAGTCAGATAGATACCGGGCATACACAGCTGCTAGACACAGCAGCGGAACAACAGCTGTGCCATCTCAGGGCTCAGGACGATAGTTTATTATACGCAGAGGGTAGGCTAACACCCCTCTTACGGACAGAACACTGGACAACAGGCTGTTTAAGAAAGCGGGCAGGACAACCTCTTGTCTTTAAGGGGGCAGAGTAACAGCCTCTGTTGGGGGCAGAGGGCAGGACAACCCCCCCTAATTATGGTTGGAGAGTAGGGCAACCCTTCTAACCAGGTAGAGGCGAGACCACAGCTCCTGTCAGAGGCACAGGGCCTGACACCACCTCCTGCAACAGGTGGGAGACAGAACAGACCTGCCCAGGCACCCAGGTGCAGGCAGCAGACTGGCCGCGCCTTCCGTTATAGGCAGGAGGCTGGGACCTTGTCACAGCAGCAAGCAGGCCAACAATCTCCCTTTCCTCAGGGGCCAGGCTGAGGGTGACACCCGTCAGAGGCTGAGGGCCAGGTCACCAGCGTTATGAGGAGCTCTAGGTGGCCTCTCTCAGGCCCAAGAGCTGGGCCTTGATCCCACCCGGCGGAAAGCATAAATATGTTGCCACCTCCTGAGTCTGCCCTGGGGGAGCGGGCTGGGGGAGGGGAGCCCACAGAGCATTGTTGGGGTTTGTGAGGTGGAAGCCGAGGCTGTGTGAACCTCAGCTGCGCGGAGGAAAGGGGGAGACAGGAAATGGGTGGGGGGAAGAGGAAGCCTGAGCTGGAAACTCAGACAAAGAGGGTAACGCAGAAACAAAAGCCGAGAAATACAAAAAACAAAACAACAAAAACCTACCGAATGACACAGAGCCCAGGGTCCCAGCTGCGGGCCCCAGCTCCTCTTGCTGTGAACCTGAGCACTTCACAGTTCGTCTCTGGGCCTCAGCACAACAGCAAGAACACCACTGGGGCTGGTAATAATACATAATAATGCACATTTATTGAGGGCTTACAGTGCATTATCTCACTTCAGATGTATCCAACTACTTGTGGAGTGAGAATTAGCATTTCCATTTTAAAGATAAAGAAACAGATGCAGGGGTTAAGGGACCTCCTCAGAGTCTAATATCAATAGAAATCAGTGGTGGAGCTGGCAATGAACCCAGGTCTACCAGATCCTGCGTTCTTCAGCTGCCCATTTACCTAAGTCACCTTCCATGGGGGTGATTTAGAATTTTAAGTTCTTTTCCAGTTCTGATCTTGATAAGATAGAGCAACAGAAGTGGAGCTGTGGGGAAGACGGGGATCCATATGTCCATCTCCACCCCCAAGGCCAGCCTTCTCTCCGGCAATAGAATCCCTGGTCCCAGCAACAAGTGACATACAGCCACCTTGGGACTGAATAAATGACTGCAGAGACCTTGATGGGAAGCAGAGGTTTATTGAGGAGCCTGGGAGTCTGTGAACTCCTCCCCTTCCTCCACACCGTCCCCCCTCCCCCATCTGGGGCAGCAGGGGCAACAGGATGCAGGGGCTTTAAGCTCCCGGAGCTCTGAGCATCTCCCGGACTCTCTCCCCACCGCTCTCCAGGTGCTGGCTCCTCTGGGGCACCCCTCCTTTCCTTCTTCCCAGCTGGGCTGGGGAATGGGTAGCGGGTGGCGAGGCAGGCACGCGGGTGCCCCTCAGCAGAGGGTGAAGCGCCGGGCGCTGATGTTCATGCGCGTGAGGCCCAGGTGCCGCAGTGGCGGGGCCAGGGCCAGGCCGGCTCCCGGCTCCAGCTCCAGCTCCATCTCGGCCTCGTTCAGCAGCTCTTGGTGCAGGTGACAGACTTGGTCCACCTTCAGCCGGTGCAGCTGGGCCCGCAGCCGAAGCAGCTGCCCTGCCAGCTGCCGGTCCTGTGCCTGCATCTCCCGCTGCGGCCGAGAGGGGGCGTGAGCCTGCTGAACCTCCCATTTTTCCCTCCTGGTCAACACCCTGGGTCTCTGCACTGGCTATGTCCTCCCCACACCCTCACACCCCAGCTCTATCCATCCCATCTCATAGATCTTGCTCTAAAACCAAGCTAAACAAATACAGGTACCTGGGGCCCAATCCTAGATCAACTGAATGGAATCTCCAATTTGGAGGCTGGACATTTTTATATTTGCACATATTGGATTGAACCACCTATTCAACACTGGCCTCTTGTACAGCGTCGTCAGTACCTCCTTTGTATCTTTGGGGTATAGCAATTCCCAGAGTATGGGAGGCCATGCCTTCCCCAGCTATAACGGGTTGTCCCACAAGGGCAGACTCTGTCCCCTGAGCCACAGGACCACAAGGTCAGTAGATTGGATGGACTCCTTCTTCAGCAAGGCTCCCTGAATAAAACACTGGACAAGTCCATTCCTGGCTCCTCAGCCCTGGGACAAAGCCACAGGAGTGGGCATTTGCTAGAGGCAGGGTCATTCTCATCCCCTCCCCATACCCAGTGTCTTGGGCCCTAAGGACTGCCCTCAAGGCCCTCTGCAAGGCTGCCCTCCCCACCAGACTCACCAGCTCCCGTCGGAGCCACTCAAGGGCAGAGTCCATTGAGTCGAAGCCGCAAATGGTCCCAGGTCCCCCGGGCTCGGGTCTGGCTTGGGCCCTGCGCCAGGCCTGGCTCTGGACCTGGGCTGTCCACTCCACATATGAGGGCCGCCGTGTCTGCAGCTGCAGCTTGGCCGTCAGCGCCTTTACAGAGTCCAGGCTCTCTTCTTCTTCATCCTCCTCATCTTCTTCACCCACTGCCTGGAATTTCAGTGGCTCCAGGGACATGGTTGGGGATGAGGGACAGGGCAAGTCTGCAGCTCTGGGATTAGGGAGAGGCTGGCAATATTACCCAGGAAGAGGTGGCAGAAGCTGAGGGTGAAAGAAATGTGCAGGGAGTGTGCGCTGGTGAATGTTCAAGGTGGGCCAGGGAGGCTTGAGTGTGTCAGAGTGGGTAGGTAGGTGAGTGTGGGAGGCTGAGTGTGCAAGGGCTGGGATTTTCCTGCACTGCTAACCCGAGAGCCACGTGATGCCTGTTCGGGTGGGGGCAGGAGAAGCCCTGCTCCTCTGGCCCCTTGGATAAAATTTATTGTCTTTGCCCAGAAGGAGACACCCAGTTCCCAGAAAGGAAGTTGCTCCAGGATAAGAAAAGCATCATCCACACCAGAGTCTTGGCCCTCTTCCCAAGACCCAAGTTAAGGGATTGGGGAGGGGATAGGAGGCTGACAAGCTGCCCCCTGTCCTCACTCGAGACGCTGGCCCTTCAGCAAAGGAATAGGGTCCAGATCCCTGGCTCAGGAGTCAGGAGAACTGGGTTCTGGTGCTAGATCTGTGGGACCTTGGACAAGTCACTGACTCTCTGTTGGGACAGATCAATGATTTCGAGATATATTCTAAGGAACTTTTGGTTCCCTTGGAAATCCCTCAAGGACTATGTGCAGGGTAAGGGCACAGCTGTGGATGGGCTGCTAGACCTTCCTCTCCCTGCCCCGCCCAGGGCTTCAACCAGAACAGTTCCCTTTTTAAAACTTTGTATTGAAATATAACACACACAGAAAAATTTACATGTCGTAAATACATGGCTTGATGAATTCTCCCAAACTGAACACACTTATGTAAGTGGTACCTAGATCAAGCAAAGGAGTATTACTATCATCCAGGAAGCCTCTTTTGTGCTCCTGGCCTATCACAACTCTCCTAAGGGTAATGTAACCAAGCATAGGGCTCGCCCATGTGCCTGCAGTGCAAAAAGCCAAGCTCTGACAGGGTGTTTGCAGCAAAGTAAGGGTTTATTGCAGGGAGCCAAGCAGGGGAGTAAGAGCCAAGCCTCAGCTCCACTCCAACTTGGTCTTTGAATGTTGGGGTTTTTTTTAAAAAAGGGGAAGACAAAAAAATTTTAAATAAATAAAAAATAAAGTAAAAAAATAAAAAAGGGGAAGAACCGGACTTCCCTGGTGGTCCAGTGGTTAAGACTCCACATTTCCACTGCAGCAGGCACAGGTTCAATCCCTGGTGGGGGAAGTTCTGCATGCTGTGTGGTGTGACCAAAAAAAAAAAACCAAAAACAAAAAAAAAAAAACCAGGGGAAGAACAAAGAGGCTGAGATTAACCATCATCTTGTGACGTTTCTGTGACATTTCATAATCGTTTCTGTGACATTTCTTAATCATAGTTTCAGGAGTCAGAATGTCTCTGGTTTATGATTATCTGGCCAGGTGGTCCACAGCTAGGGGCTGATGAGCTGTTACCTCATCTTGTCTTAGAGAAACAACTTGAATTTGTATGTTAATGATGATATCTAGAATGGCAGTTTCAGTACATTAATGATGTTATTGACAGCAGCAATTTTAGACTTCTGACTCTGTGTTTGTTTGCTTTTGTCTTTTTGGCCATGCCACAAGGCATGTGGGATTTTAGTTCCCTACCAGTGATGGAACCCGTGCTTCCTACAGTGGAAGTGCGGAGTCTTTTTTCTTTTATTCTATTGATTTTATTTTCGGCTGTGTTGGGTCTTCGTTGCTGCGCACGCGGGCTTTCTCTAGTTGTTGTGGTGTGCAGGCTTCTCATTGCAGTGGCTTCTCTTTGTTGTGGAGCATGGACACTAGGCACGCGGGCTTCAGTAGTTGTGGCTAGCGGGCTCTAGAGTGCAGGCTCAGCAGTTGTGGCGCACAGGCTTAGTTGCTCTGCAGCATGTGGGATCTTCCCAGACCAGGGCTCGAACCCGTGTCCCCTGAATTGGCAGGCAGATTCTTAACCACTGCGCCACCAGGGAAACCTGGAAGCACAGAGTCTTAACCACTGGACCTCCAGGGAAGTCCCTGATTCTGGTTGATTAGTGTTCATTTAGCACAGGATTGAGGTCAGAGGGGACATAAAAGAGAGTAAAGTTTTGGACAGAGAGATTAATCATAAACTCAGTAAGGAATCTTGGTTTTAGGGGGACTTGGTTTCAGTAATACTACCCTAATTTGACAGCATAGATTAGTTTTGCCTTTTTGTATACTTTCTAGTGGTTCTCAATCTTTAGCATGGATCAGAATCATCTGGAAAACTTGTTAAAATAGATTGCCTCGTTCCCAGAGCTTCAGATTCAGTATGTTTGGGGTAGGGCCCAATAATTTGCATTTCTAACGAATTCCCATCCCAGCTGACGCTGTTGGACTGGAATTTTATAATTTATACTCTTTTATGTCTGGTTCCTTTCATAGAGCAGTTCCAACTTTATGTTATATTATCGGGGGGGCACCCATGATTTCATTATTTGATGGAAGGCTTTTGCACACACATAGAAGCCTGGAACCTAGTAGACCAGAAGGCTCTTTAAAGGCAGGAGTACATCTTATTTTTCTTAGTAATCAGCACTTAACACAGTGTAGGCATCAGTGTTTAAGAAATAAAAGAATACTTGGATGGATGGGTCCTCCAGCAAATAGACTTAAACTCTAGTAATTTACCAGCTTAAGTGTGTCTCTTGCCAGACTGAAAACCCTGTGAACAGAACCTTCCTCAGCCATTCTTGGGTCCCAACACCCAGTGGAGGGCCCAGCTCAGTGTACAGCAATTCATGTTTGGGCAAAGGATGGAGTGATGAGGGATGGAGCTCCTGAGGGCAGCACTATACCAGAAGTGGCCCCCATAGAGGGCGCCCTCAGGCAGGGACTTCCAGCTGTGGTGGGGGAGGGGTGCCTGCTACACAGCTGCTTGCATTTAAGGTGGACCAAGGGATTTCCCCCACCCAGCCTCCGATGTAGGGGAGGATGCAGACAGTTCCCAGTTTCACACCCACCCTTTCCACCCCTTCCACCAGGGTACAGGAGAAGAGACGGTATTTTTCTTTATTTTTTTTAATCGGTGAGAGTGCCAGCACCCCACAGTTAAAAAAAACCAAAAATGTGAGTGCCTCCTGCGACCCAGGCAGGAGGTAAAGGGCTTTAACAAGAATATTCTCCCCATTTCACAGATGATGAAATTGAGGTTTCCTTAACAGGTTCTAGCCCCGGGGTCTTCACTAAGAAGTGCTGGCAATAGGAGGGGGAAATTCCTGTGAAACTGTGCGATCCCTTCCTCCAAGGGGCCTCCTTAACAGCTGTCCTGCCGGTGTCGCCAGCTGCCCAGACAGTTCCTGTCCCTTTCGGAGCCCGCGCTCACCCCGCCTGACGCTCCTAGAGTCTGTCCTTCTGCCGGGCCCCAGGCCCAGCGCTGGAGGAATGGAGTTCTCGGAGCTGATCCGTACGGGCCAGGCCCAAGCCGAGCTCCTGCGGGGCCCGGAGATGCCCCCGCTGCGCGGCACGCTTTGCGTCACCGGCCACCACCTGCTGCTGTCGCCAGGGCCCCAGGCGACTCCAGACCTGTGGCTGCTGCTGTTGCGTAGTGTCGACTCCATCGAGAAGCGGTGAGACGTGGCGGGGACATCCCCGTAGTCTGGGAGCGCGTGGCTCCGCAGGGAGAGGGGGAAGGGCAAGCGCAGTTGGAGCTAGTGCCCCCCCTGCATAACGTACAATCCTAAGAAACTCCTTTCTCCTCCCCTCTGGTAGAGGTCAGGGGACATTAAGCCTAAGTTTATCCATCCCCAGGGTCGCGGGTGACGCCGGCACCATCACGCTGCGCTGTAAGGACCTGCGAGTGCTGCAGCTGGACATAGAGGGCGTGGAAGCGACGCTGGACATCGCCCGCTCCATTGAGGTACGCCAGGGGTGCACCAGGGGCACTTAAGCTACCCTATCCCGTAACAAGGGGACTCAGCATCCAGTGTTATCCCGGAGCATAGCTAATGGCAAGGGGATGCAGGGTGGTCTAGAGTGCGTGGAGAGGCGGGAGCTGCGGAGTGGAGGGCTGGATTCCGACCTTTCCCAGATCCCTTGCCTTCGTTCCCCAGGCGCTGTCCTCCCTGGAATCGGTCATCACCTCCTTTCCGTTCTTCTACCGTCCCAAGGGCTTGAGATTGGGCGAATCCTGGCACTTCCACCCACCCGAACGCTACTACAAGCGAGTAGCTCGCGAGGTCGGCGCGGTCGTGGGGGCCTGGGGATGTGGGAGAGCCGGGTCTGGAAGGGGCGCGGGGACAGGGCACTCA
The DNA here is from genome assembly GCF_009873245.2 of Balaenoptera musculus. Taxonomy (NCBI): domain Eukaryota; kingdom Metazoa; phylum Chordata; class Mammalia; order Artiodactyla; family Balaenopteridae; genus Balaenoptera; species Balaenoptera musculus. Next base: position 25,515,833 of record NC_045785.1, on the reverse strand, counting down.
TTGGCCCCTCCCTGTGCCGCAGACCAGAGCGTGGCGGCTGAGCGAGGCGAACGAGGACTTCAGCTTGTGCCCCAGTTACCCCCGCGCGGTGATCGTGCCTCGCACCGTGGACGACGATGCCCTGGCGCGCAGCGCCCGCTTCCGCCAGGGAGGCCGCTTCCCTGTGCTCAGCTACTACCACGCTCCCAGCGGAACCGTGAGCCCCACCCCTCCCCAGAGCCCGCCGCTAGGACCCTCTGCGTCTCTTCTTGGCTCTTCTCTGCACTGGCCGGCCTGTTGGTTGCCGGGATGCGGCCCGGGCTCCGGCCCTATTCTGGCCTCGCCCACTCGGCTCAACCCTGCCTTCATCGATTCTGACCCCGCCCCTCTCCCTGGTTTCCGAGTCTCGCCAATCTCTGGCCCCACCTCCGGCTGGTCTGGGCCCCCTGAAGCCCTGTCCCTCTTTTATCAACCCATGACCCGCCCACGTTCTACCCAGCGGGTCCCTCCCCCCTCTGTCCACAACCCACCCAGACCCGGTCCGACGCCCCCAGGGCTCCTGAGCTACCCCCCCCCCTCACCCCGCCCCAGACAACTCTAGACCCGCTCCAGTGTGTAAACCCGGCCTAGGGATCCCCTGAGCGAAGTCCCTGAACCGGGGCCGGGTGGGTACAGTTTCCGAGCTGAGTCCCTGTCCGCAGGTGCTGCTACGTTCCAGCCAGCCCCTGACCGGGCCCCAGAAGCGGCGTTGCGCTGAGGACGAGGAGCTGCTGCAAGCTGTGCTGGCGGGGGCTCGCCCGGGGGCCCGGGGCTTCATCGTGGACACGCGCTCGGCCCAGGCCGCCAAACAGGCCCGCATGACTGGCGGCGGCACCGAGGCCAAGTCCGCCTACCCGGGCTGGAAACGGCTGCACCGGCCCCTGGAGAGGTAAGGGGTCTTCCCATCCTCTCCTAGGTTCTTTCGTGCAGGACTCTTCATGGATGGGGGCAGGGGGAGGGCTGTCTTCTAGGAACGTCCAGGACTGTTAGGTCTTTCCTGGTAGCCATCCTGCCAGGTGGGCATGCCCCCACTGACAGAGCTCATTCCTCTCTAGGCACCCCAACTCTGCCTGGGTAGAAAAAGCACTTCTTTACATTGAACTGAAATTTCTCTTCCAGGAACAACCTCACCACACACACACACACACACACACACACACACACACACACACACACACACACACACACACACACTGCACTGGTCCCAGCCCTGCCCTTGAGGGCTGTACCCGCACAGTCGTTATCTGCTCCCTCTGTCTCCAGGTGCTGGTAGAACCAAGAGAAAGTCCTGAGGGACTTTTGTGCTTTGAGAGTGGACTGCTCCCCTATCCAGAATACAAAACTCTGTTTATTCATTGATTCGGCCAACACTGACCCAGCACAGAGGCTGAGACGGTGGCCAGCCCAGACACGGTTGGAAGATCAGCAGTAAATGGGCAATTAGAATTCAGTGTGATAAGTAGCAGCACAGAAGAGGCGCGCCCCTCTCTTAGAATAGGTCATCCTAAGAAAGCTTCCCTGAGAACAGGATGCTTTAGCTGAGACCTGAAAGAGAGGAGGAGTAAGTCAGAGGATGAGAAGACATTCCAGGTGAAGGCACTGCAGGTGTGCAGGAGCAGGGAGCCTAGTCACTTGTTGTTTTGGAACTGCAAGCATTTCAGTGAGGTGGGAGTGAGGAGTGTGAGGTGGAGGCAGGGAAAGAGAGATGGAGGTAGAGAGGCTAAAGGGGTGACAGGGGCCAGAGCAAAGGTCTTGAATGCCATGATTATGAGCTCAGAGCTTATCCTAAAGGCAGTGAGGAGCCACTGAAGGCTTTTAAACAAGCCTGGAAAAGTCTCAGTTAGATTTTCTGGCAGGAGGTTACTGGTGATCTAGAGCAGAACAGTTCCTGGGAAGTAGGAGCAGATACCAGAATCTCAGAGGCTTGTCAGACTGGTTCTCCCCAGGGGGTACTGTGTTGCTCCCATCAGACTAGGGTACATCAAGGGTACTGTGACACCTTCATCAAATTGGGGTTTCCCAGGGCATTCTGTTTCTCCAGGGGGCTATGTGACCCCTCCCCAGGCATTGCTATGCTTCCCCAACAGACTAGGTCTCCCCAGAGGGTCTCGGGTCTCCTCCACCAGATTGGGGAATCCTCAAGATTGGGGAGACATTTCCATCAGATTAGGTGGGCTCTCCGAAGGGCCCTGTGTCCCTCTTGTCAGATGGGCTCCTCTGAGGGCTCTATGTCTCCCTCACTGGTCTGGAGCATTTGTTCCTAGGCTATGCTCACCAGAGCTTGGGCTGGAGAAGGTATGACCAGACTCCCACTTGTGCAGGGGGCGGCCCCTGCAGGAGAGCTTCGTGCACCTGGTGGAAGCCTGTGGGGACCTGGAGCAGAGCATGGACCGCTGGCTTAGTCGACTAGATGGCTGCCACTGGCTGTCACATGTGAAGGCGGCACTAAGCACAGCCTGCCTAGCAGCCCAGGGCATGGAGTGGTAAGGCCCCCCCCACACCCTACAAGACAGAGAAGAGAGCAGGGTGGGCAGGGCTCTCAATGTCTGGGCACGAAACCACATCTCAGTAAGCAAATACAGGTTTCAAATGGGCCCTTTCTATTCCTGGCCTGGCCACCCCAGGCAGGGAAGGACAGGCCACTGTTGATAAGCCCTGGGCCCACAGGGAAGGGGCCTGCATCCTGGTGCATGGAGCTGAAGGCACGGACAGCACCCTGCTAGTGACTTCACTGGCCCAACTCATCCTAGACCCCTTGAGCCGAACCATGGCTGGATTCCAGGAACTGATAGAGCGAGAGTGGATCCAGGTAAGTGGCTGCCCAGCCCAGCCCTAGCCCTCCATCCAGAATCCCCACTTCCTTGTGCCCATCGCTCTGCCCCCTTCCCAGGCCGGCCACCCCTTCCAGCTGCGCTGTGCTCACTCGGCCTTCTCCCACACCCGCCCCAAGCACGAGGCACCCATCTTTCTCCTCTTCCTGGACTGCGTGTGGCAGCTGGGCCGCCAGTTCCCGCTGTCGCTGGAGTTTGGGGAGGGGATGCTGTTGGCGCTGTTTGATCACTCCTATGCCTCCCCTTTCGGCACCTTCCTCTGCAACAGTGAAAAGGAGAGGTGAGCTAAGGGGGTGTCAAGGTGGGTCAGAGGGCAGGCACAGGACAGGGGCGGGTACCTGCTGCATTGGCAGCCTACTTTCTTAGAAGACATCTTCGGGAATTTGCTGGTGGACCGTGGTTAGGACTCAGCGCTTTCACTGCTGGGGCCCGGTTTGATCCCTGGTCGGGGAACTAAGATCCCGCAAGCCGCAAGGCGCAGCCAAAAAAAAAAAAAAAAAGACATCTTTCCCTTTCAAACGAGTTTCTCTCTTAGAAAAACTCGGAGTGTCCTCTCCTCTCCTACCTCCAGAGCTCACACTTCCCCCTAACTTCTGCAAAGCCAGAAATAAATGGGTCCATGGCCAATCCTTTAGACCTACCCCCACTCTGTCCATAGCCAAGAACAAGTGCTCTCCTAGCTTAAAAACAAGGACTGAAGGGGAAAGTTGCTGCCAAAATCGTTTCTGGGGCTCTCTACCACTTTGCAGGGCTGATTCTAGTGAAGCAATAGAGTAGAGGTTGAATGCTGAGTCAAATTGTTTGGGCTCAAGTTCTGGCTTCACCACTCACCTGCTGGGTGATCAAAAGCAACCCTGAATATGTTTCATCAGTAGCAAGCAAAGGATCATAATAGTCACCATAGCCTAGAGGTGAGGTGGGGGCATGTGTGAGGATTAGCTGAGTTAAAGCATAGAAAGTGCTTAGCACAGTGACTGGCACACAGTGGGCACACGAGTGGTAGTTATTTTTATTATTTGGTTGGCTTGTTGCATATGCCTCCAATGAGCTCCCATTAGCCATCTTTCTCTCATCAGACTGAGATGAGGGGAGGGAGGGTTCACTCCTAAGAAGGTAGAGCTCATATTTAGTTATCTTTTGTTGCCCAGTGGCCTCCTCTCCACCATGTTGTTTTCACTAACTCTGCTTATCATCCAGGTTAGAAACTTATTTTTACCCCCCTCTCCCCCATCCTTCATATTTAGCTTTCCTTCTAAGAATTAATTTTTAAAAAATATTTATTTATTTGGTTGTGCCAGGTCTTAGTTGCGGCTCACCGGCTCCTTAGTTGTGGCATGCAAACCCTTAGTTGTAGCATGTATGTGGGATCTAGTTCCCTGACCAGGGATCAAACCTGGGCCCCCTGCATTGAGAGCACGGAGTCCTAACCATTGTGCCACCAGGGAAGTCCCTCTACTAAGAATTTCTTAGCTTAGTCCTTTCCTGTCCAAGGCCCCTCCTACTACCCTAATCCAGACTTTCCTTTCCATGTGGACCACTGGAACAGCTTCCTCACTGCTCTTATTATCTCCACTTTCATCTTTTTTTTTTTTTTTAACCCATCAGTCTAGACCTATCAATATTCACCTTGGGCTCTTTCCCACTTTCTTGCTTTTGCTCCTGCAGTTCCCCCTCCTAAGTATTTCCATGTTTTTGCACACCTGAACTTCTGATGCTAGACCCAGCTCAAATGGCACACTCTTAATTAGCCTTCCCTGATCCTTTCAAAGCAAAGCTAAGCAGAACTCCTTAAGAACTAGGACTTTGTCTTGTTCCTGCTTTATTGTAGTGCCCAGTTCAGGATCTGACTCGCAGTAACATCTGCGGGAGAGGGTATCACTGCCCTGGGGGAGCTGTCACCCTACTAACCAGGGCCCTCACGCGGAGTCCCAGAGGGCATAGCTGAGCCTGGAAGCTCACTCTCTCACCCCCTCCAGATGCCTGTGTGAAGTGAGGACGCGAACACACTCCTTGTGGTCTGGGCTCAATCAGCCAAAAGAGCAACGAAAACTCCGGAACCCGCTCTACGCCCCCAATCCCTTGGCCATCTGGCCCTCTGTGGAGCCCCAGAGCCTGCGACTGTGGCAAGGTGACCCCCTCTCCCTCCTCCTCCCTGGGGGAGTTCTCCCCTCTGCTCAGCTTCCTTAGCTGTCCTCCTCCTCTTCCTCAGGCCTGTTTCTGCGCTGGACCCATCCACCTGAGCCTTCAGAGGTAGCATGGGAGAAGGTGTGGCAAATAGCAACAGATCAGGAGAAGACAGAAGGCTCTCAGCCAACAGATTCAGCCTCTGAGCCCCAACCCTAAGTACTGGTCCTTGGATGGTGGTTGAGATGTTCCTGAAACTTCTCCAGGCCCCTCAGCACCGCTGGACCTTGAATGACAGTGCCTGCAACCCAGCCTAGCCCATAATACTGAAGTTCCAGGTTTGAAGTGTCCAAAGTGTAGGGAGAAGGTCCAAATAATAAAGGTATCCATGATTGGTATGAGCTTGCTGGGGCATCACTGAGAAGGGAAAGTAATGAAACTGATGAAATTTCTGACCAGAAACCATTTATTTCCAAACTAATTTATTTCTCAGAGTCCAAAGCCTTCTGTGAACCTGGCCCATATGGAGATCCGGCTTCTTTTTGTGGTGTGTGTGTGTGTGTGCGTGTGTCCACGCCGTGTGGCATGTGGGATCTTACTTCCCCAACCAGGGATGGAACCCATGCCCCCTGCAGTGGAAGCTCGGAGTCCTAATCACTGGATAGCCAGGGAATTCCCAGAGATCCGGCTTCTTAAGCCTCAAACTCAAATTCAAAGTACTGCGGGTCGAAGTAGTGGATGCGGACATAACCATCTTCTCCGCCGCTGCTGTAGCTGGAAAGAGACAGGCAGGGCCCAGTCAGAGGCCTGCCCTGGGGGAGGCAGGCCTAGGGGGCAGGGCACGGGAAAGGGGCAGAGGCGGGCACACCAGGGCTGAGCTCAGCTCCCTTCACTGGGCCCTACCTCTTGCCATCAGGATGGAAGGCAACACTGTTGATAGGTCCAAAGTGACCCTTGACTCTTCCAAACTCTTCTTCAATGGCCAAGTGGAAGAACCTGGAGGAGAGAGCGGGGTGGGAAGTGACAGTTCATTCATTTTCCATCTCCTTCCAAAACATGTCGAGAGGTACCACTCCCCAAACACAAACTGTAAAGTGGGGAAACTGGGAAAAGGGGAAATGAATGTGAACAGAACAAGACAAAGCGGGGGGAAGATTGGACCCAAACGTCTTCCTTACTGTGTGCTGCGCAGTGCTCTAAGAGCTTAACAACTATTAAGTCATTTATTTAATCTGCACAGTTTTATGAGGTAAGTATATTACCATTGTCCTCATTATACAGTCAAGGGCAATTGGGCACAGAGAACTACAGTGATGTGTAGAGCTTCAGAGCGAGCCCAAGAGTTCATGCCCTTGACTGCTGTATTATACACTTGTCACAGGAGGGCCACAGATCTGGCTGCACTTCCTAGCAGCCAATGAATTAAGGGAAATCTCTTCAGTTATATGGTTTGTGTCCATCATGAAAGACATTTCATGAAGTTTCAGTTTGGAAGAGCTCCTTCCCCCTTTACCTGGCCTCAAACTTGCCAATCCTGGTGGAAGTGGTGGTTACATCCATTGCTTCCTGACCACCGCCCAGCACCACCTGAAGGGAAGAAGAAATTCTAGACAGGCCCAAAGGGCGGGCAAATCCATTTTCTGTTTTTTCCCCCCACCCCATAAGCCTTTAGTTATCTCCCACGTCAGACTAGGAATATATTAAGGGTAAGGAACAAACATCCTTCAGCCACCGCCTACCCTGTCCCCTGGGGCTTCCCAATCATTCAGCCTTGTTGCTGCTCTGAGAATCTCCTCTCTGCCTGACACCATTTTCCCCCAGAGATCTTTTCTTAATTGCTAGACAAACAACTAGATCCTGGAAACATTCTGAGGCTTTAGCAAGAAGCTCGGGTGGGGTCCCTTACATGGTCATAGTTGGGAGAGAGGGCAGCTGAGTTGACGGGACGTTCTGTCCGGAAAGTCTTCTGGTGTTCAAGGGTTGTGGAGTCAAAGAGCTAGAGAGAGAAGGCAGGGGAGAAATCGTAAAAGGAGCCTTCTTGAGGGGAAATCGAGAGCCAGGCTGGAGGGTGGGATCAGCCCCACCAGACCCCTTGCCCGGGCTCACCTTGGCTGTGTTGTCCTTGGATGCAGTGACAAACATGGTCATGTCCCTGGATAACTGGATGTCATTGATCTGCCGGGAGTGCTCCTTAACAGTCACCAATACCTCCCCAGACTGCAAAAGGAAGAAGAGTGAGGCTCTGACCAACCCGATCCTCACTACCCCGCTGCTCAGCCAGCGTTCTGGACTGTTTCTTGTCCCATGAAGGGGAGGGGTCTGGGTTGGGCCTGCCTCAGTGTCCCCTGAATCAACATTTACTCCCACTCCCAAGCCCAACCCGGCCCAAGTGTGCAGGTTTCATAAACACTGCTAGCCTACCTAGGAAAACACACACTTATGGTGACAAATCTACAGACCTATTAATTAATCATCATGTAACAGTAGAGAAGTTTCCGTTTAATCCTTCCAACAAATATTTATTGAATGGCTACTATTTGCCAAGCATTGTGCTAAGCACTTAACAACACCTATTTCCTTTAATCCTCACAACAATCCTATGAAGTAGGTATTTTAACAGAAATTTTAAAAGGAAGAAACTAAGGTTCAGAGAGGTGGTGTGACTGGAGATCCTAAAATCAGTAAGAGGCAGAATCCGCTCCCATCTCCTTCCCTCGTAGGGTCTTGGTCACAGGTCATGAGGATCACTGCTCGTCCATCCTTTTCTTAGGTCTTTTCAAAAGGCCGTCTCATCTCCTGATTTCCCTTCCCACTAAAAGAACCTGCTAGACTATGTAGTACAGAGTTTTAGAGTCTGCCCTTAAAAGTACCTCTCTGTGGGAGTTCCCTGGCAGTCCAGTGGTTAGGATTCTGCGCTTTCACTGCCAAGGGCCCGGGTTCAATCCCTGGGCAGGGAACTAAGATCCTGCAAGCCAAGCAGCATGGCCAAAAACAAACAAACAAAACTTCTCTGTGCCTCAATTTCTCTATCTAGAAAACAAGATTATTAAAAGCCCTGAGGGGGGACTTCCCTGGTGGCCCAGTGGTTAAGAATCTGCCTGCCAATGCAGGGGACACGGGTTCAAGCCCTAGTCCAGGAAGATCCCACATGCCGTGGAACAACTAAGCCCGTGCACCACAACTACTGAGCCTGCGCTGTAGAGCCCGTGAGCCACAACTAATGAGCCCACGTGCCACAACTACTGAAGCCCAAGCGCCTAGAGCCTCTGCTCCACAACAAAGAGAAGCCACCGCAACAAGAAGCCCGCGCACCACAACGAAGAGGAGCCCCCGCTCTCCACAGCTAGAGAAAGCCCATGTGCAGCAACGAAGACCCGACGCAGCCAAAAATAAATAAATAAAATAAATTAATCTTAAAAAAAAGCCCCCAGGGGTAATTCCCTGGCGGTCCAGTGGTTAGGACTTGGCCTCTCACTGGCATTCTCACTGCAGATCCCTGGTCCGGGAACTAAGATTCCACAAGCTGCATGGCGTGGCCAAAAAAAAAAAAGCCCTCAGGGTCACTGTAAGGATACTGGGACTGGGTCTTACTTGACTTTGAATGACAGGCACCTGGCCTGTGCTCTGTAAACATTTGTTAGATGACTAAAAGGCCTCAAGCATTGGGCCTCAAACAGAGACCCTCAGAAGACTGTCATTTCCTTTCCTGAGTTACTTTCACCTATTCTGAGGGAAGAATGTATTTCTGTCTCCTCCATTAACTTGGACACATGGTAGGGATGTATCTGGCTCTTACATTTCAGGGAACAAGTACCAGCTTTCCAGTCAGGCCTACCTGGGGGCACAGATCAGCTCACTGTTTGCTATCATCAAGCGTTATTTACGTCTTTGCCCTTGGTTCCCATTCCCTTCCTGCAGGTAGGCCTGGTACTTTAGTGGACCATAGTCAGTGCTTGTTGAGTGACTGACTAACCTTTATGGTATTATAGTCCAGTATTCTTCAGAAACCCAGGCACCCACATCTGAAATCTGAGACAGCCTGGACTTTACCCTTTTCCTAACCCTCCATCTCATCAGTCACCTCTGAATGTCTCCTGACTGTCAGGTAGTCCACATCCCCATGACTACTGCCTAGTTTATGTCCATTCTCCAAACTAGCCTGCAAGAGTTTTCTAAAGAGAAAACCTGATCATCCATAACCATTTGAAGATTCCCTCCTGCCTAAGGGAAAATTACAACTCCTTTGTCTCCTGACCCGAAAACTATCTAGTCCTGGTCCACCTCCCCCAACACCACACTCCAATGATAAGAAACTCTCTTCCTGAAGAATCTGCCTATTCCCTTAACTCTGTGCCTTTGCACACGCTGCTCCATTTGTCTGTGGAACGTCCCTCTCTTCCGGCTTGAAGCTCCATTTATTCTTCACAGATTAATGTACATGCCACCTCCTCTGCGACAGAGGGCACTTTCTGTACTTGGCTGAGACCTCTGTGGTGGCAAAACTCACAATCTGACCCATGTGCTAGCTGTTTGCCAGTCTGTCTCCCCCGGGGCAGGGCCCATGTCTGATTCACTTCTTTGTCCTCAGAGGCTAGCAGGGGGCCTGGCACTCAGTAGTGGCAGGAGAATGCTTAATTGTGATCATTAGTAACATATCCTGAGTACTCTATGACAAGTTTTTCAAACACCTGATGTCATCTGATCCTTGAAACATCTTACAGATAAATAGGCTCCGTGAAGTTATGTAATACGCCCAAGATCACATAATGAGAAAGGGGTGAAATCTGTATGTGAATCCAGCCCTCTTAACCACTGGGCTTATCCTGCCTCTCATAGAGAATCATTCTGATGGGCTTAGGCCTCACCCACCCCCTTACCTTGGCGCTATACTGGTTGAGCTCTCCACCCTCGTGGCCTGCAATGATGCACTCGCCAAGGGGTCCCCAAACAGCACTGGTGATCTTGGAGTCGTTGCAAGGGATCTTCATGTAGGGCTCGTTGTTGTCTGTGTGGGGCAGCAGATGTCAGGCCCTGGGCTCTGGAGTCGAGCCCTTCACCTCAACCCTAGCCCTGAGCCCCAGCACCGGCTCACCAATCTGGCTCGGATCCCGCAGGTCGAAGAAGCTCACGAAGCACTGGTAGCCCATCTGCTTGTCCGTGGAGAACATGATGATGTTGCCCCCGAAGTCAAAGCCACAGGTCCGGACTGCTGAATTGGTGTTGAGTAGGGCCAGCTGCTTCCCTGGAGACAGGCAGAGTGTGGGCTAGCCCTTGCCCACTGCAAGGAGGACTCTCTCTACACTTGCCTATTGGGACTTCCCTCATGGCACAGTGGATAAGACTCCGCGCTCCCAATGCAGGGGGCCCGGGTTCGATCCCTGGTCTGGGAACTAGATCCCACATGCATGCTGCAACTAAGAGTTCGTATGCCACAACTAAGGAGCCCGTGTGCTGCAACTAAGGAGCTGGTGCAACCAAATAAATAAATAAATATTTTTAAAAAGCAAAACAAACAAACAAAAAAATACACTTGCCTATCATCACGTTGCACTGTTTCTCCTGCACTACTGACTCTAGTGCCCTCCCCCCCCCTTTTTCCTCACTGCTGTGCTTTGGCTCAAGTCTTTTAACTTCTCCCCACAGTCCCTCCTCAGACACCTGCCACTGTGGCATTCACAGTGGACTGCATTCTATCTGTCTCTGCCTCAGAATGCACTCTTCCACAGCAAAGTCCTGCTCTAATTTCTCTGTGTGTCCCCAGTACCCAGCAAAGACCTGGGAGAGATCTGGATTACCAGTAAGTATTTACTAAATGGAGCAGCTTAATAGGATCCCCTGTCTTCTGTCTGTTCCTCCAGTGCTCCCCACTGCTATCTGGGCTTGCTAAAGCTAAACACGCTCTTCCCTGCTCAGGGACCTCCACGGCATGCCAAATCCTACAGAACAAAGCCATGCTCCTGAGTTTGCATTCAAGGCCTGTTCTGGCCCTAGCCTGCCTCAGCTTCCCCACTGCTGTCTATTTCATCTCCCAAGAAGCAGGAACTCCCGCCAGATCAGATGGCTTGGATATGATACTCGTCCTGCTTTCATTCCTGCATGTTCCAGAGCGACGACCTCTTTCTCATCCTTCAAGCCCCAGCTCATATGACATTTACTTTGGGAAACCTTCCCAGGCTGTTCCCACCCCCATTCCAGGCATTCAGTTGCCCCCCTCTGGCCTTCCACAGTGCTCTTTGCTTCCTCTAACATGGCTTAGGTCTCACTGTATGCCTCTTTTCTCCTCTGTCTTCTTTATTTTCTTGTCTGTCTCTTTTTCCCTAGACTAAGAACCATCTCTGGATTTATCTCTATTTCCCCAGAGCCTGTTCACCTCAACAAGGTGAACAGGTTCTGGGGAAACCTGTAGGTCCTCACTGTTTGCTGTAAAAGTGAAGGATCCAGGCTTACCTGTTTCACAGTCCCAGAGACGACAGCTGTTGTCAGCTGAGCCGGTGAGGACATGCTTGGTGTCCCCTGAAGAAGGTGTTAAGAAGCATGACAGAGTTCACCTGAGCCCTTGTCCTCTTGGAAGTCCAACTGAATCACCTCCCTGTTCAGCACCAGAGAGCCTTCCTTCTTCTCTCATCCTAACCTCCTCATCCAGAACTGGAACTTGTCCTAAATGCTCCCCCAACCAATGAACAGACCAAGGAGGTAGGTAGCATCATTCTCTAGACCCACATGCGCATCCCAAACTCCCAACTCCAAGTCAGCAGCTTCTCCATTGCTGGCAGACCCTGGGAGCACAGACTCAGAGCAAAGACAAGGATACAGTCAGCGTCCACACACCACACAGCTCCGGTATGGCCCATATAGGTGCCCAGCCTCTCACCATTCACCGAGTACCATACATTGACAATCTGGAGGAGTCAATGACAATATGACAGGATGATAGGCATCTCAGGCAGAGCAATGGCCTCCTATTTTGCCCCAGGAGCCCCCAGCAGCTTCTACCCAGGCCAGATTCTGCCCTCTCCTGCTCATCTCTTGGGAAACAGCAGGTTGCTGGTAAAAAGACCAACTCCTGGATTCTCCTCCTTCCAGCAGGTAAGCAGTAAGGGAGTCAGGAGGCTTGCAAAAAGTCTCCATTTGCCACTATACCGGCCCTTTCCCAGACTCCTAAACCCTCAGAAAAATAAAAGGTCAAGTCGGGTGCCAGCCTAGCAAAACAGCAGCTTTGGTGTTCTGTCCAAATGGGAGCAGTTGGTAGTAGGGAAGCCTGGGTTCCCATCCCTGCTCTGCTACTATCTCACTGTATTATCCCAAAATTAGTGCTTCTCCCCTCTGAACTTCAGTTCTCCCATCTGTAAAATGGTCAAGACAGTAACGCCTTCTTCAAAGGGTAGCTCCAATAAAATACTGTCTAAGGAATTTAAAATATAAGTGACTAACATTAATTAGGCACTCACACACACTAAGCTCCTTACTTGAATAATCTCATTAATCTTAAAGACAACCCCAGAAAGAAGCACTATTACTACCCATATTTTGTAAAAAGGGACACTTTAAGTTTATAAAGGTTAAACGACATGCTCAAAGTCACACTGCTAGTGAACGCAGCACTCAGGATTCAAATCAGGTCTGTTTGGTTTCAGAGCCCTCACTTTTAGCCACTCGAGTTAACTTCCTCCATATGGAGGTGCCTCAAAAGGCAGTACTGTGAGGGGCTGTTTGCAGTCAGTGAGCGGCAGGAAAGGGCTGACTGAAATGATACCAGGGACATCTTCATTAAGGCCTCTGTGTCCCTCGCCACCCAAGGCTCAACTTTCCCTTTCTTCAGGTAGTCTGTTCCCCTATCCTTGTAGAATAGTTTTGTTCTTCCCCAGAATGGTCTCCTCTCCGCTCCCTGAGCAAGCTGACCCTCGTCCCCCTTCCCCTTCCACAAGCTCCCTTGCTTTTCTTCTCCCCGGCTAGTCCTTTCTTCTACCAACAACTGAGTCCTTTCCCACCTCTCCAGGTTTAATGTTCTCGCCCTCCTAATCCCGGGATGGTCTCTCCCTACTTCTCAGAATGGGGCGCTCTTTGGGTTTTCTCTCGCGGCAAAACTGGCCTGTCCACCCTTCGCCCCGGCAGAATGAACTCGCCCCCTCCCGGGCCCCCTCCGCACTGTCCCGGCGGCCCGCCCTCCGGCCGACGCTCACAGGGTCCTTGGCCACCGTGAAGAGGAGGTCTCCCTCGCGGTTGTACTTAATCTGCGTAATGGACCGCTCATGGCCCTGCAGCAGGATCGGCTTCTGTGGGGACAGGACGGGAGTGTCAGCGCCCAGAATCGGCCCCGGCCCGGACGCCCAGGGCAACAACTCTAACTCAGCGGAACTCACCATGCCGGCTGTGATGCGAGGAAAACGCGAGCAGAACCGGAAGAGGCTTTGGCACCACTTCCGGATTACGGGTATCCGCCCCTTCGTTCCCGGAAGTGGAGAGGAGCGGCGTTGCCATGGCGGTGACCCTGGGTAGGCGGGCCCCGCCCATCCCCGGGCTTCCAGACTCCCACCCGGAATTCGTTTCTACTCCACCTCCACCACCTAACCCCATCACTGCTGCAACCCCGAACCTGGGCTCCTGGATCCACCTCCCCGGCCTCCCGGGGTCTGTCCTACCCGCCAATCACACCCGGGGCGTTGGAGAGCAAAGAAGGGCTGTGGGGGCGGCGGGCTGGGGATGGGAGGCCGGAGGAGGGCTGGGGCCGTGCGGTGGGGCGGCGGGGGGCGGGGGGGAGGCGTCACTCGCATCTCCATCCAGGGCAGGTGCTGGCTCTAGTGCTGGTGGCCGCTCTGTGGGGTGGCACACAGCCGCTGCTGAAGCGGGCCTCCTCGCACCTGCAGCAGGTTCATGAGCGGACCTGGGCCCGGCAGTTGCTGCAGGAGACAAAGACCCTCTTCTTGAATACTGAGGTGCGTCGGTGAATGACCCCTTTCTCGGGGGTAGCCGCTAAGAATTTGGTCTCTGGAGTCAAACAGGTCAGGGTCAGAATCTGCGCTCCACCACTTACTCGCTAGAAGCTCTTGGATGAGTCCCTTGTCTGCCTTGAGCCTCAGTTTCCTCATCTATAAAATGGGAATAATGTAACCATCTCATGGGGCAGTTGTGAGGATTAAGTGAGGTGAGGCACATAAAGCACTTAGCATTGGGCCTAGTACATAATTAGGGCTCAAATCTATGCTGTTTTGAGCTGCTATTATTAATATTTTATTATGGTGATCCCTCCAACAAACCTTTCCGGAGGGAGGGCTTAGGGCTCAAATTGGCCCTGGGGAGGCAGGATATGGAGAACTACCTGTGACCCCAACGCTGCCAGTCTAGGCTAGTGGGAAAGACAAGACATAGACACAACCGCCTCTTAGGGCTAAGGGCTTTGAGAGAGGTACAGATAAGTGCTGCGTGAGTTCACAGGAGGGAGGCTGGAGCTAGGGGACTGGGGGAAGGCTTCTTGGAGAGAGTAACACTGGCATTCAGGGACTTGCAGGATGGGGAGGATAGGAACCAGCAGGGCTGAGGGGGAGGGCATTCAGGGCAAAGGCATGGAATTCAGTCAGTGACGTTCCCTCTGCCCCGGAAGGGTTCTTTTCAGAGGGCTTAGGCCCTAGGCCCTTATAGCTACCCCTCCCTCCGAGGAAAGGCATATCTCAAAGCTCAAAGAAGGCAGCACTGCTCAGTTAAGCAATCACACTGACTGCAGTTTTCTTCTGTTTCCAGTACCTGATGCCCTTTTCCCTCAACCAGTGTGGCTCCCTTCTCTACTACCTCACCTTGGCATCAACAGGTGGGTCTCTGGGTTAGAACTGCTATGCTTAGTGGTGGAGGCCACCCGGAGAGTCACTGTGGGGAGGGTGTCTAAAACACCTTGTTGCCATGAGTGAGGGAGAGCCCACTGTCTCTGGTTCCTGAGTTGCACCCTCTTCTCTGGGCAGTAGGGCATGGTGGGCTGGTTATGAGTATGCTGCCAGGCACGAGAGTTGGTTTGAAGCCTAGCAGTCTCATGCAGTGGCAGAGGAAGAAAGAAGGTTCATTTTGCTGTGCCAAGGGCTGGCTTTGACACTCTTGCTTCCACTGCTTGCTACCTGCCTAACCTTGAGCAAGTCCCTTATTTGAACCTTGATTTTTTACAACTGGCTTCATAGCACTGAGAGCATTAAATTCAGTGTATGAAAAGCATTTGGCAGAGTACCTGGTGCACACTGTACCAGGAGGAGCTCAATAAATATAAATTGCCTTTCCCCCACTATTGTTAACTGCCCTCTACTGTGTCAGATACTGTTCTAGTTCTACACATTTTAAAAAATTCTCATCTCGATCCTATGAAGTAAGCATGATTGTCTCCACCTAGGAGATGAAGTTACAGAACTTTGGGCAACTTATTGCATCTCTCTTTAAGTCCCATTGCATGTCCATGCAGAAGGATTTGAAGCCATATATTACTAAAGTTTATGCTCTTGAACTTTGCTATGAGAATTTCACCTTTCCTGGAGTCTCACCTAGACACCCCAGGGACTTGACGGGAGTTTGGGTCCCACATAGCCCTGGGAAACCCCTCAGAGGCCATAGGAGGGTGAGCGGATAGGCCGACCTCCAGACCTGCCACGTCAGCTTCAGCTAGAGTCACTCCGCTTTCATCTGTCCTACATTTTGGGCTTCTCATAAGACTTCATTTAAAAGAAAGTTTGAAAGCCTCTGGCACTCCCTGCTGCCCAGAATGCTGAGCCCTCTGGTCAGCTGACTGCAGTTAGCCATCTACCAAGTTTTGAGCAAATTGGAATTTTAGGATCCTATTATCTCACCACCTACTCTGTATCCTTTAACGCCCACCCATTCTAATAATCAGAACAGTGGTCTCTATTTATTAAGGATATATTCAGCCAAGGATATACACACGTTATCATATTTCATCTTACAACCCTGTTGTAAGGTGATGTTGTTATCTTGCGATCACGGTTTTTCATGTAGGGCACAGGCTCAGAGTGTTTGAATGACCTAACCAAGGTGACATAGGGAAACCTGGGTCAGCCTCACTCCAGTGCCCTCGCTCTTCCCTTGTACCATGCTGCTTCCCTCCCCAATCTACTGTTGCAAACCAGACTTCAGCAGCCACTGCACTCTACGTAAAGTGTGAAAGCTTAAGGAAGGAGCTCTGAGTAGGTAGCAGTTGTGTCAGTTTCTTGGATGGCTAATGCCAGCCTTGGTGGGGCCTCGCAGGGGATGAGGAGCTGCACAGTTCTCTCCTCCGCCACCTGAAGCAGGTGAGGCCTGGGAGGGCTGGGAAGGAGTATGCTGAGAAGCCAACATGCACGGTCTGCCTGGCAGTTACGAGTCTTGTAAACTAGTAACTCAGCTTCCGATTTCGTTTTTTGTTTTGTTTTTTTGTATGTGTTTAAGAACACTTAACGTAAAATCTATCTTCTTAAAAAGCTTTAGGTGTACAAAATTTAAGTGTAATAAATTTTAAGTTAACGGTGTTCTTAACTCCATTAGTCTTTTTGAAGCTTGTTTCTTGCAAGTCAGTCCCTTGGGGCTTCAAAACTAAGGAACAGGCTTCCCTGGTGGCGCAGTGGTTGAGAATCTGCCTGCCAATGCAGGGGACACGGGTTTGAGCCCCGGTCTGGGAAGATCCCACATGCCGTGGAGCAACTAGGCCCGTGAGCCACAATTACTGAGCCTGCACGTCTGGAGCCTGTGCTCCACAACAAAGAGAGGCCACGATAGTGAGAGGTCCGTGCTTGCCGCAACTAGAGAAAGCCCTCGCACAGAAACGAAGACCCAACACAGCCAAAAATAAATAAATAAATAAATTTTAAAAACAAAACAAAACAAAAAAAACGTGTTCTTAAAAAAAAACAAAAACCAAAAAACTAAGGAACAGACCCTGGACTGTGGTGACCTCTACTTAAGGCCCAGCCTTGTGGGGCCTGTCCTGTACCTGGCTTCCTATCGCTGACATTTTTTCTCTTCTGTAATTCCGTAAGGCCCAAGTCTGAGCTGAAACAGAAACAAAATGTGCTTCACCTGCAGTTTTGGTTTGTCCTTATCCATCTAAATAGATTCAATAAGGGCACAGGCTTTGGAGTCAGGCAGTCCTTGGTTTAAATCCTCAATTTGCCTCAATTTATGTGATGTCTTTGAGCCTTAGATTCTTTTATTTATGCAGAATGATGCTAATGCTCTTCCTGCAGTGTTTTTGTGAAGATTAATGAGATGTGTGCACAAAGCACCCGGCACATAATGTATACTTGATAAATGTGTTTGGTGTTAATAGCTACTGCATCCTTTGGGTTTCGGGTACTTGTCTGTCCAGATGTCCTTGAGATCTCAGAAGTTCTCCTTGAGAGCAAAGATCTCATCCTTACCAGCAAACCAAGGTGGTCCCAGACCTTGTAGTTCAGGTCTTCATGCTGGAATCCTGAGGGAGCACTGAATTTAGAGTCAGGAGACCTGAGTTTGAATCCTGAGCTTTGCTGTGACTTCATCTGGAAAACGGGGTCATGAGATACCCTTTTTAAAAGACTGTCTTGATGATGTAATGAAAGTGTTTTGTGCCTAGAAAGACATTTTTTTTTTTGCATCTCAGAGATTCTTTTCATTCTGATCACTCAGATCTGACCCTAGCTGTGCCCATCAGTAACTCTCTGGCCATCATCTTTACACTGATTGTTGGGAAGGTCCTTGGAGAAGATATTGGTGGAAAACGTAAGTCTGGCCACTGCAAGTTTGGGGAGCCACTACTTGGGCTTTGACACCCCTGGGTTAGTTTTTTCCAGAGCCATCTCCCTTGGCCCGGTGAGGAGAGGATCTTCCCCGATCCTGCCCCTTTCCTCTGCAGCTCCACTGCTTCCTTGTGGCCATCAGAGTTTCCTTCCCCTGGGTAGTCTGGGGACAGACCCTGTCTGAGCCCTTCCCTCAGCCCTGCAGCAGCTCCTCCTGGCATGGCTGGTCTCAGAGCCTCTCAATTTTTGCCCATTATCCCAGGAGCATTCGCAGGCATGGTGCTCACCGTGGCAGGAATTACACTCTGCATCACAAGCTCAGTGACCAAGACCCAGGGGCAACCATCTACGCCTTGAGTGGACCAAGGCCACCCTCCGGCTCTGCTGTCTCCAGGAAGCCCCTGGGCCATGAGGTAGAGGCAGTGAGCATGCGGACTTAGCCCTCCCACCCCCCTCCACCCCCCAGCCTCAGCTTCCTCATCTCTTGGGATAATAGCTACCTCATGGATCGTAGTAAGAGAACAAAAGTGAAAGGGTTTTGTAACTTCCACGTGCTGTTCACCTGCTCAGATTTAGCACAAGAGACTTCACACTCACCCTCACCCTCAGCAACCTTTCTGCCCCAGCAGCACTCTTTCTGCTGTCATGTCAGGCCCCAGGCCCCCAGGCCTGCCACTGTTCCTGTGCCTGACCCAGAGTATCCCAGCAGCTGGTTGGTGGACCGCAGAACTCCAGCTGCAAGAAGAGAGCCAGCTACAGTCTTTGAGCCAGAAATGCAAACAGGAGGGCTCCAGGGCTCAGCCTTGGCTGGCTGAGGAGGGAACTGAGGGGAAGGTGCATAAGAACAGCAGACGTTAGGGAGAGGAGTTTGCTGTTAGCCTTGCCTGTCCCTCCTGTGAGGTGGGTGCCGGCCCCTCTCAAACAGATCGACATCTATGGGCCCCCGCACTGCCAGACCCCAACGTATGGAGCAATGCCAGGCGAGCAGTAGTCTGTAATAAATGTGTAGTAAACAGATGGAGGTTAGTAAGTATTCTTTTATTGGGATGACCCGCTCCCCAGTTTGTGTTCTTTCCCTGAAGCTCCGTTGGCTACTCATCTCTCTGGCCGGAGAACCTCATAAGGAAATGGCCTCTGTGGCTGGGCTGCTCTGCTCGGAGCGGAAAGGAGGCTGGGCTGTGGGTTTAGGGGCAGAAGAGGGACTGAGGGGCTGCAGCGCACCCTGTGAGCCCAGGGGAGGCCCTGGCTCCTCCAGAACCGGCCGCTGGAGGCTGAGGATAAATGGTGGCCGCAGAGTGGCGGTCCCCAGTTCCTGGCTGCAGCTACTGGCTCTCAAGATGGCGGAGCAGGGGCCGAGGCCGAGGCCGAGAGAGCTGCCCCAGCTCCGGCCGGCTTTCCAGGATCAGGGCCTCTTCCACTACCTGTGCTGCCCTCTGGAGGAGGCAGAAGGCCACACAGAACAGAGCCATTAGCACCCCATGTCCAGCCTCCAGTCCTTAGCCTGGGGTTTGCCCACCCGAGGAAAGGAAGAGACCAGAAATTAGCATCTGCCCTCTCATTCAACAAGGTAGGAAGTCGGGCTCTGAGAGGTTAGGAGATTTGCTCACAGTCACAAGGGAGAAGAACCGTTTCTGGGACCCAGAGCTGCCCGTTTCCAGCTCAGAACTCCTATCCCTAACAAAAATAAACAAATGGGACCTAATGAAACTTCAAAGCTTTTGCACAGCAAAGGAAACCATAAACAAGACCAAAAGACAACCCTCAGAATGGGAGAAAATATTTGCAAATGAAACAACTGACAAAGGATTAATCTCCAAAATTTACAAGCAGCTCATGCAGCTCAACAACAACAAAAAACCCAATCCAAAAATGGGCAGAAGACCTAAATAGACATTTCTCCAAAGAAGATATACAGATTGCCAACAAACACATGAAAGAATGCTCAACATCATTAATCATTAGAGAAATGCAAATCAAAACTACACTGAGATATCATCTCACACCGGTCAGAATGGCCATCATCAAAAAATCTAGAAACAATAAATGCTGGAGAGGGTGTGGAGAAAAGGGAACACTCTTGCACTGTTGGTGGGAATGTAAATTGATACAGCCACTATGGAGAACAGTATGGAGGTTCCTTAAAAAACTAAAAATAGAACTACCATACGACCCAGCAATCCCACTACTGGGCATATACCCTGAGAAATCAAAAAGAGTCATGTACCAAAATGTTCATTGCAGCTCTATTTACAATAGCCAGGACATGGAAGCAACCTAAGTGTCCATCATCGGATGAATGGATAAAGAAGATGTGGCACATATATACATGGAATATTACTCAGCCATAAAAAGAAAAGAAATGGAGTTATTTGTAGTGAGGTGGATGGAGCTAGAGTCTGTCATACAGAGTGAAGTAAGTCAGAAAGAGAAAAACAAATATAGTATGCTAACACATATATATGGAATCTAAGGAAAAAAAAAAAAAAGGTCATTTAGAACCTAGTGGCAAGACGGGAATAAAGACACAGACCTACTAGAGAATGGACTTGAGGATATGGGGAGGGGGAAGGGTAAGCTGTGACAAAGTGAGAGAGTGGCATGGACATATATACACTACCAAACGTAAAGTAGATAGCTAGTGGGAAGCAACCGCATAGCACAGGGAGATTAGCTCGGTGCTTTGTGACCACCTAGAGGGGTTGGATAGGGAGGGTGGGAGGGAGGGAGATGCAAGAGGGAAGAGATATGGGAACATATGTATATGTATAACTGATTCACTTTGTTATAAAGTAGAAACTAACACACCATTGTAAAGCAATTATACTCCAATAAAGATGTTAAAAAAAAAAAAAGAACTCCTGTCCCAACATATGGCTTCCGGCCCCAGCCCACCTGATCCAGGGGCTCCTCTGTCCAGGTGGCTTCATCATGTGCTACTCCCTGGGCCCCTGCTGTCTCCGTCCTTGCATGGGGAGCCCCATACACTCCCTTGACTCCTGATGTGGGAAGTAACAGGCCGATGCCCAGGCTGAGGAGCCCTCACATTCTTTCCCTTGACCCTCTCTACCAGCCCCCTCCCCTCCCCTCCCCCTCCCCCTCGCCCAGGACCTCAGAGGATGGCAGGTTAGCTCAGAGGCAGGCCTTTGGCCCCACCCCCACCCCTTCCAAATGCCACCCCTGAAATGTCATGGCTTTGAGTTTCCATGTGCTTCTTTTCATAAACCAGGTCCCTGTGAAGAGGCAGGGACTGGCCGTGCACATGGGGGAGTAGGAGACAGTTGTGCTGAAGTCAGGACCAGCTCTGAACCTGGGCATTCTGCCCCCATGGAACTCCCTCAGCCTAGCAGGCACCATCCTATGTCACTGTTAGAGGCTGGCAGAGAAGGCCTTGGATTCTTGGATCCCCTCAAGAGAGTGGGGAGCATGCTGAAAAGCTTGCTGGGGGCTGGCATAAAAAGCAGGTGGCTCAATTTGCCTGGCTTCCTTTGGAGAGGACTGGGTTGCCTGCGCTCTGCGGCCATGGCCTGCGGAGGGAACACTGGGCTTGAGCCGTGGGTGCAGGCTGTCCTTACCTTCTCCACTCCCAGTCCAGGTTTGAATGCTTCTGGTGGGAGCTTGGAAGAGGAGATGCCGTCCATCTTCATAGCCTGCCTCCTCCCTCCCTGCTCCCTCTTCCATCAGGCTGCCTTATCCAGGGACACGGCAGATGGTGCCTGGTATTCTAGATGCCCAGTGAAACCAGGCCGCATCCCCCTACCCCCACTCGATGCCCACTGGCTCATCTCTTGGGAGGGCTCAGGCTTGGGATAAGATGGGGAGCTGATAAGCATCTTTGGACCCTGTTATGCCAGATATGCTGATTCCCTCTCCCAGCATCCAACCTGGCATTAGGTCCAGCGACTCAGAGTCCTGAAGATCTTCACAGAGCCCAGATAAGCTGGCTTTCAGACCCGTTTCTGGTCTGGCCCCTGTCAATAACTGTGTTACCCTGAACGAGTCACTTCACTCCTCTGAACTTCAGCTTCTCCTCTGGAAAACGGGAATAATAATCTCTGTTTCACAAGATTATTGAGAGGATGCAGTGAGATAAGTTCAGAGGCTGAGCTGGAAGAGGACTCAGCTTGTCACCCCTTTTCTTTCCCACCCCCCATGACCCCCTGCCTCACCTACCTCCGGCTTGTGGAGCCTGGACTTTGGGTCTGGGGGTTGCCTGCAGCGAGAAAAGAGAAGGCTTGTAGGAGGCAGAGCAGGACATGGCGTCAGGGCGGCTTCCTCTGCTCTAACCTGCTACCCCTCCACCTCACACACACATACCAGCAGCCCCTGGGCAGTGAGGGGCGAGGCACCGGATAGGGGAGGGCCTTGAACCATCCTCTCCAACAGCCACATAGTAATGGCCGCTCACCAGAGCCTCCCTTGCTGACAGTGGGAGCCCATCCAGGGTGCAGAGTCTGGGAGAGAGAGGTGAGTACATAAGGGCCGGTGAACAAGATGGATCTTCATATTCAGCAGACTACAAGGGGGTGGGTACAGCTATTTCAAGGTGCCCTTTGGCTGCTGGCCCTCTGGGCACCAGGGCCAGTCACCCAGACTCTGCCCTGGCTCCGAGGGCTGGGCTGGAGGGGCCTCTCCCTGAGGCACAGAAAGAAGTCCCATTTGGGGAAACATGCTTTCCTTTTGCCTTTTCATCCTCAAGGGCAGCGAAAAGCAGTAGGGAGGCTCCCTTTGGGGACATTCAGGTCTCCGCAGTCCCCAAACTCACTTGCGCGCAGCCCTGGTCTGTAATTTCACCTTCTCAGTCAGGAGTTTCAACACTGCTTCCCAGTCCTTGCTGGCAGCCTGGGACAGCTTCAGGCTAAATGGGGGGCTTAACAGATCCCCATTCCTGAACACACTGGGACAAAGAGCAGCCTGGTAAGGGGAAGGGTCCCCAGAACTACCTACGTGTGAGAGGAAGAAGGATGGCACAGTGGCCAGAAGATGGTCCAAGAACCAGTGCGTTGGTTTTCACCCATTAAGCATGTTGGACTTTTTATATCTCAGTCACCAGGGGCTCCTGGAACAAATCCACCCACTTTTCCTTGGTCTCACTGAAACAAAAATCTCTGCCCCTGCTCCCCAACAAGGGCACTCACTGGATATAGCAGGGGGAACCTGCAGGTAGCCGCTGTCCAAGGGCCCCATCACGTGGCTGCTGAATCACAGGAGGGCCCTGAAACCCATCAGGCCCCCAGATCAGGAGCGAGTTGAGGCCTTTTGTCAGGGATAGGTCAGGCCAAAGTGGGTAGGGTGAGGGAAAGAAACCAGACTGGGGCAGAAGAGGGGGCAAGGAGGGATGGGACTGGTCACACCTTTTACCAAAGGGTACTTCTACCTCCCCTAGGTCACATTCTTAACCCCCTCCCATCTCTCTGTTTTATAGCTTCCTCTTTCCTCTGAGGACCATAGCCTGGAGCTAAAGTAAAGTAAAAGTTTGGGAACGGTGCAAGGAACAGTGTCTTGAAATCCTGCACCCCGGGAAGGCTAGCAGCCGGCTCCAGGGTAGGTGTGGAGAGTGGCAGATCCTGCTGCTTCCAGGGCTCCGGACTTCCCAGACCAAGTTGGGGGCAGCCCCAGGGGGATGGGAGAACAGAGGGCTGGGGGCTGGTCGGCCCCAGGACTTACTGGTAGGCTGCTGCTCTTCCCACCTGGATCCTCCCCTCTGGGGTGTAAAGAGCTGAAAGGACAGATAGGTCACTGGTCATCTTGGGGAGCCTGGGTCCTCAACAGCCCGGCAGCTGCCAGAGTGTGGGGCTGGGGCCCAGTTCACCAAGTCTTCCTTCCCACTGGAATAGCCTCAGTCATCTCGGTCCGGAAACAGATGCTGACACTTGAACCTGCCTTAGGTTATGTATCAGGCTGAACATCCAGTCTGGGGTCTCAGACACAAACCACAAGATTAAAGGTTGAGATCCTCCTGTATCTCAGAAATTTTCTCATTCATGAGGTGTGCGGTTTCATCTCATTTTGTATGAGACTGAGGGCAAGTTAAGTGACTCACCTAAGCAACATGGAAGTGACAGAGCCCAGACTCTAAGTCTGTCTAGCTCCCAACTCCTGGCTCCTTAATGTTACAGCGAGCAACCTCAGCTGAGAGCGGAGGAGGACCTGGAAGCCAGATCTGAGCTGGAAGCTCAGACACTCAAACTATTTATTCTCCCATCTTGGAAAGCATAGCCCCACCCTGTAAAGGATAATCCCAGCCTAATGGAGAGCACGGGATGCCTAAACACAGCAGGGAGGAAGTGATGGATGGATTTAGAGTGTTTAGTGGTGGTGGTGATGGTCATGGTGGTGGTAAGGACCCAATCAGGAAGAGCCTTTGGAAAAAGGGGCTCAACCAGCAGGAGAATGTTCTTCTTCCCACTGGTTGGTCCTGGCTGGATGGGCATGAACATCAGTGTGAGACTTTGACTTGAACTGTGGCTCCACTTGTGTTATTTATGTACTCTTAGGCAGGTTATTTCACTATCTTGATTTCCCCTTCCAAAGAATGGGGATAAGACCACCCCCTTCATAGGATTGCTGTATTCCGTGAGATACATAGGAAGTACTGAACACATGCTGTTGCTATTGCTATTACCTCCCTCCCCAGGCTCTTTGACCAGCCCCAGCCCACTCACGGGAGCTTGCAGAATCGTTCAAAGCCAGCAGCCACATACTGCCCTCCGTTCTGCAGGTCTGCCAGGTCGGTGACAGGGTGGCCATGACAAGACATGGAGAGAGCATGCACGGCCAATGGGGCCTGCACAGCCGATGTCACCTCACAGAGGAAGGTCTCCAGGGTGGGGAAGCAGCGTTGAGTCACCACCAGCTGGTGGCCTGGGGAGAAAGGGTCCCCATTCCGGTACACCACTACCCTCTTGGCTTTTGGACTGCCACCTGCCATAGCGTGTCCCCGGCTAGAGACGCAGAGCTGTTGCCAGGCAACTAAGGCAGGGCTGGGAGCAGTGCCAATCAGAGGTGGAGTCCTGCCCTCTCACCCAGAAAGGCAGGGAGAGCCTCCATAGGAGCATCTGTCTGCATTCAGGGTCTCACCCAATCTGCTCTTGGTGGGGCCTCACAAGAGTACGGTGGGTCTGATCACTATATATGAAGAAAGAGCCTGGGGCTCAGTGAGAGAGGCAGTGGCAGAGATCACACTGAAACACAGATGTTCCAGTACTGGGTGGAGGGAGGGATTCTCAGCCTCCTTGCCACTCTGCAGCCCAAGGGCTGAGCTTAAAGGAAGATCAGCTTTGGGGGCTGTTCCCCAAGGACGGCTAGTCTGCTCCTGGGCTGTGGCTCCCAGCCAGCTCTGGGGAAGATGCCCCATGTCAGCAGGAAGTGAACAGGAGGTCCCAGAGTCTGTCCTGACCAGAGGCAGAAGACAAATACAACCAGGCTCAGAATCTAAGGAAAACCTTTATTCTCCATCAGCCCCCCAACTTTACTCACCCCAGGTGGCGCCCTATCCCAAAATTTGGGTTGAGCCACAGGCAGAGGATGAAAGTATCCTCCTGCCTCTACTGGTGCCAGCTCTGTGCTCCAGCTTCTCTTGGCCTCATTAGCCACCAGTACCCACGGGCAGGGGCAGGAGGTAGAGCTGGTACCAGGGAGCTACAATGAGGTCCTGTCTCCCTCATTGCCCTTTCATAGAATCCCCCTTTGGAACCTGGTCTTCCCTGGTTCCCCAGGGTCTAGCCCGGTGGTCCTGTTTTCCACAGTCACCCCCTCCAGTGATCCTCTCCTGTGTGGTCTGACCCTGTGGAAGACAGTTTCTCAGGTGGCCTTGATCTCCATGGTACAGTCCTCTGGTTTTTCCATCCTTCATGGCTAGATTCATTGGAGGTTCTACCTGTGGAGCTTTTATCAATGGGAGTCTGGCCCTTGGGTGGTTTAGTCTTCCGGAGATCCAGGCCACCATGCTCTGCCAAAGTCCCATCACAGATGACATGGTCCTCCGAGAGGCCCAACTCTCGTGGCCCAGCTCTTTGGCAATCAGGATCTTTTTGGCCTGGCCCTCTGGGAGAGTTGTCTTCAATGTCTGGGTCCTCACGGAGTGTGCGCAGCTGTGTCCTGGCCTTTCCAGAACAGTAGCCCCTAGATTTGAGGCCTTTGTGGGTCTCGTCCTCTAGTAGTTTTGTCAGCTGCAGGCAGGTCCCTCCAAAGGTCTGTTCTCCACACTCTGGCTCTTTGGTGAGCCTTTTCCCTATGGCCTCATTATCCGATGGTGTGGGCAGCTGTGGTCCTGCCTGTCTGTAGCATAGGTCCCTGTACTTAGCCCCAGCAGTGGTTTTGTCTGTAGTGGCCAGTATTTCTGGGGTTTTATGGGGTTGTGACCTGAGTCTCCAGCAGGAGTCATCCACGTGGTCTGGCTCTCTAGTAGTTCTGTAGGACTGGTCTTCCAGTGGTGGGCCTGGTCGTGACCCAGCTTTCTCACAGCCCTGTCCCCCATGGTCTGGGCACAAGCTGGGCTCGTCTCTGGCCTGGTTCGCCTCTGGGGATCTCAGTGTTTGTTTGAGAATTAGGTACTGTTGGAGAAGAGAACACTGTACCAGACAGGCCTGCTTGGGCATGGCAGGAGGCTTTTCCCTAACCCCCACCCTTGGCCCTAAATGTGCAGAGAGGGCTCCAAATTAGTGCCTACCTCCTTACGGCTATTGATGGCCTGTTGTAGCCACAGCAGCTCCATAGCCAAGTGGCTGCGGTGGTACTGGAGCTCCTGGAGCTCAGTCTGGCTGTGGGGCAGTCCTGGACCTGCAGCTTCTGTGAAGGAGGGAAGAACGAAGGGAGAAAGCCTTGAGGGGGCAGACAGTGGGCACTGGCCTAGCATTAGACCCTGGCACCCTCCCCCTACCCACCCATGAGTTGCCCCCAACCAAGCAGAGGGAAGAAGGAAAGGGATGCAGCTTATCTAGCAGAAGCCTTTCACTTTTCAGATGGGAAAGCTGACGCCCAGAGAGGGTCAGGGGCTTGCCCTGATCTAGGCAGAGAGGTACCTGGGTTCTCCATCTTTGACATGTCTCTGGTCACCGCTTGGCTCGGTTTCCTGGTCCTCCTGCTCTGCTCATCCTGAAGCCATAGGCTATCGTCTCTGCAGGGAAGACTGCCTGAGTTTGCTGAGCTCTCTCCTGACTTCTTCAGTATCATCTCCTCCCAGATGGCCTCTTTCTCAGGCTCTTTACATGGGAAGCAGCTCCATAGTTCCTGCTCTGGATTTGGTACCCTCTCTCCGGCTTTCCAGGTCTGATGGGATTTTGCCTTCTGAGAAATCAGTCAGAAAGGTATGAGAGCCCCAAGTCTAAACCCTCCAAGTGTCTGGGTGCCATGATTTAGCATACAAGTTGATAAGGATTAAGGACTGGGGTGTGAGGAGGTTGAGTCTGCTGCCTTTTCCAATGAGAATAGCTTGTCAGCATGAAGGGTGGAATCCCTTGCCCAGGTCCCTCTTCCCCCTCTCTTCTACCTCTAGGGTGTGTAGTACCTTTGGGAGAAATCGGGGCCTGGGAATCCAGCCCTCAGTCCACTGAAGCGTGCCCAGATCACCCTCGATCTCTCGTACAATAGCCTCATATTCAGCTCGAAGACTCTGGAACTGGCGTCGGACCAAGAAGCCCCGGACGCAGGCCTGGTGTGGAGAACGACGGGAAAGAAAACCCTTATCACTGCAACATGGGGGCATCTTGGGGGATTCTCCTGGAGAGGTCTGCAAGAGAGGACTCTGCCCCGGGGAGAGGACAGGTGACGCTGTGTGTTGGCGCTCTGGGGGTTCGAGGGAGCGTGCTGGACTGGATCCACCTCTTCGATTGAAGGCCCTTCCCTTCATTTCCCTGATCCCGTAGGAGTGTGTGGTGGGAGTGGGGGGCGCGTGAGGGTCCGTGGGGTCCCCGCATTCTTCAGGCCAGTGAGGCTGGGTCGGTAGGTTCAGAGGTGGGCACGCGGGCAGGTTACTAGACGTGACAGCCTCATCTTGTCCAAAGGTCCCAGTCCGAGATCCCGTGGGGGGGAGGAATCATGCGCACCCCCGCCCGCCCCGCACCACACCTGCAGCGCCGTCACCTTCCGATCCAACCGTTCCCGCTCCATCCGGGCGCAAACTGACCCGCCCGGCGCCTGCGCAGTGCGTTACCAGTCTGCGCCGCGCTGGCCTGCTCAGGCCCCGCCCCGCAGTCTCCACGGCAACCTTTCGGCTCCTGCCCGGGGCTGGGGGCGAACTGGCACCTGTCCCCAGCTCCCACTCCCAGAGCAGCACAGGGGAATCCAGCCCCCCGAGCGGGACCTCCCAAACCAGAAGTTTGTTGCAAAGGGGCGTCCCCGCGAGAGCTGGGGCCCGGGCGCCCCTGCCGAGTAAAGGCGCGAGGAGGGGAGGGAGGACACAGAGCCGCTTTCTTTCATTATGGTTTAATTCCATCCAATGCCCCCCTCCCCCATAGCACCTGGGGGGGCCGCGGAACACCCAATCGAGTCCGTAAAAAGTCACAGTTTGAAGGGAATGAGAAGGGGCAGTCTGAGCCTGGGTCCGACACCTACACAGCTGACGGCTCCTCAGGCTCGGCGTTCTCAGCCAGGTGCAGCTTCTGTCTGTGCCGGTCAAGGATTGTGATGCTCTGGACCCGGGTCCTTGCAGCCCTATTTTCCCAACCTGCACAGGCTCAGTTTCCCCGACTGCGCAAAGGGGTGGGGGCCAGGGACTCTGGAGTGCTCCGTGATCTGGGGTTGCAGTCCTCGCCTGCCCTTCTTGCTAGGTGCCTTACCCCCTTCGCTTTCGGTTTAGATCATGCAGGAGCGTGCACCCGCACTACTTCTGATAGAACTAGATGCGGAGATAATTTAAGTCAGTAAAAAGAATTGTTCAGTGCTGAAAGAATAGGAAGACATCAGACAAGCTTTGCCATGGATTGGTGTCAGCTAAAGTACTTGCAAAGATTTTGATAAGCAAGTAAAACATATTCCCTGCAACCACCTTTCTTTCTCCTAATATTTGGGGAATTCTTTCTGCACCCTCTACCTGGGTAGGGGGAGTTCGTGGCTAATTCTGTAGGACTGAGAGGGGTGAGGATGTTGGTTATCTGTAAAGATTCCTGCAGGGTGGTGGGGAGGCCGAAGCTGATTTTATCTCTGGGAGGCGTGCACACACTCACACACTGTCAAGTCCCCTAGAAAGGATACATAGAATTACTAAGATCTTCCAGCTGTCAACAGAGAGAGAAAGGGAAGTTTTTGTAAGGAGGGGCACCAGGTCAAACTCCAGATGCTCTGGGGCTCATCTTCTGGTGGGGGGTTGAGAGGCCCAGAGCTTTTGGCTCCATGCACCCCCAGCTTTTCACCCAGGGGCCAGGAATGGTCTTAGAAGCATGTACCCCTCCACACACCCTCTGGTGCCCCCAGGAACTGAAGCACCCAGCCCTGACCCACATTGCTGAGCAGCTGGTCCAGGTTGCGGTCAGCCATCGTCTTCTTCTGCTCCTCAGGTAGCCCCTCAGTGACCCCGTCCTCCTCCTCCTCCTCCTCCTCCTCCTCCTCTCCACACACGTCCAGGCTGAAGTGCAGCCGGGCCAGCTTCTCCTGCATCTCCCGCACGTGTTCCAACTGCTCAAAGGAGCATTCTTTCCCTGGACAGCACCTGTCAGCTCTGGGAGCAAGCTTGGGACCCTGGTCCCAGCCACGCCCCAGAGACCCAGCCATGCCCCAGAGACCCAGCCCTCCAGTCCCACCTACATGCCCTCTAAGCCCCGCCCCCTGGACTCACCGAAGGCCTGCAGCCGGCCTGAGTGGAAATCATTGAGCAGGTTCAGCAGCCCGCCTTCCATCTCATAGACGTCGGTCACCTCCGTCAGGAACGAGTGCTGCAGGGGGGTGCCTGCAGAGCCACCCCCACCTCCTGCCAGCACTGGGCGGCATTTCTCCTTGCCGACCCTGGGTGGGGGGGCATGGCCATGGTCACAGGGTGAGTGGCAGCCAGGTAACCCTGGGTCTTCTGTGCCATTTGTCTATGCACTAATTCACCCTTCTATCCACCCACCAACGTAAATGGATGTTTCGCCCTGTTCTGGGCACCGGGATGGGTAAAGGGAAGGGAGTGGATGAAGAAGGGTGAGGGTGAGAGGTCAAAAGAAGTCTTTTTCTGCCAGTGATACATCCAGAACCATGCCTGGAATGGGGCTCCTGGGTTCCAGTCTGAGCACCTCACTAATTCTTCCTGTGACCCCGGGTGAATCACTTGTCCTCAGCGGTCCTCAGTGAACTCAGGGACAGTTACTCCCTTATTACCATGAAAGCCATCTTACCTCTTCCAAAAATATCTTTCTGCCCCTCTTGTTTGTAAAAACCTTTTTTTTGAATTTTCCATTGCCCTCGGGATAACACTGAATGATCTTTCCAGCTTGGCCCCCCTGCCTCTCCAGTTGCGTCTCCTACTATCCCTGCCCCAGCCCTGAGCTTCAGCTACCCCCACTTGGCCATCTCCAAACATGCCTCTCAGGCAGGTGGTGCCAAAGGCACAGGGAAACACAGTAATCAGAGAAAGAGCGCATGGGTAGTGGAAACAAACACAGACACTATAGGGTAGGAGGCAAATTTTCAATCATTAAAAAAATTAACCGGAGAATTCAAATTGCTCACCCGAGTATCCCCTCACCATTTCCTACCCCATGACACTCCAGGACCACCAAATCACCTGTGGTTCCTGGAACCTTCCAGGCAATATTTTTCTACCATACTTCTGCCAGGCAAGCCCCTCAGCTTAGAACATTCTCCCTCTCCAGTGTGCCCAACAGCCTTCTCTGACTCACTTCCTGGAAGTTTGCTCACTCCCTGCTCTGAGGTGCATCATCACACTGTGTGATCCCAGTGACCCACCTGGCCTTTTCCCAACACGCTTGAGAGTAGGAACTGGGTCTGAGTTCTCAGGGGCCAGTGGGGGTGGGAGGAGCCCCAGAGAAGGCATGGATTACAGCTTAGTAACTGTAGGCTAAGGCCCCCTTTACCTTCCTACCCACAGGGCTCAGCCCAGAGTTAGGGTCCCTCCCTCCTTGCCCTGCTTCCCTTCTGTACCCACCTCTTGAACTTGGCCCGCTGCTTAGGGGATGGCAGATGAGGGAGTCCCAGGGCCAAGGAGCCGCTGTGGCTGGTGGGCACTGGGACCCTGCGTAGTGTGCCTGGGGGCTGGGCTGGCTGGGTCAGGCAGGGCTTGGGACTCCTTTTCTTCTTCTTGTCCTCCATTGGATGCTGGCTAGGCCTCAGGCCCTGAGAGGGAGGCAGTCCCACTGAGATAGTGAGGGGCAAAGCCATCCCTCCACCCAGCCATCCCTGAGAGCTGCAAAGGATGGCCCCCAGACCTTCCTAACTCTCCCCTCAGCTTGCCCAGTATGGGCAAGGCCAGGTGCCAGCACCTACTGCTGGGGTCATAGATGTGTATTTGAAGGACCTTCTGTGGCCCACCCCAGGTCCTCCTTGCCTTCCAGTTTTAGCCTGAAAACCTAGGCCCTGCCTCAAAGGGCTGGACCAGACACTCTTTTCCTGCTGCTGCTGCTCCTGGGGTTTCCTGTCCCTGTAGCTGAGGGGGCGGAGCTGGCAGAGGAAATGCAGGGGGAGACAGGGTGGATGTGAGTTGGCAGGGGCCCGGCTGAGGATTACGAGTGTCTTAACTAGGCTCCGTTCTGTTTATCAACTGCCTGGACAGACGCTGACAAACCTCAGCATGGAAGGTGACAGAGATGTGGATGGCATCACCTGGGAAGACCCCAGTGTCAGGCAGTAACCCCCTGAGGATGGGCAACAATGGCAGAAGCCGTGGCACGCTGGCAGGGCTCAGTGTGGTTTCCCCGCACTGGCATCCCTCCTCTTCCACCCCACCCCCAATGGCAAACACCAGGAGACTCCCAGAAGTTCCCTGGGACAGACTTCCAGCCGCTTCACCCTCCCCAGTCAGGAAGTTCCCGCTTGGCTTCAGCTGCAGCCAGAGAGGGCCGGGTGGTCGGGCACGTAGCAGGCAGCCTGGGCCTCCAACAAAGGCTGCGCCCGAGGCTGGCACCGCTGGATCTCCCGCCCGGCCCCACCCCTTCAGCCCCAGGTCCGCGGAGGCCCCCCCAGATGGAGGTCTGAAGGCCCTTTACGGGGTTTCCTCAAGCTCCTTACTCCCAGCTTCCACCACCAAGCCCGACTCCGCACTCTGGGATGGCGGTGGCGCTGGGGGCATAAGCATTTAAGTTGGTACCGGGCTGGCTGGCACTGGTGTGGGAGGGCGGTGGTGGAGGGGAGACAGGAGCGCGTCAAATGCCTGGCCCAGCAGCGGCTTGGTTCAATTAGGGACTCGATAGAAAAACTGCAGCGGGAGCCCCGGCTCCCCAGGAATGGCTGGGGGCGACCTGGGATCTATTTCCCACAATCTCCAAAGCCGTGTGCCAAATGGATCGCTCAGCTCGGGAGCCAGGGTCCGAAATGGAGCATCAGACCCGCGTCACTGCGCCTCTGCACCCACCCCCGAAGTGGGTAACTGACCTGGAGGTTTGGGGTCTGGAGTGATGCTTCCGTGGGGGGTTCCCTCCGCCCTCCGCAGCACTCTTCCAACTCGGGAACGGAAAGGGTGGAAGCTGAGCTCGCAGGAGGTAATTTGCATTTAAAGAGAAAGTGACCTTTTTTAGAGTGTGATGGAGTAAGATGGGAGGAACATCCCCACATTTATTAAGCTGTCCCTTTCACTCGACTTTACCTCCCCAGCTGAGCTAAGGTGATGACATTGGGTGTGATGGCAATCTAAAAAAAACCCTTTCACTTTCCTATCAGTTTTGGAGAGAAGTTACAGTCCCTTACCAAATGGTGGCAGCTTTGTCAGAAATGGAGGGGAGGAGGAGGTGAGGGGTAGAGAATGAATGAATATATATATATATATATATATATATATATATATGGCATATAAGAAGCACAAGAAGCAGCAGCAGCAGGAAGAAACTGCAAGAGAAGACAACCATCTTTCAAGTGAGTCCCAGTCCCCTATTAAGCATTTTACGTACATTTAATCCTCATAAACAACCCTGAAGGAAGGTAGTCGTTTTACTGAAAGTCAACAATAGTCTTTTTTAAAAAAATATTTATTTATTTATTTATTTGGCTGCACCCGGTCTTCATTGCGACATGCGGGATCTTCAGTTGCGGTATGCAAACTCTAGTTGTGTCATGTGGGATCTAGTTCCCTGATTACAGATCAAACCCGGGACCCCCCTGCGCTGGGAGCCGCTGAACCACCACGGAAGTCCCAACAGTAGTCTTCTAACACCATTGCCCCACAGCACCCAGACACTCTTTGCTGGTCGGTGGTGAGGGCTGTATTCAGTCACTCATGAAATGACAAGACCAAACCGACCCTCTCCCCACACCCAGGCCTAGGGGACACGTGTGGGGAGCATCAGGTCAGAGCAAAACCAGTGTGATTACCCAGCACTTGACACCGACCCCCAGGAGGGAAACTTGCGTGCCTAATGGGAGGCTGACCCAGCGCTGCTGGTGCCGCCCCAGGAGGCCAGACCAATGGGGCAGCTAACAAAAGACCTGGCAGAGGCTCCCAGCTCAGGTCCCCAGAGAAGCATCTGATGCAACAGGAGGCTGCCCTGCAGTCTCAGATGACTGCCCCGGGGGCCAGCACACAGTGACCCTACCTACCTTCCCCTCCCACTGGGCAGGAGCAGAGCTTCCCTGGGCCTGGGCCTCCCCGAGTTCCAGAGGGCTGGGCACTCTTTCCAAAGGCACCTGAACAGGGCTCTTTCCCAGATGCTTCCAACACCTAGACTGCTCCAGAAGGGGAGACATTACTTTGCGACTTCCACAACCAGGGGTCTGAGGGAGGGGTCTGCATAGGTAGGCAGAGGGGACAGCTGGGAAGTCCCTCTCCTCCCCTACCAGGGCTGCTAGAGAGTGGCACAAAGGCTCCTCCAGGAAAGTGGCAGAGAGTCCAGGAGCACCTCTAGGGTGAAGTTATTCTCAGAGCTGCTTTCATCTGGAGCTCCAAGAATTGTGGCAGTCTCCCCGGACCTCCTCCAAAGGATATTTAACTGGAACCAACCCATGTGGCCGGCACAGAAACATATCAACCCATTAGGATCCTGGCCTGAAGGGGCAGAGGTTTTGTGGGGATTGTCACAGCCAGCGTGGACATATCTGCCTGTGGAGGCCTGGAGGGAAAGGCAGTTTGTCTCTGCCATTTGGGGGTCATTCATATATAATCCTTTGTGCCAGATCAGCCCAGGGAGGACAGAGAACAGGGTGCTGGGTGAGGCCACCAGTAGGATGTCTCCCTTAAAGGAGTCTCAACTTTTACACCTAGCCTTGGGGTGGGTGAGCAGGAGTTAGAAACAGCCCATTCTTAAGGACTACGTGCAGTTTGGGTCTTGTCATGGAATGACAAGGAAAGGAATCAAAGGAACCTGGAGGTTCCTGTGTATTCCCTTGGGTGGGCCAGTGCCAAAAGGATGCTATGCATGGCAGACAGCCCCCAGTGGCAGTGATGACAGTGTCCCCTCATCTTAATTTGGGCCCCCATTGGCCTATGCCCAACTCTCTGGTCTCCTTGCTTTTTGCCTTCCTCATGGACTCGACCGATTTCCTATTTAAACAACTTATGCGGTTCCCCGTGTCCCCTGATCTAGCCTGAATTCTTAACCTGGCACACAGGCTCGTGGTGATTTGGCCCCTGCCTCATCTCCCACCACCCTCCTGTGTACCTGCATTAAGTCAACCACTTCCTCACTAAATGTCAAACTTCCACTTGCCCTTTGGGTCCTAAGGCCCTTCCAGGATCCAATTCTATCCCCTTGCTGAAGGGAACAGGACCTCTCCCATGCTCCCATAGCACAACCAACCTTTCTGTATCTAAAAGCACCTTTCCCCCTCACTAGCCTGTAAACCCTCAGGGAACAAGGACAATTTTTTGTTTTTGACAGGGAACTTTCGATTGAGAAAAATCATATATATATGATGAGCATCACACCAACTTTGCCAAAGGCTCCACTCAGGCAGCTGAAGTGGATTTGCTAGTGTCCTGAGCCTGCGGTGACTGCTGGAAGGCAGAGCCAGAGACTTCGCAGCAGATGTAGACACATCAGTGTGGCTGGACGGATCCAGAAGCAGCAAATGACCACAAAGTTCAGGAGAGAAAAAAGTTAAGGCAACAGACTCTTTATTTAATGTGGTTTTAAAATACATCAAAATCAAGTCCCTGGCTGTTGTGAATACCAAACGGAGACAAAAAAAGCTGTCAGCACAGCTTCAAACAAATCTGGACAGCCAGGTTGGGCCATAAGGGAAGCAGTTGCAGGGACAGAAGGCAGCACCCTTCCCCCAGGCGGGTGCCTGGATGTCCCTAGGATGACCTCCTCTGTGCTGTGCAAGGTGGGAGGGCTGGAGCAGCAGCTGGAGAAACAACTCAGCAGGCCTCGGCCCTCCCCCACAGACACCAGGGCAGCTCCACTGGCCTTTTGGTCAGCCCTCCGAAGGGCCACCAGGGTGGGGGTGGAGGAGGGGAAATAACCATTTTTACAGACATAACATTCTCTTATAGAAAGTGCCTGAGCGCAGCCCATGGTCCAAAAACCTCACGGAAAACAAAATTTTTTAAAAGTGCTGCTGACACCTCTCAGAATCTGGTGTACATGAAGCTCTCAGCTGGACAAGACCCTGAGCACAAATTACTGTCAGCAGAGCCTCACCTGCTGTGGTCCCCTGGAGGAAAAGCTAGCAATCTAAGAAACCAACACAGCTCTTGGTCCTAAAACTGAGGTCATGGGCATGAGACCTGCTCCAGGGAGGAAGGAACTGGTCTTCACTCATGGATAGGCCACCTCTTCATCTGGCCCAGGACCCTGGCCGGTGTGGGCAGCACCAAGGAACCTGGGCTGACTTTGGAAAGCAGAGCAAGCAAAGCAGCTGTAGTGATCGGTTAAGATTTGGTCAACAGACAGGAAGAAGAATGGGATCCCCAGTTATAGCCTAGCCTGGATGCCTAGAGACAGGCAGCTGGAGGTGAGAGCAGAGGTTCTACCCTGCACAGCTGGGGCCACCTTGCTCACTGTAGATCCTCAGCAGCTAGACTTGGTTTCTGAGGGCTATAATTTCCCACACCACACTGGGCTCCAACAGTCCCCTCCCCACCAACACTGTGGGCTTCACGAGGTAGCTGAAGGGGGGCAGGCAATCATGTGGGTCACTGCAGGCCTTCCTGCTCATTTTGAAGGGGGCAGGCAGAAACTTCCATCTCTTCCCTGTACTTCCTTAGCCCAGCAAACCCCGTATGGGGTTGGCAGCTCTTATGTTCCTCAGCATAGCATCTCAGCCAGGTATGGCAAATAGGTCTCAACACTTATACTGGTTGCTGGGGGAATCTTGAGAAATGAGGATATACCAGGGATTTAGCAGGAAATACTCCAAAGCAGATTAGTGGTACCTACCATGGGGGGAAGAGGGGAAATGCTGTGCCATTCATTTGCCATCTCTGGTCTAAGTCCTAACATAATTCAGGAGTACTTAACACTCTTCATGAACCTAATTATCCGAGGGATTTAAGTTAAGGGCTGAAAAGAGCGGGCTATTTGTGGAAGATGAAGGGACTTATAAGATAATGAATTAACTTCAAGGAAATACAGCAAGAAGCAAAAACTCAACCCTCCGATCCATCTTGGTCTGTGGCTCCCTCAGCTACACTGAAGCTGAGGCCCAGCTGGAGATGGGGTTATAGGACCCCAAACGCAGCATAGCCCTGCTTCCTGACCCAAGACTCATTCTGCTGTTCCAGAACATTGTTCTGTACAAAGACTAATACACTGGCAAGTCTGCCACCAGCAGGACTTTCAGAGTATAGAGTAGCATGTATGAGGAGTGGGAGTGGGGGTAGAGAAGAAAACAGAGACAACTATCTGCAGCCATTCTGTGGACTTCTGGGGCTCAGTCAATGGCTGAGTCTCATTCTTATCCATTAGCTGTCAGACAAGAGCTGGGGGCTCCCACACAGGAAGAAGTGGGATGCCAAGGGGGACATATCACAGCTCTTACTACTTGGGCAACAAAATCACGGCAAACCTCAAAAGAATGCACATTGGTGGTGTGGGTGCAGGAAGCAGAAACAGACTCATGAAGCCAAAGGGACAGTTGGACCCGGGGCCCAGCAACTGCTGCATGGAGACAGTGGTGGTGGCATCAGCAGTGGCCTCCCAGGATTGTAAGCTTGTGACAAAGCCATCAGAAGCCCTTTCCTTTCTCTTACTATAAACAAACAATCTGACTTCATCAAGCAGGAAACCTGAGCACCAACATGGCAAAGGTGCCAGGTGGGGTGGTGGGGCACTGGAGGCCAGGGACCCAGGCACCACCACCATAGCACCCCTTCTTCCTCAGAAGATCCTCAAAACAAACACTGTCATGTGCAAAACCAAAACAAAAACAAAGGAAACAGAACAAGACCCAAAAACCTTCAGAAAGAATCCTTTTGGTGATCTCTTGTCAATCATTTGTGCAGGCTAGAGAGGCACCTGTGAATGATAAGGCTACTGCGAAGCATCATTGGCCTGGTCCTGGCACTACCGGAGCGCAGGGGAAGCTGAGGGGCTCCCTACCAGCACATCATCCCGCACAGAACATGCTCCAGGTCCCTTGTCCTAGGTAGGGAAGCAGTCTGATCGCTGGCTCTGAGTGCCTTGTCAATGCTCTGCCTGGCGACCCCTCTTCCAGGTTAAGAGAAGCAAAGGAGTTTCCAGGAGAGCTAGGAGAGCCACAGCTGCCCAAGTCCCGCTAACAGGAGAACACAGTCATGGCCTGGGCGTGTCACCTGTCATGAGCCCTGAAGGTAACAGGGAGGGAGGGGCTGAGCCTCAAATTGGGCAGGGAAACGCTCAAATCACTTCTCCTGCCAGCTTACTGTGACGGCAGCCACAGACGACAACTCCGCTTTAAGACTCTTCAGCTCACAGAAGAGCCACTGACTTCATCTGTACACACCCCCACCTCCGATGCAAGCCCGTTTTACACTTACAGATATAAATGTATGAGGCCCTGCACATATGCCATATGTACGTAAAACTGACCCACAAAATCCAAAACTGCAAAGAGTCAGATGCCAGCCAGGTCACAGCACCCTGGGCCTCAGTGGCGGGAGCCTCACGTGGGCCAGGCCTGGCTGTGCTGCTCGCTCCCTTCCCAGCTCCCTAGGCAGTGATGGAGGCGGGTTCCTGGGGCCCCGTTTGGCCTGATGCTTCCATGCTCGGTGCTCCGGGGCAGCAAGGAGCTTCTGTGACCCTTGGGGAGCTAGGTGCTTGGACCCTGGGCCCCTCGCCACCCTGTTCCTTGGAGGTATTGGCAGCCTCTGGCCTTCGCTCAGGGCCGCTGTCAGTGAGGGGAGCCTGGCCTCCAGCACTTAGGTCCTGCACCCTCTTGTTCAGGTCATTGCGCTCTGACTGCAGTGCCCGACACAGCTTCTCCAGCCGCTGTATTTTCACCTGCAGGCCCTCCAGCTCTTTGTCCCTGAGTGTTTTCTAGGGAGAGAAATAGGGCCTTCAGTTCCATGTCATCAACGCCCCACCCAACACTCCCACTTGGTAGAAAACATTCACACTTTAACAACGCTGGGCACCGACCAGAGTAAAAAAGCTGGCCCCTTTCAAGTAAACAGCCCTGGTTTATGCTGAGACTTGGCTGTCGGTTGGGGGCAGTGTGGTGTAGAGAAGGGGCATGGCTTGGAGACAATGGATTTCTCTGTTTATCCACCAGATGGCCTTAGCAAAGTACTTGGCTTTTGAGCCTACTGCCTTATCTGTTAAACTGGACTACTAATGTCACCCTCACAGATCTCAAGAGAGCTCAATGAACTGGCACATCTAAACACTCAGCAGGGTCTGGCACACAGCAGCCTCTCCATCAATTAGTTATTTTCTCCTCCTACATCTCAAGCCACAAAATCAAATTATCTGGGCGGCTCTGCATCTGCATGCAAGCTATGCGCATCACTGGCACCCCTTGTTTTTTCTGCTCCTTTCCTCCTTTCTTCCATCTGCTCTCTTTGCTTCCCCTACAGACCTATCACTAAGCTCACCACCTCCCTTGGGGAGACAGCCGACAGTGCCTTTGGACTTGGATGGACGTGTACGTGAATCCCAGCTCCACCTCATGGCAGCTGCATCACTTCTCAGTAGAACGTACAGGAGAGGGCCCAGTACTCAACAGCCGCACACCCCCACCCCAGATGCAGGTCACACTCAGCGCACCTCCTCGGCCATCTCAAGCAAGGCCTTGTTGCTGCTCTCCCACCGGGACCGGTACATGGTGGTTTCTTTTTCCAGCTTCTTGATCTTCTTAGTCATCTGGGTTACGTGACACATAAAAGGAAATGGTCAGGGGGCCAGGCTGTCTGTGCATCTGTGTCTCCAAAGTGGGGAACGATCCCAAGGGGGCAAGGTATTACTGGGCGTGGTCAGTGCCTTCTGTGCCACCCCAGGGTGTCTCCAGTTAAATACAGCCCACCCAGACCCTACTTATGGTCTCAATCATACTATTACTGTAAACAGCACCCCGTGAAGCACTCCAGGGAGGGGGCTTCCTGAAGGCAGGCCCAGTGTTCAACTCTGAATGAAGCTGCTTATGCCCCTGCAGCCACACCCAGTCTGGACCACTGTTACCTTTTCCATCTCCTGTTTGAATGTGGTGAACACCTCACTGCTTTTGGAAAGAGTGTTCTGGAACTCTTCAAACTTCTCCGTGTACAGGGCAAGCTGGGTGAGAAAGAAGCCCACAAGTAAGATTGGGTTTCTCTGGAGGGCACTTCTGGTCAACACACTCACACTCACCTTTGGCCCTTTGACCCAACTCTGCTGAGATACCAGTTTTCTTTAAAACAAAACAAAAACCATATATTTGGAAGGATATAATCTAAGATGTTAAGACTAAAAAGTAGGATTTGGGGGTGACTTGTATTTCCTTTTATGTTTGTTTTCAAACTTTTCTTCCAGAATGAAGTCTAACTTATGTAATTGAAATCACCCATTCATTCCCCACCTCCTCAAAAGCATCACAACAATTCTGACTAGGAGCCGAGTACTTCGAGCTCACCTAGCCACCTGGTCACCACCACACAGGTGCTGGGCGGGTCCAGAGAGAACAAAGGCTTAGGAAGGTCACACAGGAGTCAAGGTGGTCCTAGAATGAGGGTTCCATCTCCCTCCCCACAGGATGGGGCTCAGCGTGGGGATCACGAAGGCACAGGGGGAGGCTACACAGTCTCACCTGCTGTTTCAGGTGGGTCTCCTGCTGCTTCATCAGCTCGCACATCCTCTGGGACTCCACAGCCTCTTTGAGGAGCTAGTTCCGAGACAGGACCCCAGATCCCATCAGAAGCCCCCAGAGGCTACATCTGGATTTTCTTCGCCACACGCACCATAACCCATCGAGGCTTCCTGCTCTCAGACTGGTGTCTGAGGAAGCAGTGCCCTGGTCTGACCAGACCGCAACCTCTCCCGTACAAACTTGACTATAAGCTGAGCCAGAACCCAACCTGCCTCCTCCCAGCCCCCCACCCCTGGGGCCTGAGCCTCACAAAATCCTTCTCCCGCTGGTGCCTCTCCTCTGCCTCCTTCAGCATCTCCTGGGCCTGCTGGAGCTTGGCGTCCACCAGCTGCTGCTGTAGGTCCTTGTGTTTGAAGACTTTGTCAATGTGCTGCAGGAAAGCATCATGGGAGGGGTCCATCTGTCAGGAGCTCCCTTTCTCAGGGAGGCCCAGTGGCTGCAGGGATGCCCCATGTGCAGAGACCAGGGCACTGCCAGCCTGCCACCTGAGTCTGACATGCTGGACTCCCACGTGTCCCATAGGATGTGGGCCCCAAGTCCCTGGAAGGTCTACTGCCCAACCTCACCTTGTGTCTTTCCCATTGAGTCAGTCTAGAGTGAGCACAGGGGTTTAAGGATGAGATCAGCTCCCAGGAAGCCAAGTAATAAATACACTCAAATCTCTAGCCTTAAGAAAGATTACGTACTCCATTGGACTGAGAACCCTTACTTCTGGAGCCCAACTCCCTTGTAAATGAGAAGAAAGGGCAAACACGACATCTCTACCAACGTAACAGCTTAGTTCAGTTGGCAGAAATCTGCTGTATCTGTAGGTGAAGATTAGATGTGTGGATCCCGAGGAATGGCTGTCCTGACTGCTGGAGGAGCCCCGGGAACTGAGACCAGGTGACAAAACAGTGACGGAGAGAAGGTGATGAACGTGAGTGCTACTTCAAAGGTCAAAGCAATTGAAAACAGGGAGGTGGAGAATGGGATGTATTTTTTGGATGGGGGAAGAGAAGGTGGCTTCGAGACACGTCTAGTTTGAGACACGATGAATTTCAGTCACCTGTGATCTACGGTCAGGAGGCTTGTGGGGCAGGATGGGAGTGCCTGAATCTGACTGGGGACGGGGTGCACCTCCAGTCCCACAGGGAGAACCAGGGGGAAAGGAGAGGGAAGAGGAAGAGGGGCCTCAGCTTCTTGAAGTAGGTGCCTCACTCTGGTGGCTCAGGAAGCCTCCATGTCTCTCAGCGCTGAGGGACAAGAACCAAACCAACTCCTCTCAAACCAGCCTTCATCCCAGAGGATGAAGCACAGGAGAAGAGGTGGGTTGGGGAAGGCCCCTCCAGGCCCTGCACACAGGATCACTACACTGGACGGTGAGCCCAAGAGGGCAGCGTCTTGCCCATCCCACCCACCACCACACCCCAGGGTCTAGGAAGGGTCCTGGTCCAGCCCTGTAAGGTAGCTGCCAATCTCCCTGTTCACAACAAAGAAACAGAAGCCCAGAACATCAAGTGACTGGTGTGTGGGGACCCAAAGAGAGGGATCTGAGCGCCTGGGGCAGCAACCAACACCAGCCAAGGGAGTGATATCCTGCCCTTTCAGGTGGCAGGGGCAGCAGAGCAGCAAGTAACCAGAGGACACAGCCCCTAGAGTCGATCACTGAACACAGTTCCAGC
The DNA here is from genome assembly GCF_009873245.2 of Balaenoptera musculus. NCBI lineage: Eukaryota > Metazoa > Chordata > Mammalia > Artiodactyla > Balaenopteridae > Balaenoptera > Balaenoptera musculus. The sequence goes on along the minus strand of NC_045785.1, from coordinate 25,474,121 downwards.
TCCTCAAATTCTAAAATACTCTGAAAACTGAAATTGCCCTAAGCAAGCAGATAAACTTGTAAGGCTAATAAGCATTGTAAGGTTAATTATAAACCTAGGCGAGAATACTCAGAAGTTTAATTGCATAAGCATTAACGTGTCTGATTTGGGGGTGCTGCCACAAGGCCCTGCTGGGGGCGCTACGTAATACCCAGTCCATGAACATAACGCTAGTCTAAAACGTGGACAGTTCTAATTCCAAAAGACACCTGGCCCTACCGTTTAGGACGAGGCGCTGTGGACCCACGATTGTGTGGCCACAGGCGAGTCTCTTCTCAACACCTCAGCCCTCATCTACATGAGGATGTACAACATCACTCCCCTCCCGAGGAAAGGAGGGAGAATGGGTGAAGGGATGAAGCCTAGAAAGCGCTGCCTGGCACTGGCACCCACCCAGAACCCACAGTCCCCTGGCGACCCCTCACCTCCTCCCGTAGCTCATACTGCTCAATCAGCTTCTTGAGCCTCTCAGCCAGCTCCACATTCTCCTGGCGCAGCTTGGAATTGCGCTCATTGTGCTGTTCCATCTGCAGCTGGATGTCATTCAGAGTCACCTGGAAGTGCGAGGTCACCTCCTTGCGTTTCTCCTCCTCCTCCCGGGCCCGCTGCACGCCTTCTTCCTGGGCAGAGAAGTCAGCCCCAGCTCCATCATCCACTGTCCCCTGGCCAGACTCACAAGGCTCCCCCACCAGTTCAGGGATGTTCTCTCCCAGTAGCCCTCCCTGCTCTCCAAGTGAGGAGTAGCCAGGATCCAAGATGTCATGCAATGGGGGCTCCTAATGGACCCCTCTGTATATCAGGTGACATCGAGCCAGAGACTCCCTAGAAAAATGCAGGCATACATGTAAGTGCCTTTCTAAAGAAATCAGGATTTCCTGAGGCCTACTCTTCCAGGCCTCAGAATAGGACTTGGAAGACCTATTAGTCTCAGTTTAATGTGCTTCTATCTCTGACCCACACCCCCTCCCCGACCAAGTAGTTAAAATTCAGTAATTCCCACGGTTGGCAGGGTTGCGCAGAATTAGGCACTCAGACACTGTTGGTGGGAAGGCGATCTGGCAACATCTATTTTTTTTTTTTTTTTAATTTTATTTATTTGTTTATTTATTTATGGCTGTGTTGGGTCTTCGTTTCTGTGCAAGGGCTTTCTCTAGTTGCGGCAAGTGGGGGCCACTCTTCATCGCGGTGCGCGGGCCTCTCACTGTCGCGGCCTCTCTTGTTGCGGAGCACAAGCTCCAGACGCGCAGGCTCAGTAGTTGTGGCTCACGGGCCTAGTTGCTCCGCGGCATGTGGGATCTTCCCAGACCAGGGCTCGAACCCGTGTCCCCTGCATCGGCAGGCAGACTCTCAACCACTGCGCCACCAGGGAAGCCCTGGCAACATCTATTAAAATTTGCATATTCTTCGACCCAGACATTTCACTTCTAAGATTTATCCTATGGATAAATTCCATGTAATTAGCCAGGGATATATATAACAAGAATTTTCGGGCTTCCCTGGTGGCACAGTGGTTAAGAATCCGCCTGCCAATGCATGGGACACGGGTTCGAGCCCTGGTCCAGGAAGATCCCACATGCCACAGAGCAACTAAGCCCGTGCGCCACAACTACTGAGCCTGCGCTCTAGAGCCCGTGCGCCACAACTACTGAGCCCACGTGCCACAACTAATGAAGCCCGCGTGCCTAGAGCCCGGGCTCCGCAGCAAGAGAAGCCACCGCAATGAGAGGCCTGCGCACCGCAAGGAAGAGTAGCCCCCGCTCGCCGCAACTAGAGAAAGCCCGCACACAGCAATGAAGACCCAACGCAGCCAAAAATAAATAAATTAATTAATTAAAAAAAAAAAAAAAGAATTTTCACTGTAGCTCTCTATACATGTAACAGTGAAAAATTGGAAACGACACAAAACACATTAACTAGGGTACTGATCAGATGCAGTATATCCATACAATGACGCTGTTAAAAAGAATAAGATAGGCTTATATAAACTGACAGAGAAAGATAAGGCATTGTGTAAAGTTAGAAAATGGAATAGGCTATGAAACAATACATGTATAATAATTTCATTAAAAAAACTTTATGTAAGCTTTTATATGTAGACAGGAAAGTTAGAAGGCTGCACTTAAACTTACATATAAGTAGGTTTACTTCCCATTAGTTTCTGCTGTGACCGGGGTAAGGAGGGTGGGCAACAATTACCTTTGATTTGTTAGACTTTTGTCACCTCTGTATCTCTTACATCACATTTATATTAAATTTATAATGTTTAAAAAAATAAAATACAATTGAGCAAAACAAGTTGCAAAATATCTTATATTTACTGATGCAAATTTTTAAAGAAATATAAAGGATATGTATACAAAAGCTATCTGGAGATCACAGTAATGACCAGGCCTTAACCAGACTGACCCCACCCTAGGAGAAGCAGAGGTCGGAGAAAGGCCCCGGCACTCCTGACTGATGGGCCCCCGCCCTCCAGCTGCTCACCTGGGACTGCTATGGGATGGAGAAACCTGAAGCCTTGCATCCAGGTTCCTTCAGCACCTTAGCCTTTACCTCATCTAATACAAGTGCATGTCAAGTGGTTACAAGTAGCTCTCTAAAGTACAGCATCATTGGGGAAATCTCTTTCTATGCTGAAAGCCTGTGCTGGTTTTAGGGGGAAAGCCACCAAAGACAAGTGAGGTCAGGGAAAGCGGCTGGCCCACCTTGAGGGAGCGGTTGTGGCGCTGCAGCTCTCGGCACAGGCTCTCGAGCTTGCTGCGGGCCAGGACAGCCTTGCTGTGCTCGCCACGCAGGTGGTCCTTCTCCTGCACCAGCTGGCTCTGCTTCTTCTGCAGGAGCTTCATCTGCTTCTGGGAGTTCCGGTGCTCCTCCAGCTGGGGATGGGGATGGGGATGGCAGGTAAGAGCGCCGTGGGGACCCAGGGTCTCCTGAGCTGACCCGACTCTAGCCACCACAGCTCAGGCTGGACACTATGAGGGTGCTTCACACACTGCCCCCAATAACCCCAAGGGCCCCAGCTCAAGGATATAGAAATGGACGCTAAGGGCAAGCAAAGGTGCACAGCCAGCAGATGCCAGTTTCTCTCTGAGCTTTGACTCCAGATTCAAAGCTCGCTAGACTCTCAGACCATGACATTCCCCGAACTCTCGGGACACCCATGCCCTCAGATGAGCCCACCTGCTACCCCCCTCCTTATACTCAGCAACAGACCCTCGTTCACCATTTCTCTCAACATGATTCCTAGAATCAAGCTGGCCTTTTCATTATCGACAGATAATCCTTCTGGCTCCCTGGCCTCACAGACCCTCACCTCTTCCTCAGACCCTGTCCTCTCCCAGCTCAGGTCCCCTCCCATGAGCCTATTCAGCACTGTACAGGAGAAATACAATGTGACTCAGAGTAATTAAAAATGTGCTGGGCCTCCCTGGTGGCGCAGTGGTTAAGAATCCGCCTGCCAATGCAGGGGACACGGGTTCAAGCCCTGGGCCAGGAAGATCCCACATGCCACGGAGCAACTAAGCCCGTGTGCCACAACTACTGAGCCTGCGAGCCACAACTACTGAGCCCGTGTGCCACAACTACTGAAGCCCGCACACCTACAGCCCAAGCTCCGCAACAAGAGAAGCCACTGCAATGAGAAGCCTGCGCACCGCAATGAAGAGTAGCCCCCGCTCGCTGCAACTAGAGAAAGCCGCACGCAGCAACAAAGACCCAATGCAGCCAAAAATAAATAATAAATAAATAAATAAATAAATTTATTAAAAAAAAAAAAATGTGCTGACCTCCCAGGGCAGGGAGGGTACGAGGAGAAGGGGGAGAACTGACCAGCTCAGCATACTTCTTGCACAGAGCCGCGAGCTTCTCCTCTGGGGTACTCAGTGTGTTCAACGTCTGCATCAGTAACGTGATCTCCTTTCCTGCAAAGCACAGGGAGCAAAGGCATGTACCCCCTTCTCTGGGGGCCCCCCTTCAGGTCTGGGCCCACTCTTCTGCCTTGAGGTAGCCCTCCCCTATTCTCCAGTACCCATCACAGAGGACATGCTCAATAAATACTAATTAAATGAATGACTGAGTCTCTGTCAAATCCCCGTGGTGAGCACCACGAGTGGGAGAAAGAAAACTGCCTACTCTACCTACAGGTGAAAGAAAGGTGTTCCACCTGCGAAGTCAGTGCTGTTTCAATGCAAGGAAGGCCCTTCTGAAAGAGGAAGGATGCAAAAGAAACAGGTCTCCTTAAGAACACTGCACTCCAGTCAACAGAGGCAGCCAAGAGTGCACTTTAAAATGACTATCCTCCCCAATTAATAAATATACCTTTCAATATTTGATCCTAAGATTAAAATAACTAAAAAACAACCCCTTTAAATTAGGACAACAGGTAGAGGGTGGGAGAGTAGCGACTAAGACGTGGGGATAATACCACCTTTGATTCTCTGACACACACTAACCCTCCATCCCCACCCAAGTGACTCCCCCATGCCTGTGCCTGAGTCAAAGAGAGGGCCACCATACATAGCACTGTGCCAGGCTCCTTAAGTGTCAACCCTGGGAGGCTGTGAGAGATCAATGCAGAGAATGCAAATCATGGGCACACAGGCCAAATCCAACCCACAGATGGGTTCTGTTTGGCTCCTATCGTATTAGTTGCCAACTATTAAAATCTAGAGATTTCACATAGTAACTCTAGATTTCTGGCTAAAAAAAAAAAAAAAAAAAAAAAAAGGCAGCTACAGTTTTTACATGCTATCAACTCACTGGGACCAGGTGGCAGTCAAGCTTTTGGATAAAGGAGGCATTCTCTTGGTCTCATGGGGCCCTCTGGCTAGCTTGGCTTATTTGAATTTTCAACCCCAGTCTAGTCCAATTCTCTTACTGTGCAGAGGAGTGAAAACTAAGGACCAGAGAGGAGAAAGGTCTTGCCCAAGGTCACACAGCAAATTAGAAATGGTGCTGGCCGGCACAGGACTGCCTACTCAAGACTCCTGCTTTCCATCTCTCAAAGAGAGCAGGTTGGACTTCGGTTCCTGCTTGCTCCCAAGGCCAGAAACCCTTGTGCAGTGAACAACCTGTACACCTCTATCTATGGCACCACTGTCCCGGCTTTGATTAAACGACGTAGTTTGACAGTTCTGGAAGTAGGGTTTCCTCTGAATCCTGGCAGAGCAGGCTAGCCCATGATGTCAGGTCCAAACTCCCTCCCCTCACCAGCCTCACAAGTAGCTGCCCTCTGCTCACCCAGACCCTTGGCTTTCTTCTTCTCCTGTGGCCTTCGGTGGTCTCGGTCTACGACCTCGTCACTTGCCCGGCTCTCGTCTGTGCCCGGCTCCCCCTTGGAAGTCTCTTTCTCACCATTGACTACTGGGGTCTCTGGCTCGGGCTCCCCATTCCTCGAGGCGTAGGTCCGGGACTTCTCTGCATCTTCGGGTTCAGCAGGCTCACCCTGTGCCCCATCCTCGCCTGGGCCCCCCTGATTGTTGTCAACACAGTATGTACTGAGGATGTCTTCCAACTGGCGGCTCAGCTCCTCAGAGACATCCCGGAGGGCCCCAGACTGAGCAGTTTTGGCTTGTGCTCCTTCAGCAGGAGAGGATGAGGGGCAGAGAGAGAAATAAGATGTTATGCCACTGGTTGGGAGTTTTCAGACCCAAACGTACTGGTTTGGGTTGTCTAACTTCTCTAAGCCTCAGTTTATTTCCCTGTAAAACGATGTAACTATTTCTCACTACTGCCCAACCACGCTTGTTGTGAGTATAAAAGAAATCAAGTAAGTAGACCATCCAACACACAGGGGTGGCACCATGTAGCAGGAACTCTACATCCAGTCCATCCCCTTCTCCTCCCAGCCAATGTCACCTCTTGCCATTAAAAAAGTTTCAGGGAATTCCCTGGCGGTCCAGTGGTTAGGACTCCATGCTTCCATTGCAGGAGGCATGAGTTCCTGGTTGGGGAACTAGGATCCCGCAAGCTGCTGGTGCCGCCAAAAAAAAAAAAAAAAGTTCCAGAGGAGACACTGCTTTGGGAAAGCAAGCGTTCTCCTTACTTGCTGCAAGTAATAAATCCTTCCTTCTCTGGTGGGGGGAAAAAAACGTCCCAGAAATGCCTCAAATATAAACAGCAGTTACCCACTGGTGAACGACGTGTTTGTAACCTGGATTTGCTGGTTGGGTGTCTCATTTGACTGCCAACCTGACTTGATCCTGTCAGAGCCTTCTCTCAAGAGAGTTCTGTCCCTGTGCTTAGAGTGGGAGCCTCTATCAACTCCCCAGCAGCCGGTGGGGACTGCACAGACTCAGCGCTGTCCTCCTCTCATTCTACATTTCCTCCTTGCTGGGTAAACAGTGGCCTTGGCCTCTAACTCCAGAAGCTGGACCGGCGCACCACAAACTCCTCCCCCTGCCCGCTGGAAAAGCAGAGCTGGCACACACCCTCAGCCTTCCCTGGAGCCTGGATGGTGGAACCTTCAGCTTCTGTTGCAGGAGCCGACTGGCTGGGCCGCCCCTGGGCTCCCTCGGGTCCAGCTTCCGGTTGCCCCGGGGTGTTTTTTGGGTTGGAAGTGTTGCCTGATTGCTTGGCAGACCCATTCTTTTTGTCTTGGTTCTTCATTGTGGTTTGCAATGTTAGGTTAGGAGCAGATCCTATAGAAGCAAACACACTTGCTATTTTCCAGACTTTAAAATTCTTCGCAGCCTGGATCAGAAATCCCAACACCGGGCGCGCAAAGCTTCTTGAAACAAACCGGCCGGCCTTCCACGGAGGGAGCCAGCGGTTCTCCCAGTTTCTGGTCGGTCACGGGCGCCTGGTGTGCCCAGGAGCGAGGGAGGAGAGGCCTCCTTTTTCCTGAAGCCACTTCCCGGCACAACACGACCCTCTCACCACAGGCCGCGCGCGGGATAGGTTCAGGGCCCGGGACTGACGTGGCGGGACGCTGGATTCCCGGTCCCTCCCCGCCCCCCATGCCCCACGTGCCGCTCCCCCCCCCACCCCGCGCGCAGCCTCCCACGCCTCGCGCGCCCTCCAGCCGCGCGCGCACCCCCCGCGCATGCGCACAGGCCTCAGCCCTGCCCCCCGGCCCGAGCCCTAACACGGAATCCGCGCGATTCCTCGCACCGGCCAGAAGCGTCTGGGACCACAGACCCTCTGCTCGCTTCGTACCCCTAGCCGATGCAGTACGCACCTCACCGCCGACGCCCCAACGGCTTCGCCCGCTCTGCCCTCGTACCGGAAACCCTGGATAACTGCTGCCGGCAGAGCCTCCTGCTAGCGCCGCAGCCAATCAATAGCCGGCGCTCGCGCGGGGCTTGCTGGGAAAGATGAAGCGAAGGCGGCCTCCGAGGCGGGTGAGTTGGGAAGGCAGGGGAGGGAAAGGACTACGCTTCCCTCCATGCACCGGGGCTGACCCCAACTCCCAAGATGCAGTAGGGTTTTAGTCCTCGGAGCCGCAGACCCAGGAGGTCCGAAAGGAGCTAGTCATTCTGCACAAATACTCACGTCAGCCTCGTTTCTGTCTCGAAGGAGCTATGATTCAGCTCCCAGAGCCTTGCGCCTGGCTGCTTTTTCCGGTACGCCTCCACCACCCCTTCCCTCCTGCTGTGAACATCTATGACTATCTAGGAACCCTGAGGACGAGGGAGAGAATACACTGGGCTGGGCATCAGCCCTGTATTCCAGTCCCAACTTCATCACTAATTTGCTATGTGACGGCCTTCTTTTCCCTCCCAGGGCTTCAATTTCCGTATGCAAATAGAAGGTTTTAATAGTAGTTTCTTGAACACTAGCTTTCCCGGTATCCTCGTAAATACTGGACTATTTGTTATTCCCAATTTACAGCTGTGGACTGTAAGACAAAGGTTAGGTAACTTGTCCAAGGTCACATCGCTGTTGACTGATTAGAGCAGGTTCAAAGCTAGGAAGTCTGGCACCCATCTTAACTACTGGACTACCCTGTCTCTTACTCAGAAGAAACAACCACCACCGTAGGCTTTCCTTGAGGATGAATCAAAATAACTTGGGAAAGTATTTTTCCATCTTCATTACCAGCTTGAGCCCCTCTTTGGAAGGTGCTGAGGGGGCCCTGCAAGGGGGACTTTGGCCTCAACAGATTCCTGAGCCTTTTCTGACTGGCCCACCCTCTACAAAGTCCCAATTGCACTGGGGCTAAAGGGGAAAAAAAGCCAAGCTTTTCTCCAGATGTAAGATCACAATTCTTTATCTATTTGTCTATAGATAATGGAATAAAACCCAGCAAACCATGTGCCCGGAATTTAATGCCTAAATGGTTTGTTTGGCTTCTGTTTCCAGCCAATCCTGCCCAACCCCTCTGCCTTTTTTGTTACATCTCTACTTTTACTATCTCCAGGACTTCCCAGGTGTTTGCAGGTGCTTTTCTACCTTCCAAAATTCCCTTCTTGGTAAAACAATCTTTTGAGGCCCACTGAGCTCAAAGTTCACTTCAGAACCTTTTCAGTACTCTGCAGTCTGTCCTAGCTCCCTGGGTCTAGACAGAGTTCTATTACAGCATTAGCGATGAGGTGTTGAAATTATTTACTTACAACTCACTGAACGTTCAAGAACTGTTGGCTAGGGCTTCCCTGGTGGCGCAGTGGTTGAGAATCCGCCTGCCAATGCAGGGGACACGGGTTCGAGCCCTGGTCTGGGAAGATCCCACATGCCACGGAGCGACTAGACCCGTGAGCCACAACTACTGAGCCTGCGCGTCTGGAGCCTGTGCTCCGCAACAAGAGAGGCCGCGACAGTGAGAGGCCCGTGCACCGCGATGAAGAGTGGCCCCCACTTGCCACAACTAGAGAAAGCCCTCGCACAGAAATTAAGACCCAACACAGCGATAAATAAATAAATTAAAAAAAAAAAAAAAACAACTCTCTCTAAAAAAAAAAAAAAAAAAAAAAAAAAAGAACTGTTGGCTAAATACTCTAGTCCTAAAGCCTAGCAACAGTCTGGGGGCTGAGAAGGCAGAGAATGTTTTAAATTGTTGTGCAAATTGGGCATCGTTTTAGGGCTCGTAAGATGTTAAATATTTCCCCTAGTTGAAGAGACTTCAGCGCAGTGCTCTTTCCCGCCACTTAGGCCGTGTCTACCAGGTGACACTGAGAGGCAATATTGGTGTAACAGTATAAAGGTGGAACTCAAGCTCAGAAAGCATTGGAGTTCAAGTCTCTCAAAACCAAGGCCCTCATTATTTCCAGAAAAGCATGTGGGAAATCTCTTGAGGAGGTAACATATGAATCAGGCCTTGATGGATTTCCATAGGAAGAGGGTGTTCTAGGCAGAGATAAAGAACATAATATAACAAGGTACACATGGGGTGAGAGGTGGAGTGGTGCACCAGGAAGGGTCAACGGTGGTCTCCAGGGGCCAGCTGGGTAATGAGAAGAACAGACAGGCAAGGAATAAGAAAATTTGATAGAAACATGGGTTAAAAAAGTTACTTACTTCTTTGCTGTAAGAGAAAATGGCAACAATATTAGTGCCTGCCAGAGTCAGTTAGGGAGCCCTCTGGGAGTGGTGGTTGGGAATGGTGGTGATGGTGACCGGTAATAGAGCTCTTGCAGATTGTTTTCATGCAGAAACTCAGGCCCAGGAGTGCCAGATATTTTTAAAATATAGACACATCTTTTAATGTTGGCAACGAATTAAAACTTAAAACGTACTCTGTCAGCCAACCAAAACTCTCCTTTTGGGTTGTATCAACTTTTTGGCTGCTAGTCTGTAATCGCCGCTTTAGGAATTGATCTAAACCAAAGTGAGGAGTTTGTGAACTACTTTGGGCTCAAAGGGCTGTGGAGTGGTGATGAAATGTGAAAATCTTACAGAAACTCTAGAAAATGCAAATTAAACCATAGTGAGAGACAGAGCTTCCATCAGTGGTTGCTGGGGGTTAGGCAGAAAGGAGGGATTCCCAAGGGGCATGTGGAAACTTCTAGAGGTGATGGACATGTTCATTTTCTTGACTGTGGTAATGGTTTCATGGATGCAAATATGTCAACACTTAACAAGTTGTTCATTTTAAATATGTGCCATTTACTGTACGTCAATTATATTTCAATAAAGCTGATTTCAAAAATTCTTCATAGCAGAAGCAGGCTGTAACAATTCTTAATTCCACTGTTAGGTCAAAAGTTTAAACACCCTCACTTCATTGACTTCCAAAAAATCCAGTCTAGGATCACTCCAAAGAACACGATTTAGAACTTTGCAACAGGTTTTTATTTTTGCTTTATATCTATTACAGTGTTTGAAACCTAAAGAAATACATTTTCTCTTCAAATTTGGATGTGTATATAAATATCATTTGTCTGGACTCAGCACACTCAATGCCATGGTTTCTTGGCCTGTATCTGCTCTGAAATCATCAAGCTTTGTCTGTCTACCCAGGGGCCCTGAGAACATGGAAAACAATAGCCAGAGTTTATAGTTCTTAAAAGCAAATAAATTTGGAAAGAAAAACTAGTGAGGGAAAAGGTCTGATTCACCTTCCTAAGGTCTATAGCTGGGAACCCAAGCTGTTTTTGAGGGACATCTGGTCTGTCTTGGGTAACTGGGACCTCATACCCCTTTGCTTCTTTAGTGGTTCAATCAAAGACAATTCCCACAAATCTGGCTAAAAGAGCCAATACCCAACTCCAGGGCCTGAGGATTGTCGCCATGGCAGAGTTTTCTCTTCCCAAACCCAGAGGCCGAACATCTGACCTACATAGGGGAGCAGGGCTAGAGTTTAGCGGAGGGGTTCAGGTATGTGCTAATGTGGACATCAGCAGTCAGGCTGGCCCAGAAGTAGTGAGGTGCGCCCAAATGCACTGCAGACCTTTATGACACACTACACAAACCTTTCTCCTGGGGTGTTCTGGGCCCCAAATTTAATGGTGCCTCTTCTAACTCACAGCCAGGTTTGATTCTGCATGTAGCCCAGGCCTGATGCAAAATGCCCTCGCAGAGGAAAACTAACAGCTTTAATTAACAGACTTACTTGGTTTGTACTGACCTCAAAATTCTTCCCTTACCATGGTCTTCATCTGGGGGTGGGGCTAGGGAACAGCCAATGGGATGACTGAATCCTTTATGAAGGCCTTGGCCAAAGAGCAGCTATTGCCTACCACATGGATCCCCGCAGGGCCAAATTCTCAGCTTGTTGGCTTAACAAAAAATACAAAAGTTAAGACAGAAAAAACACTGGACAAGATTGGTCTAAAATGTGCAATCCTAAAACAGCTATGGAAAAAACCTACTCTGAGCAATTTCTCAGTCTCACATGCACTTATTTCTAGGATAGTCCTACCTGGAAGATGTTGCTACTGGTTGTGAGGCTTTCCTATGGTTCAGTGCACCGAGCCTTGCACCCTTCCTCAGCCTGCCAGGGAGGCAGACAGGCACACACAATCCTGAGGTCCCCAGCCAGCCTCTTCTCCCTATGGGTCCCTGTAGTGCCTGCAAGGACCTGGAGAATCTGGCTCCTTGCCTTCAACTGAGAATCCAGAAGCCAAGCCCACAAGATGAATCTACTGAGGAATATTCAAGATGATGGCTATCAAGCTGAGTGAGTCTTGGAGAGAAGAGACATGGCCTGAACAAATAAGCTGAGGCCTTCAAAGAAGGGCATGTGGGAGAAGGAGGGAAGTATTGCTAGGCGTTCATCTCCTTCCCTTCTATTTTGCTGGAAACGGGTAATTGTACAGTGTAGGGGGAGGGTAGGCAGACATGAGAAAATGGAAATCTAGTTCATTCTGCTAGAGTTTTCATATTAAACTGGTTTGGCTTAAGAGAAAATGAAGGTCAGTGCCTGAAAGCCTTCTTTCGCTCTTCCTTAAGTGTGGTAGCAGCTATAATCTGTGCAGTTCAGCTCTAAATAGGGCTCTTGGAAAGAGGCTTCCCGGGAAAAGAAAACAGGAGTAGATCTAAAGGTTCTAGGTAAGGAGGAACACAAAGGGTCCCTGAAAGCTGAAGTCATCAACACCTGTTACTTGGAAGGGTCTTTTGTACCCACTGCCTCAAGTAACTAGGCTAGCCAGGTAAGGGTGGAACCTATGTGGTTCTAACAAGGTTGCAGCCAATACCATGGCCAGTCAGTCACTGGGGATAGCTCAGACCTGAAGGCAGGCTTCTAAGACCAGAGAGCCTGTTAATACTAGAGAAGAAGACATGGGTGTGGGATGCCCAGAAGGGCTGGCAATAAAGAATAGCTGACATGGTTCAAAACAGTATTTGAACACTTTAGCTAAGAAAAAGGCTCCTTGTCCCCTTAATCCACACCTAAGTATCTCCAACCCACCAGAGATCTTAAAATGGACATAGCTATGTGCCAAAGTATTAAGATTGCAAACACAAGTCTTCTCAGGCTACTCCCTACAGCAGGTTGGGGAGCCCCTCCATCCCTGTAACATCCATTCAGAAATCTGTCAGAAAGCTCTGACTTCACCTAGGCCAGGGTCTGGAGTCCAGATAGGGACTGCCCACGAAGAGTGGCTGTCAAGCCTGGGCTAAAAAGAAATAGTATTTTGCTTCCCAAGATGGCCAGAGGAGAGAAGGAGACACAAAAGATGATGTTACTGCCTCTGTGGGCTGGAAGAACTTCACCTGTTGACTGAAGAGGGGGTCAGAGGAATACAATGGGAAAGCACGGTCTGAGGAAGACACTAACAAAGGAAAGCTCCTAGAGGCCATGTTTATCTGAAGAGAAATTTGTCCTCATGTGCCCTGGGAGACTTCAGCCTTTGGAGTCCTTGTAGAAAACAGGCTTCGAGCAGTAGCCGACGATCAATAGAGTCTTCTCTTTGGTGCATGGCCCAGGATCTGAAGCAAAAGTAGATTTGGGAGGAACAGCTGGGGAAGGCAGGATGTGTATGTCTCACAATAAGAATTTGGCCCCAGTGTCAGGGACTTAATTATTGCTAGAGATGTACAAAGTAGATCTTACTAAAATAAAATGCTCTGCCCTTTGGACAAGGACAAGGGGTGGGGGGTGGCTTTCTTTTCATCTGTAGGAAAATGGTTTTGTAATGGAGTCGGCAGGCCAAGTGAAGAGGGTCCTGCGCCTTGCCTACCTGGGGGAGTGGGGTTGGTAGTTACCATACCTAACCTGCAGAGCAGCATCTGACTCACTTAGGCAGTACAGCACTGGTGTCACTTTTCAGTGATAGCCACCAGCCCCAACCACCTTTCTCAGAAAATGCCTCTGGAGTTGGATCTCAACACTGGAAACAGAGGGCAAATTCAAGACCAGTGGCCAAAAACAACTGAACGTTTTATCTGTAAGCAGAGTGGCATGGATTTCACCTGAGCCAGAGGGGGATGTGTAGGAATGGGAGCAAGAATGGCATTGTTTCTGGGGAAGGGAAAATACAGTTTGGAGTAGGGCACCTCTGCCCAACCTCTGTGAGGAAGCAGGGACAGGGCAGATTGTGCCTTCAGCTCCACCACTGGCCTACACTTAGCCAACAACTTCCTCCACCCCACCCCCAACACCTGGGCTTTACTACCACATGTAATCCATTGAAGCACACAGGCAAGCCATTGAGGCACTGCAGTAGCTCTACTCAAAGGGGAAAGAAAAGCCATTAGGATTATATTTGTCACAGGAAGGGTAAAATCCAAACCATGTACAAGGATCCCGATCAGGGAAGACATCAATCACTCAAAAAAAGTCCTGAGGCTGCTAAATTTCTCGGATAGGAGACACGGCAGCCATCTGTGATAACTTATGTGGACAAGGGCGTTTGAGACTGAATCTGAGGAGGCAGACTGCTTTCTGGGTTTCCTGATGTAAGCAGGATGCTCAGTGGTAAGGACTAGAGTGGTAGACTTCACCGGGCCCTGGGGCCATCCTTGCTCCATTCAGGTACTAGGACAATCAGACCAGGCTGCCCTGCTATATAAAGGTTCCAGAGCTAAGGGTTGGCCCCTGGTGGTGGCCCGGAACCCAAGCAGAGAGGAGAAGGATCAAGGTCAGGCTTCCTGAGCAAAAGAGCTTCCACATCTCTTTTTGGTCTTCCTCACAGTATCCTACTCACAGAAATTACAGAGACAGTTCTTCCTCTTGAGACCAATTAAGGTTGACCTACGTAATATATAGAATATAAAAAAATACAGAACTTTTTGACATTCTCTCCTTTGGAAGTAAAATATACATGATCCAACTACGGAAGAGGAAGAATAAGAAGAAAGGCCAAAGGCAGGGATCCACTGGCTATCCCAATACATGACACTCTCACTCCAAGCTCCTCTGCAACTTATGGGTCACCAGAGCAAGGACTTTCTCCTCAGGAGAAAGGAAGGACCACAGCCCTCTGTCACGTGCTTAGGAGAAAATACAGCTACCCCAGAGGTTCAACTCAACTCTGAGGGGAATTTTCAAGTAAACAAATGAAGTTGGGTCGCACCATTGGAAGGTGGGTAGGAAACATGGGATCAGTAGCGACACATGGGAAGCCCCGTCTGAAGGCCTGTGTTCCTCTCCCCTCACTCCCACTGGTGTACATGCCCCAAGAGAGTGAAGGGGATCTCCCAAACTTAAGAGGTCTGGGCAAGGGGTTAAAGGGAGGGAGGGGCCTTTGTCTCATGGTGACCTCCCCCTCAGCCTCTAGTCCCAGACAATGGTGGCAGCTGGGATTCCTAAAACCAGGAACTCATGGCTCTGGGAAAGCGCAATCGTAATACAAGAAAAATGTGCAAAAGAAAAAAAAATTAAATAACGCAATCCAAGCATACAAGATTAATATTCTGTCAGAGCAAGAACACTTTGTTTTGGATTTCTCCCCTCCCCTCCCACCCCCGACCTGTGGAATATTCCATCTGCTCAAGTACCCAAGATAAGAGTTACAGAGATCAGGGCAGAGGACTGGGAAGGATGAAGGAAGATAAAAGGGAAGGAAGTCACCACTAAAGAAAAAAAATAAAAAATAAAAAAGGTGCAAAATTGATTACCTCAGTCCTCCTTTGTCTACCCCTGGGCTCCTGGGTTAAAGACATATGTGCAGCCAAAATCTAGTGTAAGGAAGAAAAACCCAACACGTCCCCTTCTTGTCACAAAACCCAAATGTGAGCCTCAGATGGTTCTGTCTGTCCAGAGGGTGCTCCCTCCAGGGAAGGGGGCGGAACAGGTCAAGAGCACAGTTTCCAGGGCAGCAGAGGTGTGTGGTGGCTGATGGTGGGGGGGCTGGCTTCCCGCCCACCAGAGGGCTGCTTTTCCGCTGGTTGGTGGTGCTTCCCATCCCCTCCCCTCCCCGGAGGCAGACATTATAGCTGGAAGCCCTCCATGGGGGCCTCAGGCTGCTGGAAGATAAACTGCTGTTGCGTTTCATCCACTTGGGGAGCCAGGCTGCTATCATCATCTTCTACGCCAAAGTAGTGCTCAATGAGGTCAAAGGCCTTCTGGTAGATCTCCTGGTTCTCATGGCTCTGGAGAAACTCAATTTTATCCAAGCCTATGGTGGCAAGAAGAAAGGAGGGAGAAGAGTAAACTTTGAGTGCTTTTCTATGGGTCCATGAAACAATCTATTTTTTCCTTCCCTGAGTTATGTTAGCATTTATAAACACAAGTAATATGATCAGATCTCTCTTTGATCTGAAAGAGGAGAGCCGAGATCTTTACCTAAAATGACATAACCCCAAAGGAAAAAGACCAAAATGTCAGTTATAAACCGGACAGTCTAGTCCCGATTCTGCTTTTAACCTCGGCAAACCGTTAACTGTTCCGAATCTCTTGGAGATGAGTGGTGAGTCAATCCAGCACTAACAGACCTTGCTAAGGAAACCATAAACAAAACGAAAAGACAATCTGCAAAATGGGAGAAAATGTTTGCAACCGATGAGACCGATGAGGGCTTAATTTCCAAAATATACAAACAGCTTGTATAGGTCAATAACAAAAAAACAAACAACCCAATAAAAAAATGGGCAGAAGGGACTTCTCTGGTGGTCCAGTGGGTGAGACTCCGTGCTCCCAATGCAGGGGGCCAGGGTTCGACTCCTGGTCAGGGAACTAGTTCCTGCATATATGCCACAACTAAGAGTCTGCATGCCGCAACTAAGACCCGGCGCAGCCAAAAATAAATAATAATAAATAAATAAATATTTTTAAAAAATGTGTGTGTTGTAGGTGTACAGAATCTTAAAAAAAGGGCAGAAAACTAAATAGACATTTCTCTAAAGAAGACATATAGATGGCCAATAGGCATGTGAAAAGATGCTCAACATCACTAATTATTAGAGAAATGCAAATCAAAACTACAATGAGGTATCACCTTATACCAGTCAGAATGGCCATCATCAAAAAGTCTACAAGGGAATTCCCTGGTGGTCCAGTGGTTAGGACTCAGCGTTCTCACTACCGGGGCCCTGGGTTCGATCCCTGGTCAGGGAACTAAGATCCTGCAAGCCATGCGGTGCAGCCAAAAAAATAAAAAAGTCTACAAATAATAAATGCTGGAGAGGGTGTGGAGAAAAGGGAACCCTCCTATACTGTTGGTGGGAATGTAAACTGGTGCAGCCACTATGGAGATTTCTTAAAAAACTAAAAATAGAGATACCATATGATCCAGCGAGCCTACTCCTGGGCATATATCTGGAGAAGACTGTAATTCGAAAAGATACATACACCCCAGTGTTCATAGCAGCACTATTTACAATAGCCAAGACACGGAAGCAACTGGAGTATCCATCAACAGATGAATGGATAAAGATGTGGTGCATATATATAATGGAATATTACTCAGCCATAAGTAAGAATAAAATAATGCCATTTGCAGCAACATGGATGGACCTAGACATTATCATACTAAGCGAAGTAAGTCAGACAGAGAAAGACAAGTATCATATGATATCACTTACGTGGAATCTAAAAAATGATACAAATGAACTTATTTACAAAACAAAAAAAAGACTCACAGACATAGAAAACAAACTTATGGTTACCAAAGGCAAAAGGGTGGGGAGGGATAAATTAGGAGTTTAGGATTAGCAGATACAAACTACTATTAACAAAACAGATAAACAACAAGGACCTCCTGTATGGCACAGGGAACTATATTTAATATCTTGTAATAAACTGTAATGGGAAAACAAAACAAAAGAAAGGAAAGAACTTGCTGCTAGAAACTCAGCTGAAAACATGCCTTCCAGCTCCTGATTCTATTATCAATTCTGGAGCTTTATTTTTGCATCTGTACCATAACCTACTTACTAGGTAGAGCCTATCAGAAACAGAACTCATCTACTGCTCCTCAGAGGAAATGGAACTGGTGGGATAAAACCTTGCATTCAATGATGACCCCCTCAAAACACACACCCTCACATATGTATACTATTTCAGAGTTTCTCTCTACTTACAGCAGACATGAGGTTGGGGAGAGGGCACCTACCATAGGCTTCCTCGATGAGGCCACAGTAGGGATTGACCCCTGAGCCACTGCGCTTGCCCTCTTGCTCTCCGAGCCGAAGGATGTTCTCCAGTCCATTGAGGGCGACTTGCACAATCTTTGAATCCATCACAGTCAGCAAGTCGCACAGGGGTTTGATGCAGCCCAGGGAGACCAGGTACCTGAGGGGCAGAGACCAGGTAAGTTCTAAATTAAGACAAGGCAAGGGAGGTGCCAGGCAGGTGCTACGGGGTCTCTGGGTCTCCCTCACACACATCAATGCTCTCAGCAATTCACTCTGACTGAGCTTTCATAACCACCCATCCTTTATCTCAATCTCATCACCCTCCCAATGCTACTGGTTTAGTTCATTTCCATGTAGAAGGCTGCCATGGATTCCTCCTCCTTGTCTCTAATGTCTCCTTGCTGCAGTATTACCTACTCTGAGCACATCATTTCCCTGCCTAAAATTTCTGTAGTCCCAGCTCTACAGTCATAACAATACAATCTGGCTCCTAACCTTTTCTAGCTTCCCCTCTCATTATTCCCTTCCGAGAATATCACATTCCAGTCAAACAGTAAAGGTCTCCAGGTTTCTGATTTTTGTACCTTTACTTACTTATGCTTTTTCCTGTCCAAAATGCCATTTACAACTCTGTATCCTCAAAAGCTTCACTCAGTGGCTATCCTTTTCTCCTAAGGTTTTATTTATACTGAATATATTCCCCTTCCTAAGCTACAAGCTGAAGGCAAGGCACTTCTCCAGTTCCCACCACTCCTACTCAAGTTGATAATGGAACCCAGAATCAAAGAGCATCCTCACACAAAATAGCTTTCCTATTTGCTTCTCCCAAGTATCACTGCCAAAAATGATTTCCCAAAGAAGCTGCTCTGAAAGAGCCATAGCATGGTTCTCTTTCATTTGTATGGATAATTGAGAATTACATAGATTTAAATTCTCTTGAGGGTAGAAAGAGGCAGAGGAGAGAGATGTCTGTGTCATAAGTTTCCATTCTCCAGGAGGGAAAAGAGGTACATGGTTTATAGGAATCTACTTCAGATTCCCATGCTACACTCTAGCAGCTTACCAGTTAAACACTACTGGACAGGGGCAGACCTATCCCAGAAAAGGCAGTTTAGAGGTCACATGTAAACTGTGAGCCAAGAGGTAGAGTACACATAGCACTCAAGACAATGGGAAAGGACTGTGATACCTGATTTGTTCAGGGGTTCCTCCTGATGTGGCATTGGTGATGGCCCAGGCTGCCTCTTTCCTTGTACGGAACTCTGCTTTCTGAAGGATTTCAATCAACACAGGGAAGATATTTGCATCTATGACAGCCTGAGAAGAATTGGGGGGTGGAGGGTGGGGTGCGGGGGAGGAAAGAAAGTCACTTCAAGAAGAATAAGCAAATCCAGACCCCAAATCAGCTAAAAGATTAAGACATCTTCCCCTTCCTGAAAGTTCTTTTCACATAGGTAAGACGCTACAGAGGAACCTGGCTTCTGTTACACAGAATCTTTGACTGATAGCATCCATTGACCCCAATTTCAAAAGGGAAATAAATTTTTTCTTCTAGAGGGCAATATCCCACAATGTCTCATGTTCCCAGGCCTTTCTACCTGCTGCCCACCCCAACTTCCCTCCTGCTTGTTCTACCTGTATCTGAGCCCTGTTGCCAGCAGTGATATTTGAAATGGTCCAACAAGCTTCCTTTCGGATTGACTCCTTGGAGCTGCTCAGCAAGTGGAGGAGGCAAGGGAGGGCTGAACAGTTAAGAATGACCTAGAACACCAAAAGCACAGGCAACAAAAGAAAAATTAGATAAACTGGACTTAATCAAAATTTAAAACTTTTGGGTACCAAAAGACACCATCAACATAGTGAATTACACAAATCACAGAATGGGAGAAAGTATATACATATCGTATATCTGATAAGGATTAATATCCAGAATATACAAAAAAAAATTTTTTTAAATGCAGGTGGCCAATAGGCACATGAAAAGATGCCAAACATCACTAATCATTAGGGAAATGCAAATCAAAACCTCAGTGAGATACAACTTCACGCTTATTAGAATAGTTATCCTTAAAAAATCCAGGCAATGCAAGTGTTGGTAAAGATGCGGAGAAATGGGAACCCGGTACACTTCTGGTGAGAATGTAAAATGGCACAGCCATTGCACTGTTTTGTGTGCAAAACAGTATGGTGGTTCCTCAAAATCGTAAACATAAAATTACCATATGATCCAATAATTCCACCTCTGGATATATACCCAGAAGAACTGAAAGCAGGGACTCAAACAGATACTTGTATGCCAATACTCAATGCAGCATTATTCATACTAGCCAAAAGGTGGAAGCAACCCAAGTGTCTACCAATAGATGAATAAATAAACCAAATGTGGCACATGCACACTTGGAATATTATCCAGCCACAGAAAGGAATGAAGGTGTGACGTGCTAAAATATGGATGAACCTTGAAAACATTATGCTAAGTGAAATAAGCTGAAACAAAAGGACAAATATATATGGTTCGGCTTATACGAGGTACCTAGAGTAGTCAAACTCCTAAGAGACAGAAAATAGTATGGTGGTTACCAAAGGATGAGGGGAGGGGGAAATGGGAAGTTATTATTTAAAGGGTACAGAGTTTCAGTTTGGAATGATGCAAAAGTGGTGGAGATGGATGGCGGTGATGGTTGAATAACAATATGAATGTACTTAATGCCAGTGAACTATACTTAAAAATTGTAAAAACAGAAAAAGTTATGAATATCTGTACACAGGCACACGCGTGCACACACACACACACAAAGAATGACCGAATGACCTAGAAAATGAGTGTGGGCTTGAGTGAGACTGCTCACCTGTAAGAAATTTGTGAAGAATCCCACAGAATTATGCAAACTACTCAAGACGCAAAGAATACTCAGATCTCTAGCCTTTGAACAGAGAAACACTGTATACTGTGCTCTCAGTGGGAGTGTTACTAACAGGAGACTAACACGAGACATGGGATCCTAAAGGTCTAGGAAGTAGGGGTGAGGTTCCATAGCTTTTAGTATTTCAAAGGTACCGTAACTCAAAATCTGTTAACAATTACTTTACAATGTCCCAGGTAGTGAGTCAGGTTATTCCATTTAGTTTTTCTTCAATAGCACCCAATGGATGATGACTTGCTTCCAATTTATAGAAAAAAATGAAGGCAACCAAGTTGCCCCCAAATAATATAGAAAGTGGCAGAGCTGGAATTTTTCACTCAAGCCTATGCTTTCTCTCCTAGATCATGTTGCCTTCTACCAGGACCAAAGTCTGTGGCAGAGAAGGATTTTGTCCATAGACAGCCCTCCTCCTCCTCCTTACCTGGGTCTGGATGTCATCCCCGGTGACGATGTTACCCACAGCTCTCAGAGCAGGAGAAGCCACTTTGTTATCGTTGTGCCTACAGAGGAGGGCGATCTGATCAGTAGAGGGCCAGCACATGGCATTCAACTCGGCTGACCACCAAGGCCAGCAGCACTCATGGCTCCAGACCTTTGGATAGGGCAGCAGACTGCTGACTGCAGTTCTGAGCTTGGAGAAGCTTAGGGAATCTGTACCCTTTCTAACTGAGATCACTCACATTAGAAGCTCGACCAATCTCCGGCAGACTCCAGAGTCTATGACTGCCTGGATCTTCTCGTTGGGGCCATCAGACAGATAAGAAAGGGCCCAGCAAGCATCTGCCAGCAAGTCTGAGTCGCTGCTGAAGAGTAGGCGAGACAGCACAGGCAAACAGGGGGAGACCTGTTGGAAGCAGAGAGAGAGGGACTCAGGCGGACACGGTTACATCATCTCTACCACTAACCCTGACATCGCTGAGCCCTCCTCTACTAAGTCAGTCTAAAACCTGGAGATTTCTACTACATTAAACCATCAGGCCCACATTTTCACTTTACCATCCAGGCATATGAGATCACCTACTTCATTGACGACTGCCTTTTTCAGTTTCCCAAGGATGAGACTCTGAGGGTTCCCCAAAGACTTGAAAACTCCCATATCAAAATTCCTCCATATTGGGGCTTCCCTGGTGGCGCAGTGGTTGAGAATCTGCCTGCCAATGCAGGGGACACGGGTTCGAGCCCTGGTCTGGGAAGATCCCATATGCCATGGAGCAACTGGGCCCGTGAGCCACAACTACTGAGCCTGCGCGTCTGGAGCCTGTGCTCCGCAACAAGAGAGGCCGCGATAGTGAGAGGCCCGCGCACCGCGATGAAGAGTGGCCCCCGCTTGCCACAACTAGAGAAAGCCCTCGCACAGAAATGAAGACCCAACACAGCCATAAATAAATAAATTTAAAAAAAAAAAAAAATTAAAAAAAAAAAAAAAATTCCTCCATATGAAGGAACCTGCTTTCACTCAGGAATTGGTAAGAAGCTCTCTTGGGACTTCCCTGGTGGCGCAGTGAATAAGACTCCATGCTCCCAATGCAGGGGGGCCAGGTTCAATCCCTGGTCAGGGCACTAGATCCCACATGCATGCCACAACTAAGGAGCCCACCTGCCGCAACTAAGACCCAGTGCAACCAGATAAATAAATAAATAAGTATTAAAAAAAAAAAAAAAGAGAAGCTGTCTTACCTTTGCAAACTCTGGGGGTGGGTTCTTGCCTCGGCACAGGTTTGACAGGGCCCAGACTGCATTCCGTGTCATTGTCAGTCGTGTGGACTTGGTAAGCAGCCTGAAGGGGACAGCAAAGCCAGATCCTGAGCAATGATGCTCTTTGCATAGAGCTGTTGCCTACGACCCCCAGGAGCAAATCCAATCAGACCCCTAAGACTCTAGCAGCCTGTTTCGTCCTACCCATAGATTTAAGTTAAGTGAGCCTGTTTGGCCCAGGAGGCCGACCTACATCTTCACAGAGGATTAGGACCAGCTGTGGCTTATTAAGACCATAGCTAATAAGGACAAACAGAGGGCTGGACCGTGAGTAAGCATGCTAAACGTTTAAGATAGGACATACTGTGCCCCTAACTGTGGCCACAAGTTCTAAACAAGAGTATTGTTGTGTTTGGAAATAAAAGCTGAAGGTTTAGTGTGAGGGCTTTAGCCATGCAGTATGGAATGATTTTCTGTGACAGGCCCAAGGAGGAGTTATAATAGTAGCCTATGAGATTGTGGCCTCTCAAGAAAAGCTCCTCCCTCTGTTTTGGTTTAGATGTAGCTCTACTATAAGGGTACAGAGGAAGGGATGGGAGCATCCAGATGACTCTGCATGGGGTCTTAGATCTGTGGCTTACAACAGAGCTCTCCAATGTACTAGGCATAAACCCATAGCAAATTAATGCATTCCGTAGAGAAGGTTAGATTCTTCCAGATGGGCTAGTCCTTCCTCTCTCCTCTGGCTCAACAATGACAGGTATGACCAACATGAGATTCTACAGTGCTACAAAGTGAGGAAGCACAAGACACAGACCAGTGACACAATCTTCTTACTCTCAAAAGATACTATCTTTTACTCTGGCAATGAGAATGCACTTTTATCATTTTTGTATTCACTCATCGTCTTAAGGTAAACTGCTCCCCAAAGATCTGCCACATGGCTGCCGGAAAGATACCCCAGGTGCAGATGATAATAATTACTCACGTTAGCAAAGGATTAAGAATGGAACAGTTCAAGACGTAATCTCGGCAAACGGAGCTGTCTCCAGCTATGTTTCCCAGTGCCCAGACTGCCTAAAAAAGGGATGATGGAACTGTCACCCACAGAGCCTAGCGGCTTCTGTGAGTACTTTATACTCACAACTACAGAGTGACACCCACCAGTAACCAGGACAAACACCCCATCAAGACCTGAAACACACTAAATAAGCTCAGGTACGCTCCTTGTTAACATCCTTATTGAGCACTTGCTCTATGAGGACTTTTCCTCTGAGAGTTCCTGGTTCATTGGGGAAGGCAGGCTGACATTGTACTGCAGCCAGAGAAGCCAAACCAAGACCTTCTTATCCCCCCCAGAAAAGGAGAAAATGATGGGAAAACTGCATTCTTGTAGCCTCACAGGACCAACCCTATATGTAGTAATATAGGAAAAAACCCTAGTACCACTCTCCACTTCTATCCAACCAGTGGAAGAAATGGAAGTTGGGTTTTTATGATCTGTAGGTGCTGAGAAATGGGTATTGTGGTGTCTTTTTTCCAGCACCACCTCCGATGCCCAATGTGTGGAGTTTTTTCTACACCAACAACCAATTCTCTGATACCAACTGTGTCAATTCAGTTAAATTCTGACACTAACTCGGAGTTAGGGCAGATCCCACAGGCTAGGGGCTCAGTCCCACAAGACTGCCCTCAATTTAGATACTAGCTGCAATTCCCAGGCGCTACCCATACTTCTTACCAACTGGCTATAAATTCAGGAGTTCCACAATCTCCTCCTCAGGTTCAATAATTCACTAGAATGATTCACAGAACTCAGAACACTTTACTTACGTTTACCAGTTTACCGTAATACATACAACTCAGGAAGAGCTAAATGGAAGAGATGCACAGGGCAAGGTGGGGGTTGAGGAGTGGGGTTGCACAGAACTTCCAAGCCCTCTCCAGGCACATCACCTTCCCAGCACACTGAGTGTTAACCAACCCAGAAGCTCTCTGAATCTCACTGTTCAAGCCTTTTTATAACCCAATCCCTAGCCCCTCTAACCTCCCTGGGGAGGGTGGGGTGGAGGGGTGGGAAGAGTGGGGGTGGGGTGGGGCTGAGGGTTCCTATCCTCTAATCCTAAATTTGGTCTTTCTGATGACTAGACCTCCCTTCCTGAAGCTATCTATCTCGGTCACCGCATTAGCACAGACTCAGGTGTGTCCCAAAGGGGCTCTTTAGGAATAACAAAAGACACTTCTATCACTAAGAAAATCCCAATGTTTTCAGGAGCTCTTTGCTCTTAACCTCTTAACTGGGGATAAGTACCACTGGTACCATCAAGAATTAAGTCAAATTTGGGCATTACCTGTTCCTGTACATCCTCAAAGTCCGAGTTAAGCAGCTCTATAAAAATGGGGACAGCCCCTGCTTCAATGACAATTTTGGTCTGCTGAGAGGTTCCAGAGGCAATGTTCGTTAGAGCCCAGGCAGCTTCAAACTGAAAGTGAGATTAAAGCCATGAGTGAGAGGTCATTCCAGTTGAGCAGCCGTGCCTACTAGCTGGCTCAGAGCAATAAGCCTCCTGCCCCTGACTTAAAAACAAAAACGAAAACCACACAAGCCTTTCCCTCTCCACCTTTAAATGATAGGAAGAGGTGCTGGCAGTGATATAACATAATGGGAAGACAGAATTGGGCTTCCATGGTCCCAGGTCTAGTCCTGCACTACCACAGCACCCACGAGTCCTTTGGCAAGTCACATTTTTATTTCCCAAGCTTCACTTTATTCATCTCTGAAACCAGGATAAGAGTGAGATGGGTCTCTAAAAGTCCCTTTCAGCCAAGTTTCTAATAAGTTCTAATGGATTACTCATTACCCATTTGTGAGAAGAGAGACCCAGAGAAGCAAAATGGTTCATCTCAGGGTTAGAAGTGGACTAGAACCTCTAGAGTTGGCCAAAAAGTTCGTTCGGGGGCTTCCCTGGTGGCGCAGTGGTTAAGAATCCGCCTGCCAATGCAGGGGACACGGGTTCAAGCCCTGGTCCGGGAAGATCCCACATGCCGCGGAGCAACTAAGCCCATGCGCCACAACTCCTGAGACTGTGCTCTAGAGCCCACGAGCCACAACTACTGAGCCCGCGTGCCACAACTACTGAAGCTCGTGTGCCTAGAGCCCGTGCTCCACAACGAGAGAAGCCACCGCAATGAGAAGCCCGCGCACCGCAACGAAGAGTAGCCCCCTCTCGCCACAACTAGAAAAAGCCCGCGCGCAGCAACGGAGACCCAATACAGCCAAAAATATATAAATAAAATAAATAAATTTATAAAAAAAAAAGAAAAAAAAAACCAAAAAGTTCGTTCGGGATTTTCTGTAACATCTTACAGAAAAACCCGAACGAACTTTTTGGCTAACCCAATATATTTATATTTATAATTTATAATATAACCTCTGAATAATCAGTCTGTCATATTCTGGTATCTTTCCTTTGAGATTGTTTTAGGGAAGAGTTTGTGGGCCTCTTATTTGATTGAGGTCAAGACCTCTGAGGTAACAGCATCTCTTAAACATTCCCTCAATATCTTGTCTATATCCTAAGAGATGTGTCTGTAGAAACATGCCACTACAATTTCTTGGCAAAAGGGCTTTCATCTGGTAACTCTCCACCCCAGGCCTCACCTGTAATGTACAATTCTCATTCCTCTTCAGAAACTCCACAAACCGATCCACCACTCCTGGAGTATTGATAACTTCATCTATTGGAGGACTAGGTTCTGGAAGAGGGAGAGGAAAAGTCAGGAGAGGCTTTGGCTAATGCTTTAATGGGGGTAAGTCCACCATCCTTCCTAGATACTCCTGACAATCCTTCTAAACATTCCCAAACTCCCTTTTGGTGAGGTAGTTTTAACAATAGCTGGTCATGGGGCTTCCCTGGTGGCGCAGTGGTTGAGAATCCGCCTGCCAATGCAGGGGACACGGGTTCCATCCCTGGTCCGGGAAGATCCCACATGCCGTGGAGCAACTAAGCCCCTGCGCCACAACTACTGAGCCCGCGTGCTGCAACTACTGAAGCCTGCGCACCGCAACTACTGAAGCCTGCGCACCTAGAGCCTGTGCTCCACGAGAGATGCCACCGCAATGAGAAGCCCGCGCACCGCAACGAAGAGCAGCCCCTGCTCACTGCAACTAGAGAAAGCCCACATGCAGCAACGAAGACCCAACACAGCCAAAAATAAATAAATAAATAAATATATATATATATATATATATATATATATATATTAAAAAAAACAATAGCTGGTCATTTTTGAACTGTATAAAATAGCTGAGATGCCAAAGAGTAAAGCCAATCCTAACTTAACTATGCTCACCTTTGGCTTCCTAAACCTAAGCAAGTAACTAACCTTACTTACCTAAGCAAGTAAAGAATTAAGGGAGAGAAGACCAAGGGAGGAGCAACCCTTGTCTAAACACTTCCCTTCCAAGACCAGCATTCTTTTCTTGGGAGGAAGAAAAGTCAGGGAATATTTTTCCCATCATACATCAAATTTTTACTAGGCACAAACTATGTGCCAGACATGTTTCTGGGTACTGAGGATACAGTAGTGAACAAAACCAAAAGTTTCTGCCCTCGTAGAGCTTATATCCTCGTGATGAGAAATATCCTGTTATGTTAGAAGGCAGTAAGTGTAATAGGAAAAAAAAAGAATAGGTAGGGTGGGGTAAGGAGACTAAAAATGCTGCAGGGGTGGGGGGAACTGCAATTTCTGATAGCGTGTCAGGGTAGGCTTTACTGAGAAGGTAGGATCTGATCATAGAAATGCAGCAGCTGTCACACAGTTATCTGCAAGTAAAGGATATCAGGCAGAGGAAATAGACAGTGCAAAGGTACGAATGTGCCTGGCTTGTCCAAGGACACCAAAGCCAGTAGGGCTACAGCAGAATGAGTGAAAGGGAGTAGTTGATGAGGTCAGTGAGAAGAAACAAGATGCTAAAGTCATGCAGGGCCCCCTGGGGAAGACTAGGCTTTGTACCTTTGGAGAGCAGTTTCCGGAATTTCTGTGTGGTTGCTAACTGCAGGTCAGAATCGTCAGAAAAGAGCATCTCTACCATCTCTCTTGTGATCACGCTCTCCTAGAACATAAAACAGGTTCACGACTTTGCAAACCAATACTAGAGCCAGATATGAGCCCATAATCCTGTTTGGAATCCTGCTTTCTAAAGACTTCAGGGCAAGAGGAAGGCGTAACAGCAGGCTCAGAAGGTGTTTAATCCACAGCTGCTTCAAGTTGGAACATTTGGAAGTGATTCTTAACCTCTGAGGCAACTGACAGCTTCCCTTAAATGTTTCCTCTGGTGTTTCCATCAGAGATGAATCCTTATTGACTCCTTAAGCTGACCAGCTACAAAAGGGACCATGGAATAAAGAGCTTAGCATGGTTGTTGGTAAAGCTAACTAGATGATGTGAACTGACCAATTTCTGTTCTGCAGAAGCAGGTACTTCCCAAGCTTGCCTGGGAAGCTTGCAAGGGTCTTACCCCAGTGGTAGAGCTCACATAGGAGTCCATGAGGAGACTATCGAACATGGCGGCTTCTTCATTAATCAGCTCCACATTTCTCCGTTTAAAAAGCTGAAAGTAAAGAGAAGAGATGGTGGTAAGACTTCTTACCGAAACAAAGAAAACAAAGTATGACCCAATATTAAATTATGGCATAACTGTCAAGGAAATGCTACTGTATGAGGAAATGCCAAGCTTAATATACTGATATGGAAAGATATTCAAGGGCTTTACTTTCTATGTTATAGATTGTTTACATTTTTGGAGAACATTTTTATAAGCAAAAAAAATCTTTTAAAATTCCTGTGCCCTTTGTATAAAAGGTGATGCATATAAAAGGCTGTGAAGGAAAGAAATAATGGTAAAGCAAAAGGGTGGGCAAAAGCAGGTTAGCATCTAGACCTGGGCAAGGAACCAATTTGGTGGTGGCGTGTGGTGCATGGTGCATGGCAGAGTGTAGACGATGAGGCATTAATACAGTCTCAGTTCTAGGGAGACTTACAAAGAATGGACTCAAGAAATAGAAGTAAGGCAGCCCAGATGGCTGACAAAATTCTTAAAGGGCCAGGCTTGGGGCTGGGCCTTGACGGCCAGTCCTAACAGTGACTACTGGGTAAAAACAAGGGGTTAGCACTAGAATGTTATATTGAAGACATAAATGATGTCCAAGTTGTTCTAAATTATGGAAAAGGAATAAGGGACAGTTCTTTCTCAAAGCTTCCAAAATTTCTTTACAACAAAGGAAGCTGGATGAGCGGCCCACAGAGATAAGCTACTTTCCCAAGAGGAAAGTGAGAGTGCAAGGTGGAGGTCACCCGTGGTGGCTGGCCTGCCTCCCTGAAGAGCACGTTTGAGAATACTTGGGCTAACCCACTTGTTGCTCCCGTTTCTGCTTCCGGAGCTGAATGCCCTCCTCCTCTCTTCTTCGCCTCATTTCCTCAGGGTTTAGGGCATTGTTCTTATAGCTCTTCATTCGATAATTGTCTTTCCCTGGGCTCGCCATGGTCTCTGGAAGAAGGGAAGATACAAACATACTGGCAAAGGCTCTTAGGAGGACAGCATTTCCTTCTCAATGGCTTCTTTCCCTACCCACCCTCCCCTTCTCAGGGGGACTCACAGGTTCCCAAGGAGGCCTAATAATCTCAGTAACTGCACCTGACATCTCTAGTACCACCCCCACACAAACAACACAGTCTCCTTTAATCATAACAAACTTATTAAGTAAGTGCTTTTATAGCAATTGATATAAGCAGAGGAGTTAAAAGGTGTAGGCCCTGGAGGCAGATTGTGTGGGTTCATATACCGGCTCTTCTACTTGTTAGCTGTGCAACTTTCAACAAGTTGCTTTAACCTCTATGCCTCAGGAGCTCATCTTTAAAACAGGGATATAATAATTCCTATTTCATAGAGCTGTTAGAAGGATTATATAGCTTAATACATGAGCACGGAGTTGTTAGAAGGACTATATAGCTTAATACATGCAAAGTACTATTTAGAACAACAGGCATATGGTAAATGCTCACAAGCTATGATCACTTCTATGACAAGACAGAAAAGTTATATGACTTGCCCAATAAACTCAAATATATTTAACCTACCCAGGTGATATACGTTATAGTGTACCCAATTCAGTGGAATACCATGTATTTTTTTTTAATAACTCATGTGGCCACCCATCTATATTTTAAATTAAAGAAATTTAAAATTTTATTCTGTAATATTTGATACATACAAAAAGATGAAACATAATGTAAAGTTACCAAGCAAAATAATACAATGAGCATCTGTCAACTCACCACTAAACCTAAGAACTAGATTATTAATATGCCTGAATCTAGTAGTAGGGTCTTTCCCTATCCCAGGCCCCTCCATCCCCACTCCAATTCCAGCCAAAAGAAAACTGCTATGATGAATTGTCATTATCTTCGTTTTTGTTTTTATTAATCACATATATGTTTACTCCTAAATATTGTATCATACTATGTTTAGCCTACTGAGAATTGTCGCCCCTCCACTGGGTTTTTAAGATTCACCCATGTTTGGGCTTCCCTGGTGGCGCAGTGGTTGAGAATCTGCCTGCTAATGCAGGGGACACGGGTTCGAGCCCTGGTCTGGGAGGATCCCACATGCCGCGGAGCAATTAGGCCCGTGAGCCACAAATACTGAGCCTGCGCGTCTGGAGCCTGTGCTCCGCAACAAGAGAGGCCACGATAGTGAGAGGCCCGCGCACCGCGATGAAGAGTGGCCCCCGCTTGCCGTAACTAGAGGAAGCCCTCGCACAGAAACGAAGACCCAACACAGCCAAAAAATAAATAAATAAATAAATAATAATTAAAGGTGCTAATAATTAAAAAAAAAAAAAAGATTCACCCATGTTTTTGCATGGAGCTGTATTTCTTTAATTTTTCCTATGTCATATTATTTTACTGTATAAACACATCATAACTTATTTGCATTTCCCTGATGATTAGTGATGTTGAGCATCTTTTTCATGAACCTGTTGGCCATTTATACGTTTGCTTTGTAAAAGTGTCTATTCAGGTTCTTTGCCTATTTTTAAATGCATTATTTGGTTTTTTTTTTGCTGTTGAATTGTGTGAGTTCCTTACATATTTTGGATATTAATCCCTTATCAGATATATGGTTAGCAAATATTTTCTCCCATAGGCTGCCTTTTCATTTTGTCGACCATTTCTTTTGCTGTGCAGAAGCTTTTAAGTTTTCTAGTTCAAGCTTTCTCGTTTATGTGATCCCACTTATTTATTTTTGCTTTTGTTGCTTGTGCTTTTGGTGTCATATCCAAAAAAATCATTGCCAAGACTAAGGTCTTTTTTCCTGTGTTTTCTTCTAGGAGTTTTAACAGTTTCAGGTCTTACAATTAAGTCTTTAATCTATTTTGAGTTGGCAAATAACATCTTAGTCTTCACTTCCCAGACCCTCTGAAATAGTCTGCAGATCACACTTTGAGAACCCCTGCTCTAAGGAATGAATTGCTGGGTTTAGGCAAGTAAATGTTAAACTTCACCAGATACCACGTTGCCTTCCAATGGGATGCCAATTCACATTAGCTCAGCAATATGTACCAGGTTCCCACTGATGTATATCCTATTACTCAGAATTATCACTTCTGCCAATCTACTGAGTATGAGGTACTTCACTGGGGTAATGATTTGCATTACTAATAGGGTTAGATTTTATGTTTATTAGCCATGTTTCCCTTTCTGTGAAAAATGTCTGTTTACTGTACTTCGAATATTTTTCTATTGAATTACTTGTCCTTTTCTTATGGATTTATAGTTCTTTAGATATTCTAGTTATTAACCATTTGTTAGTTATTTGTACTACAAATATCTTTTAGGAGTTTGTATCTTTTCATTTTTTGCAATTTTCACTTTATGGAGTTCTTTAACAAGTTCTTAATTATAATGTAGTTAAATTTTTCTTTAATACTTAGCTTTTTCTGTGTGTCTTGTTTAATAAATCCTTTCACGCTCCCAAGGTCAGAAAGAGACCCTCTCATGTTTTCTGAAAGTTTTAAAGCTTGCCCTTTACATGCCAGTGTTTCATATACCTGAAATTTAATTATTTGTGTATAAGCTTTAGGAAGTTAACACAAAGTCTGAACATTAATGACTTAGGTACACAGGTTAGGAAAAAAAAAGACAGGAGAGAGAAATCATACAGCAGAGAGAATCAACAAGGCAAAACTTGGAACTTTCAAAAGATGAAAAATAGTCAAGTCTCTGGTGAGATTTCTCAAGAACAAAAGAGGACACAAATAATGTTAGGTAACTAAAGAGATTGAAAAGCAAATATGAACAACTTTATGCTAGCTAACATGTTTGAAAAGACAAATTCCTAGAATAATATAACTTGCCAAAAGTGACTCAAACAGAATGTGACTAGCCTTACAACCATTAAATATACTGAATCAGCACTAAAGAATATTCCCACAAAGAAAATGCCAGGTTTAAATGGTTTTACAAATGAGGTTTTTTTTTTGTTTGTTTTGTTTTGTTTTTGCCAGAGAAAGACAAAGTGAATATTTAATGGAAAAGGGGTTATTTAAGTAACAATGTTGGTAAAATTCCCTGATTCTCAGTGTCTTAACAGAAAATATATGACTCCACAAAGCATCCATGGGAATGGATTGGCCCCTAGACATCAACTCCCTGACCTGAAGAGAAGAACTTCCAGAGAAGATCTTATTTGGAATATTTAGCTAAAACCCTTGTCAGTGCTACTAGAAGTCCCCAGAGGGATCAACACTGCAATTTCTGTTTTTAAGTTCAATTTTAAGTTTTAATTTTAAAGAAAACTTTGAAACATGAGAGAAATCTGAACATAACTTTTATAACTCTTATTCCTCTTATTGAAACAATTTCTGGATAGGCGTTGATATTTCACTAGTCCCTTTAGTGAACTCAATGTTTAAATGCATCTTATTCTTTGATTACTTTCTTTTTTTTTTTTTTTATAAATTTATTTATTTATTTATTTATTTACTTATTTTTGGCTGTGTTGGGTCTTCGTTTCTGTGCGAGGGCTTTCTCTAGTTGCGGCGAGCGGGGGCCACTCTTCATTGCAGTGCGCGGGCCTCTCACTGTCGCGGCCTCTCTTGTTGTGAAGCACAGGCTTCAGACGCGCAGGCTCAGTAGTTGTGGCTCATGGGCCCAGTTGCTCCGCGGCATGTGGGATCTTCCCAGACCAGGGCTCAAACCCGTGTCCCCTGCATTGGCAGGCAGATTCTCAACCACTGCGCCACCAGGGAAGCCCTCTTTGATTACTTTCTAATTCATGATTTGATTTTGTTTGATTATTGTGATAATAAAATAATGGTAATAATGATAGACTCACCTGGAGTTTTAAAAATAGTAGTGGTCTCATGTATCACAATGATAATATTCTACATAATTACAGTGCAATATCAAAACAAAGAAATCGACATTGGTACAATCTACAGACCTCATTCAGATTTCACATGTTCTCATTTGTGTATGTGTTCTTCTGCGTGTACTCACTTGAGTGTTTGTGCATACGTGTGTAATTCCATGCAATTTTACCACGTCTGTGGATTTGTGAACCCACCACAACTATAAGATACAAAACTTTTCCTTCATCACAAAGAACTCCCTCCAGCTGCTACCTGTTCATAGTTGCATTCATAGTTGTTTTTTAAAAATAAAAATAAAAAAAAAATGAATAAATTTATTTATTTATTTTTGGCTGCACTGGGTCTTCGTTGCTGTGTGCGGGCGTTCTCTAGTTGCGGCGAGAGGGGGCTACTCTTCATCGCGGTGCGCGGGCTTCTCATTGCAGTGGCTTCTCTTGTTGCGCAGCACGGGCTGTAGGCGCGTGGGCTTTAGTAGTTGTGGCTCGCAGGCTCTAGAGCTCAGGCTCAGTAGTTGTGGTGCATGGGCTTAGGTGCTCCGTGGCATGTGGGATCTTCCCGGACCAGGGACCAGGGCTGAAACCTGTGTCCCCTGCATTGGCAGGCAGATTATTTTTTTTTAATTAATTAATTAATTAATCAATTAATTTTTGGCAGTGTTGGGTCTTCGTTGCTGCACATGGGCTTTCCCTAGTTGTGGTGAATGGGGGCTACTCTTTGTTGCGGTGTGCAGGCTTCTCATTGCACTGGCTTCTCTTGTTGCGGAGCATGGGCTCTAGGTGCGCGGGCTTCAGTGGTTGTAGCACGTGGGCTCAGTAGTTGTGGCTCACACGCTCTAGAGCGCAGGCTCAGTAGTTGTGGCACACAGGCTTAGTTGCTCCGCGGCATGTGGGATCTTCCTGGATCAGGGATCGAACCTGTATCCCCTGCACTGGCAGGCATATTCTTAACCACTGTGCCACCAGGGAAGTACTGGAAGGGACATTCTTTTGATAACAATACCAAAGAAGGATAATATGAGAAGGTCCTATACTTTTCCTGTATCACTTATGAACAAGGATACAAAAATTCTAGATAATATTAGAGGGAGGTAGGGGAGAGATAAATGAGGAGTTTGGGATTAACATATACATACTACTATATATAAAGTAGGTACACAACAAAGACCTGTAGTTCACTGTATAGCGCAGTGAACTACACTCAGTACTTTGTAGTAACCTATAATGGAAAACAATCTGAGAAAAAATATACATATATATATATGTATAACTGAATCACTTTGCTGTACACTTGAAACTAACACAACATTGTAAATTAACTATACTTCAATAAAAAATAAAATAAAATTTAAAAAGATAATGAAATAACATCATTAACTGTACTGAAAAAAACTGCCAAACTAGAACTCTATGCCCAGTGAAAACACTTTCAAAAATGAAAGTGAAATAGACTTTTTCAGACAAAAGCTGAGACTCTGTCTCTAGCAGACCTGCACTAAAGAAATGCTAAAGTTGTTCAAGCAGAAAGGAAATGATACCAGAAGGTAACTCAGATCTTCACAAAAGGAAGAATACTAGAAATGGTAAGAAGTAGGTACATATACAATAACTTTCCCATTTAAAAAATTTCCTTAAACCTAAGAAGATAAAATGAGAATCATAAAAAATAATCCAAAAGAAAGCAGGTAAAGAGGGAAAAAAGAACCAAGAACATACGACAAATAGAAAACAAACTGATTTCCAGAGTTACAACATTATAATATTCAAATGTCCAGTTTTTAATTTTTAAAAAATTACAAGGCATACAAGGAAAGAAGGAAGTATGGTCCATTCAAAGGCACAAAATAAATGGACAGAAACTTTTCCTGAGGAAGCCCAGACACTGGACAAACTAAGACAAAGACTTTCAAACAACTGTCTTAAATACACTCCAAGAGCTAAGGGGAAAATTTGGACAAACAACTAAAGGAAATCAGGAAAACAATGCTGAACAAAATGAGAATATCAACAAATAGAAAAGGAACCAAAGAGAAGTTCTAGAGTTGAAAAGTATAATAACTGAAATGAAGAATTCACTAGAGGGGTTCAACAGCAGATCTGAGCAGGCAACAGACAGAAGTAGCAGGCTGGAAGACAAGAAAATTGAAATTATGCAGTCTGAGCAGAAAGGGAAAAAGAATGAAGAAAAGTGAACAGAACCTAGGGATCCATGGAACTCCAACAAGCAAATCACAGTATATACATTTAGGGAGTCAAAGAAATGGGAGGGAAAGGGAAAAAGAATTCTGAAGAAATAATGGCAGAAAATTTCCCAAATTTAATGTAAGACATGAATGTACACATAAAGATACCCAATTAATCATAAGGAGAAAAATTCAGACCCACATCTAGATACATAATCAAACTGTTGAGAGCCAAAGACAAAAAGAAAATCTTGAAAGCAGTAAGGAAGAAGTGACTCATCACATACAAGCCAACTTCTCATCAGAAACCATGAAGTCCAGAAGGCACTGAGATTTTTAAAGTGCTAAAAGAAAAAACTGTCAAAGAATCCTGTATCTGACAAAACTGTCCTTCAAAAACAAGGGAGGAACTAAGACATTCTCAGATGAAAGCTGAGGGAGTTTGTTAACCACTAGACTTGCTCTATAAGAAATGCTAAAAGGGAGTCCTTCAAGTTGAAAATGAAAGGAAATGAAAGGACACTACACAGTAACTTGAAGCCAGTAAAGGTTAACTACATGGGGAAATACGAAAGCCAGTATTATAGGATTTTTGGTTTGTAATGCCACTTTTTATTTCCTACATGATTTAAAAGAAAAACATATAAAATAATTATAAACAAATGCTATTGGGCATACAATATATAAAGATACAATCTGTGACAGCAACAACATAAAGAGGGGATTGGAGCTGTACAGGAACAAAGTTTTTGTATGCTACTGAAGTTAAGTTGGTATCAATCCAAACTACATTGTTATAAATTTGGGATGTTAAATGTTATCTCCATGGTAACCACAATCTCTCTATACATATACATATACACACACAAAATAAAAATTAAAAACATTAGGAAATGTTTAGGAAAATGTTTAGGAATTAGGAAAAATTAAAAACAAAGGAAATGAGAAGGGAATGAAAACAATTCACTACAAGAAACCAACTAAATACAAAAGGCAGTAATAGAGGAAGAAAGGGACTAAAAAAGCATAAGACATATAGAAAAAAAGAACAAAATGGCAGAAGTCCTTCCTTACCAGTAATTACATTATACTTTTTTTTTTTGGCTGCGCCACACGGTTCAGGAGTCTTAGTTCCTCGACCAGGAATCAAACCTGGGCCCCCAGCAGTGGAAGTACAGAGTCCTAACCCACCAGGGAATTCCCGAGTAATTACATTATACTTAAATGGATTAAACTCTCCAGTCAAAAGGCAGAGATTGGCAGAGGATTAAAAAAACATGATCCAACTATATGCTGCCTGCAAAGACTTACTGTATATCCCAACATGCAAACAAGTTGAAAGTAAATGGATGAAAACAGATATTTATGCAAATGGTAACCAAAAGAGAGCTGGGATGGCTATACTAATACCAGATAAAAAATTTTAAGTCAAAAACTGTTACAAGAGTCAAAGGAGGACATTACATACTGATAAAAGTGTCAATTCATCAAGAAGATATAACAATTATAAATGCACCAACTAGAGCCCCAAAATATATAAAGCAAACACTGACAGAAGTGAAGGGAAAAATAGTTCTACAGTAACATTTGGAGACTTCAGTACACCACTTTCAATAATGAATAGAACCTAGACAGAAGATTAATAAGGAAATAGAGGACTTTAACATTATAAATCAGGTAGACCCAAAAGACATATAGAACACTCCCACCCAACAACAGTAGAAAACGTCTTCTCAAGTGTGCATGGAACGTTCTCCAAGACAGACCACGTTAAGCCATAAAGAGTCTCAACAGATTCTAAAAGATTGAAATCAGACAAATTATCTTCCTTCACCACATGGAATGAAGCTAGAAATAAATAACAGAAGGAAACTAGAAAATTCACAAGTATGTGGAAACTACAGATTCTTAAATAATAAAGTTGGAGAACTCACACTTCCTGATTTCATAACTCACTACAAAGCTACAGTAATCAAAACAGTGTGGTACTGGCATAAGGATAAACATATAGATCAATGGAATAGAACTGATAGAAAAGAAAAAAAAAAAAAAAAAAAAAGAACTGACAGAACAGAACAGAGTCCAGAAATAAACTCACACATCCACAGCCAGCCAACTGATCTTTGACAAGTTGTCAAGTCCATTCAATGGAGTAAGAACAGTCTCTTCAACAAAAGGTGCTGGGACAACTAAATGTTCAGATCCAAAAGAATGAAGTTGGATCCCTAGCTTACACCATACATAAAACTCAAAATAGGTCAACAACCTAAATATACAAGCTAAGACCGTAAAACTCTTAGAATAAAACATAGGGGTGGGACTTCCCTGGTGGCGCAGTGGTTAAGAATCCACCTGCCAATGCAGGGAACACAGATTCAAGCTCTGGTCCGGGAAGATCTCACATGCCACGGAGCAACTGGGCCCGTGAGCCACAACTACTGAGCCTGCGCTCTAGAGCTCGCGAGCCACAACCACTGAGCCTGCGTGCCACAGCTACTGAAGCCTGCATGCCTAGAGTCCGTGCTCCACAACGAGAGAAGCCACAGCAATGAGAAGCCTACACACCGCAAGGAAGAGTAGCCCCTGCTCACCACAACTAGAGAAAGGCCGTGCACAGCAACGAAGACCCAATGCAGCCAAAAATAAATAAATAAATAAATTTATATATATATAAAAAATATAATAATAATAATGGTCAAAATGGTGAATTATATTTTACCACAAAAAATTTTTTAATTGCAGCATATCTCCTCCATTTAAATCTAACATACAATCCCAGTTTTAACTTTAAAAATTTTTTTTAACATTCTGTATTTGTTTATTTGCATCCATTCATCTCAGGGCCAATTATATTAACTATATTTTCTTATTTCTGCGTTCCTGATGTTCTGGCACTTGGGGGCCTTACAAACCCAGGAGAGACTGCCACTCCCATGGCTAGCTAATTCCCACAGATAACAATCGTGCCTAAGAGCATGCCTTTGCAAAGGAACCAATCCAGAGCCATATCTACTTTATCTTGCCTGTACACCCAGGAGGCAATATTCCTGTGCTTCAACCATCCCAGGGCCCAAAAAGTAGTAGGCAACTAGAGACTACTCTCATAGCCCAAAGCCCTCCAGAATTATTCAAATTAACGAATCCTAAACTGTTTACTCTGCCCTGCCTTCACTTTCCCTCTGAAACTCCAGGCTCTGGCCAAAACCTTCTGCTTGCTCCTGCCCCTTCTGCCTCCTGACCACCCTGGTGTCTTCCTCTGTGACCCTGTGTGGCCAGTGGTGACCCACTTCCCACCCCCTGACCACCCCGCCCCAGCCAGACCTGTGAGTATAATAAACTTCTTCCTTACAAACCTCATTCTTGTTTCCTCCTGTGGCCTCAGTGACTTTATCATACCTTACTCAATATTTACATTTTAAAAACAATCTCATTATTTTAAAAAACTGATAAAAGTGAAGGTGATAATGTTGAAGTATGAGTAGAGGAAGCATTACCAACTTGTTTCTTTCTCCCTTTATAGGCATTTCTCATCCTCTAAATTTCTCATCTGAAACAGTTAATAAAAGTATTGCAAAAGGGATGAAAAATAAGTTTTATAGGCACACAGAAAGGGATAATTAACTCTAATATTGCCTCTTTTCTGGAGTGGTTGGGGTGATCATGATGAAGAGTTTAAAAAGAAAGCTCCCAAAGGCAAGATTAGGGCTGGTTCTTTAAGCAGGAGATCACCTTGAGGACACAAATGGAATAAGAAAGTACATAAATGTGAGGGGGAAAAGTAGTCTATTAAGAGAATCTGAGTGAAGAAGAGATATAGAATGGAAGTTGAGGAGACAGCTGAAATAAGGAAATGAAACTTCAGAGTAGGTGCCTCTGTTCATTCTGGAAAGTAGCTAGGCAAACCAATAGTAGCAGCAGAGTCTTACAAGGTGCAAGTCTCCACATCCACTTGGCAAAGTCCAAGTCCATTTACTGTTAAAAGTTCTAGGGGGTTGCAGTGGCCTCTCTCTGGGGTCCCTGATTACCCCTATGCCTGGAAACTAATAGGCACAGGACAAATTTCTAAAGGCAGCACTGTGGACTGCTCTCCCCCATTACCTGACACATGGTTTTTCATAACTCTGAGCCTGGGCTCTCCCAGAGGGCTCTCTTCCTTCAAGCAGAGCTGACAGTGAAGCTGGAAGGAGAACCAGGCTGTACTTTTTTAGTCACCATGGTGACAAGAAACTATCACAAATATTTGCTTATGACTTCACTGGAGAAGCCAAGCAGGAGGTTAGACTGGAAGGAGAAACATTTGCAGAAGCACATCTGGAATCAGCAACCAAAGGAATGCTGGACTCTCATTCAGGGACTATCAGGCAGAGGGGCTTTTTTCATCATGTTCTCCCTTACTTGCTGAGCCCAGATCAAGAAATCCACAATACAAATATATCAATACCTTTTCAAGCATCTGACTGTCTCAGGTAGCATTTGAGTTTTCTTAGTCAAGGAACTCTCTCAAAGTGAATAGGTCCCTGAAGTTGTACCTCTCATTTCTAGGAAATAACTGGCTAATGTTGCCATGCATTTTCTAAGCTTTGAGAACCAAGGGACTAGCAATAAAAATACAAAATAAGTACGGACGCTGTTATGGCCTGAATTGTACTCCATCCCCCACCGATTCATATGTTGAAGTCTTAAACCCTAATACCCCAAAATGTGACTGTATTTGGAGATAGCGTCTTTAAAAAGATGATTACAGTTAAATGAGGATACTGGAGTAAGGTGTAATCCAATATGACGAGTGCCCATATGAGAGAAGATTAAGATACAGATGCACTTAGAGGGAGAACACCATGTGAACGTGAAAACAGCCATTTGTAAACCAAAGAGAGAGGTCTCAGAAGAAGCCAACCCTGCTAAAATCTTGATCTTGGATTTCTAGCCTCCAGAACTATGAGAGAATAAATTTTTGTTGTTTAAGCCACCCAGTCAGTGGTACCTTGTTATGCAGTCTTAGCAAATTAATACAGGCCCTGATCGATAGATGAATAACCTGAGTCTCAAGTCACACACTAAGGGAATAGCCAGATTATTGCAGTATTCCATTTAATCAATGGTATGTTTAAAATTTTAAGATTCATAAAATCTTAAAAATTATGCACATTTTCTTAGAAAAAGGCATACTACATATAGCCAGCTTTCCTATGTATGGGGATGGGAATGATATTACGACAGCTGCTGGCTCTAGGACTTTGCAAACCAAAGTCTTACATTCATGGTCTGTATTTAACACTATGAAGCAGTCAGTCAGCCTTTTAAAATTATTTCTCAGGGGAATCCCCTGGCAGTCCACTGGTTAGGACTCCATGCTTTCACTGCCAAGGGCCCAGGTTCAATCTCTGGTCCGGGAACTAAGATCCCACAAGCCGCACGATGTGGCAAATAAATAAACAAACAAACAAACAAACAAACAAATTCTCTTGTCCTGGTGCTAAACTGAGTGGGGGCTCCTCTTTGCAGACGGCAAGTTTCTAATAAAATGTACCTTCCCAGGCACAGAAAATGAGCTAAACTTAATGCCTCTTCCTTCAGGAATGTAAGAAACCTGATTCCTCCCAGAGTGAAATGGCTTTTTTCAGCCGGCCTCTCTTGCTTCTCACTAAGAATTCTCTACCAAATATGCATCAGTGTAAGATTCCTGAGTTAAAACACTGGCCACATGCCAGTTAATTAAAAAGGAAGAGCTAAGAGTATACTGGGATATAGAGCTTATAGCCTTAGTAAGCTAGTAAGGTTTGATAATGTGCCATACTCTGTGTAGATATAATCTCCAGTCTTCACAACAATCCTGAGAATCCATTTTACAGACGAGAAGAAAGAGACTCAGGGGTTAAGTGACAAACCAGAAGCTAATAAGTCAACCCTGATCTAGTTGGTCCCAAACTCCAGGTTCTTTTCATTTCCTGAAAAGGGAAGCAATTGGTAACAGCAAATCCATCAATATATGTGCTGCCAAAGGGAGCACAACAGCAAATCCATCAGAATTCTGGGTTGGGGCCTGCTCTGTTACCAATAAACAAATCTGCTCCCATTCCAGAATTTCAGTTAACCACAAACTCA
The DNA here is from genome assembly GCF_009873245.2 of Balaenoptera musculus. Classification (NCBI taxonomy): domain Eukaryota; kingdom Metazoa; phylum Chordata; class Mammalia; order Artiodactyla; family Balaenopteridae; genus Balaenoptera; species Balaenoptera musculus. Next base: position 25,433,349 of record NC_045785.1, on the reverse strand, counting down.
AAATGCCTTAAAAGGTAAAGAGGTTAAAAAAAAAAAAGGTAAAGAGGTTAATGTTTTTTTTT